>NW_022631133.1:0-466955 GCF_010015895.1 Lontra canadensis
CTCATGGGAAACTTCTGATAGCTCAGACTTTAAAACAGGAAATCGCTTAGTCTTGATTGGGGTGGGATGTGGCAAAAGAGGGCTTTCTTACTCTGCAGATTTTCCCCTTTTCATGGTTCTGTCTTTATCATGTGCCAGTTATTCAATGAGAATGCACTTCAAAATGGGGATTCCTAGATCAACAAAAAGTGTATGCCTTGTTGCTAGAATTTGGGTCCTTAGAATGAACGATTTTATTCTGCTTATGAACGCTTATGCTTTCTCCTGCTTACGGCTCCTGCTTATGGCTCTATACCTTAGACCATGCTTCCTTTCCCCACCCTCCCTTCGTCATAGCTATTAAACATCAGTCTAGAGACCATCTAGAACCACACTGGTCGTGAAATGTAAAGAAGCCTTCAGTCTGTTTCTCATCGTTAATCAAGGTGGCTTGCTTCCGGTCTATTCCTAAACAGTTATCTTTCAATCCCATGAATTCTTACTTGCTTTTACCTCTTAGAAAGAATATTGAAGTATTTACCCATCACACCTTTCGTGACTGTATCTAGCTCTGAAGCTGAGAGAGTGGATCTGAAGGGAGGTAGAGTTAGTTCAAGCTAAAGTTCCTAGAGACCAGAATGTAGTGTCTTCTTTAATATTAAATCAAAAGATATCATTAGACCATTTGTTTTGTTAGTAAGAATTCACTAGTGAAAAAAGATGCATTTTCCAGACTTTTTGTGTGTGCAGTAAAGATGGACCTGAGTGAGTTGAGGACAAAGTCACTCCAGGGTGTATCATAATAGTTTGTGTAAATTTCTTGGAAGCTTGTCAGGGTTAGTGGTTAAAGTTAGTTTTCTACTATTTGGGTTTTGTGGCAAAAGAAAAAAAAAAGTTTTAAATTTTATTTAAAATGGGGGGTGGGCACCTGGGTGGCGCAGTCGGTTAAGTTTCCAACTCTTGGTTTCAGCTCAGGTCCTGACCTCAGGGTCATGAGAGGGAGCCCCGCGTTGGGCTCTGTGCTCAGCGGGGAGTCTGCTTGAGGTTCTCTCTTTCCCCTTCTGTCTGCCCCTCCACCACTTCTCACATGCATGAGTGCACACTCTCCCTCTTTCTCAAATAAATAAATCTTTCTAAAAAATGTTATGAGAAAAACAAACATAATTGAAATATATTACTTTGTTGAATTTTAAAAACTGGTGTGTCTAAATTTTAGGTTTACAAAGTGTCATCTTTATGTCAGTGTTCACTTCACTTCTTCAGGCTTGTACCTCATGTCACACCCCTCAGAGCACATCTGTTATCCCATCTGTCCACGCGGGCAATTCAGCTGAACAGTGAGTCTACTCCGTGGAAGGAAAAAAATCCATGAAAGCAGTTGTTTGGTTGGTGCTTGGCTTGGAGGGACAGACCGCACGTGTCAGGACAGGTCCATGCACGCCGCCGAGAGGGGACCTGTGGGGAGTAGCCGGGAGGCACAGAGGTCGGCTAAATGATCACCACAAATGGTCATCAGAAGACTCTCATGCTGTAAATGGTTCCTTTTAAATAGGTGAACCTAATGCCCCATGGAGATCATTTTCCTCCGTGATGAGGAGGAACGTTAAAATTCGGTGCCACAGTTTAACGCACATCCCCGACGCCAGGTTCCCACAATCCTGCAGATTAGAAAGTGCTCTGTCGAACCGAAGCTGTTGGCACCAGCAACGGGGAAGAGGTCTGGCCACACGGTGAATTTAGGTGTGGACTCACATGAAGGTCAGTGTTCGTGTTTTTATAGCTAGCAGACCAGAAATATAGCCAGGTTAATGAAATATCCTCATGGTAGTCAGCTTCTTTTCCTCAGTAGTTACGCCAAAGGTTTTTGGGTTTTGTTTAAGATTTTATTTATTTATTTAAGAGAGAGTGCACACAAGCAGGGTGGAGGGGCAGAGGGAAAGGGACAAGCCCGCTCCCCGCTGAGCAGGGAGCCCAACGCAGGGCTCTATCCCAGTTCTCCGGGATCATGACCTGAGCTGAAGGTAGCCATGGAACCCACTGAGCCACCAGACACCCTCCTCCCAAGAGGATTTTTAAAATGTATGCATTAGTTCAGTCATTGACTTGATAGATACTTGTAGAATCCAGACCTCGCGCTGGATATGATTTTAGATGTTGAACGTAGAGCAGTGACAAAAAAAGGCCCAGTTCCTTCTCTCCGATTCCAGTGGGGAGAGATGGACAAGGAGAAAGATAAAGGGCTAAAGTAAAATAGCCAGTGTGTCAGATGACAGTGAACGCTATAAAGAATCAAGCCAGGAAGTGGGCGGGAAGGGGTGGGCGGATCTGTCAAGAGGAGAGACAGTCAGTCCGCACAGATCAGACATCGGTCGGGAGTGACAGCCTGACCTTCACTGAGCGTTTGCTCCTCTACTCGGGCTGTTACCTGAGACTCCGTAAGAAGAAAAGGCGGCCCTGAAAAAGGCCTCTCCAACTCCCTAGCTGAAAATAGTGTGTTCTGACTGTCAAACAGGCTCTCAGAGCGCTTGATCCTAAATTGGCGGGTTTGGTCTAATAGATTGCATTTGGTGTTTTGCTCTAACACGGTGAGGCCCACCTCATCCCCCACCCCTGTGGAGACACACTGAGTCATGGGATCTGTTCTGGGAGATTGATTAGTGAAGGGGAAAGAAGCTATCCCAAAGGAAGAGATAGTCATTTTTAAGAATGTCTGTGGCCTGAGCCCTTACAATATCGCCAAAGTGAAGCATTACCTTAGCTTAAACTATTCCCTTTAAACTGAATTTTAAAATGTATTTTATCACTTCAGTAAAGTCAGTACGTGTCTCTGAATAACAATTCACTTGATGGGGAAAGATATGACAGGAAAAGTCAGAGTCATCAGATACCCTCTAAATGAGCTCCCACCTTTGAAATTTTGAGGATATTTTTCTATATCTTATCAGAAATTCTTACCCATATTTATTTTTTTTAATTTTTAAAAAGATTTTATTTATTCACAGAGAGAGAGCACAAGCAGGGGGAGAGGCAGGCAGAGGCAGAGGGAGAAGCAGGCTGCCTCCCGAGCATAGAGCTGGATATGGGGCTGCATCCCAGGACCCTGGGATCATGAGCTGAGCCGAAGGCAGACACTTAACTGACTGAGCCATGCAGTCTCCCCTTTTATCCGTATTTAAAATGTCATAAACCTCAATGGGACACATTCTTACACTTAATACATCTTGAAGTCTTTCAAATCAGAACCTCTGATTTGAATCTCATTCGAATCAGAATCTCATTTTTGTTAATGCTGCGTATTTTGTCATTGTGCAAAGTGGTTAAACCCCTCTCTTAAACAATGCATGGTTAGGTGATCTTCATTACCAGTCTCCGGTAAGATCCTGTGACACACCTTAAGATAATTTGGTGAGCATATCTGTAAGATAAATTCTTAGAAGTGGAATCGATATGTCAAAACAGACGCATTTTAAATAGACATTCCCAAGTTTTCCTATAAAATGTCAATTTACACTTCCATCAACAGCATGGGAAAGTGCTTCAAACTAATTGTTAGTTTTACTGTTAGTTTGGAAGAAGACCCCTAAATGATACTGTGTTCTCACAGGCGATGGGGAGCACAGGAGTCCAGGGCCGCACTGGGGCGGTGGGCATGGGATGTTTGCCATGAGCCTGTTTCCAAACTGAGACCTCCTCTTTTGCATGTAAATTGCATTCACGTCTTGATTATTGTTTCTTGGGATGATTAAGTGTTCTGGAGAGACTCCTCACAAATGCCACATCTCCCTGCCAGTTGTAAAATGTTAATAACATGCTTCCATTTTCAGACCACGTTTACCTTCTTGAGAAAGCAAGCATTCTTTTTGAAGGGATACTTGACTGCTTTTTTTTTTAACATTTAGAGTTGAGCCTTTCTGATTATGTGACTGAAGAGTTTGCATAATTTTTCCCTGGAGGAAAAGCTACATGTGAGGCTAGAACATTCCCTCTGCCACCCACTTCATGTATCAAGGGCTGGGAAGAGAGGGTTTAGTAGAAACCATCAAGAGCGCCATTTCTGTGTGCCATGGGCAAGGGGCCCGCATAGATGGCTTTCTCTGAATGAGGCCACAGGCCGTAGGAGAGGTTTGATCCATCTGCTTTTTGCCCTGTGCCTTGCATTTAGTAGGTGCTCAGGAAACATTGAACGAATGGGTAAATCTCTACAGCCATTTCCAGCTGAACAGTCCATATCCTCATTTAAAAAAAAAAAAAAATGATCCATGGAACACTCCCAGGTTTTTCAAATAAAAGAAAATTCCATTTGCTTTACCTTACCTGCAATTGGAGAATAGCCAGACCCAAAAGCTAAGAATTTGGAGCTTGGGTGCTCCTGGCCCTGACTCTGCCCTCGGCCGCCACATTTGTCCTGGGCAGCTGCTGTCAGAAGGCAGAGCTATGCACCGAGGGAGACAGACGGGCTCATTCACACAGCTCAAAACTGGACTGACCACTTCCTCCTTAAGCCTGCCTCTCATTTTGGCTGAAGAAAACAATGAAGGTACCTATTAAAACCCAGCAAGAAGAGAGGACTCTATAATAAAAGAAAACATCCCAGTACTACGTTTGAACTTCTGGCCTGCCTTTCTGCCTTGGCTTTAAGCTGTTTATCCCAACCACTAAAATCCTGATTTCTTCTCTGCTTTCTAAATACAATGGCAGCAAACTCGTATTCCTTCCCCTTGGTCTTTTTAGGATCCCACCCGGTGTCCCATATGTGATATGTAGCTTTTCCACCAGAAACACTTTTTTCTTCCCTGAAATGCACACCTTATAGAGATACAGTCATGTTCTACTCTATAGTTGGCTACTGGCTTTATACTCAGAGTTAGAAATGGGAAGAAGAACTTTTGGAGCTCTCTGGCCCAATTAGTATGAAAAGTCATTTCAAAACCTACCGGTGATGTAACTATGATGAAGGCAAACTTCCCAGAAAAGTATTTTCCATTTTCACCTTTTTTTACACTCTTCACCGTAAGCCAGAATTTGGAAACAGGGTGATCTAGCACCAGCATAAAACCAGGATATATTTGAATTCTTCTCATTGCTGTTGAAGCTGAGTCCTGAGAATATGGGCTTTGGCCAAAGTTTTTTCAGGAGTTTAGGGTTGAGTTTTTTTTTTTTTTTTTTTTAGTCACATTTTCCTGAACCAGTGTTTTGCCTGTGATTTCTGTAGCTATTTTAGGTGTCAAGGCATATCTATCCCCTTTTTTCTGGCTCTCCTGAATGCAGAGTGTGGCAGCTGTTGCAAATACAGTGGGTGGACCCTGGCAAAACATAGGGGTTATAACACCAACCCCCGCACAGTCAAAAATCCACATATAACTTCTGCCTCCCCAGAAATGTTAACTAGTAATAAGCCTACTGTTGACCAGAAGCCTGATAACGTGAAGAGTCAACTCACACGTATGTTGTATGCCGTAGGTATTATATACTGTATTCTTACAGTACAGGAAGCTGGAGAAAGGAAAGTCATCAGGAAAAGAAAATACATGTACAGTACAGTACTGTATTTATTAAAAAAAAGAAAACACATAAGTGGACCCATTCATTCTGACCCCATGTTGCTCAAGGGTCTGCTGCAATAAGAATGTAGCTGCTCTGTTGCCTACAGCCACGTTCATGAGGAGGGTGAGAGACTGAAGAAACTGGTGGAATCAGAGTGGGTCTTTAGGGGTGCCCTCTGGCCCGGTAGCAAATGGGTACTGCTTGTTTCATGGTGGAGGAGTTGCAGTTTCGTCGAGAAGGGCCGCACGTTGACGTCTCTTTCATAGTAGCCCCAGGATACCACCAGCTGAGCTGTTATGTGGACCTGGGTGCCCGGGGCTCTCAGAGTGAAGGATGGGCTTCTCACTAGTTGTGGTTCCAAATCTAGAGGAAAACTTCAAGAAACCGGAAGGAAGGGAAGGGAAGGAAGAAGAAAGGAAGGAAGGAAGAAAGAAAGAGGGAGGGGGAGGGAAAGAAAAGAAAGAAGAAAGAGAAAGAAAAGAAGAAAAACGAAAAGACCTTAAGAAGGATGCCTCTTGTTGGAAGGTGGTTGTGCCTGTTACAGAATTAGGCAATTTTTTTTTTAACCTCAAAATCACCATATGTGTACAAAATCCCCAATTATATGGGTGAGGTGCACATTTCGGGTAATCCTCACTTCCCTGGATGAGGTTTGGGTGACGGCAGCCCTGCCCTGCTGGGGACGTGTGTGGTTGGGGGTCACTCAGAGGCAGTGCCATCCGCTAGTACACGCTTTGTTGGGTGACAGACACATAGCCTCTAAGAACCAAAGAAAAATGCACTGTTCTCCACCTAATACCCAGTCCTCCTTCCAGATTTACCTATAGATCTGATCCAAGCCACACAGGAGAGCAAGGGAACACCCAGGGGGTAAGGGAGAAAATCACTTCCTTCCCACTGCCTGAACACACAAGTTATTTCTGGTGTGGGAGCAGAACCTCTCGATTCTCTTTGGTAATCTAGGGAATAAGAAGTGTTACAGATTTTATTTTATTTTGTTTTATTACTATTCCTGCTATCCCTACAGATTGAAAAGTTGACCCCAGGGGCAGCTGAGGGAGCTAGAGATAGAGAAACCACGGAAGGGAGAGAGCCCTCTGTCTAGCGGTATTTTATTTCCAGGGCAGCTTTGAGACAAAACGCTTGTTGGGAGGGGTTGAAAATGGAGCAAGTGGCCAAAATTATAGACTATTCCCTGCTGGAAGGGACCTCCACCGTGATGCCATTCGGTCAGTTTTTAAATGAGGGAACTCAGTCGGGTCAGGGCAACGGCGAGTCTGGGGCTGGTCCTGCTGTCCGCCCTCAGAGCGCAGTCGAGGCAGAAAAGGTGGTGATGTGGGTGTCACGGAGAGCTGTACAGGGAGGCAAGGATGGGGAAATAGCACAGGGCTTAAAGAGGCAGTGAGCCCAGAAGTTGATTTGTCAGACACATCCCGGCCAGCAGGACTGGGGACCAGAAGGAGTCCTCTCCATAGGCAGGCTGTCCCTGTCCCTGGAGACACTGAATCAAGCATTGACCAGAGACTCTGATCAGATGCTCCCTGCCTCCCCACATCCCCCTACCCCTGCGTCTGTTGATAACAAATGGGAGAATCTGACACTGAGACCCATTCTGCTGTGAAAGGGCAGAAGATGGGCTTGCTTTCCTCCTGGCTGCCCTCCTGCTCATCACCTGGGAACCTGATGGCTAAGGCCATATGTGTCCTTTGAGAGCCACATATGTAAGAGGTCTTGCTCTTCCATTCTTCAGCCCAGGAGCTAGCGAGGGATCCTCCCCCGGCTCTCTCGGCCTCTGCTAGACGGAGGAAGTGCGTGGACCGCCCTGGCCTTCTGCTGCCCCCACTGCTGCCTGCAGCCTTGAGAGGAGAAATGTCCCTTCCTGGAGAGTGTGGGGTAGGGGACACACAGAACCCAGGGATTCAGAACCTGCTGAGATCAACTGCGCTCAGGGTCTCCAGTCCTCGGGTTGCCCGGCTCTCGCTTGCCCCGCTTCTGGCTGTGGGGGGCGGTACATGGGTGTGTGGACTTGACTGGCCTGACCGTGTGTCACTGCTGCTTGCTTTATCACCAACCTGGCCTCCCGCAAGGGTATAAGTCAGTCACGCAGCCTTGCTGGCCGGGGGCCCCACCTGTCATTAGCAACGCAGGGTGAGATGGGAAGGAAAACTGACTGTGATCTTGACTGAGCCACTGCGCTGCACGAGTGCTTGCCTTGCGCGGGCGCGGGAGCGTAAGAAGCGCTGTGCTTTCCGTGGGGTCTGGGAGGAGAGACGGCAGAGCCAGGGAAGGTGCTGGTGTGGAGCCTGATGGCCTTGCTGTGCTGTGTGGGCTTCTCTCCCCATGAGCCTGTTGGTTCCTAGCTCCTGTGTTCATCAAGCTGCCTGCATCTACCTTACCCTGAGGTGAGCTTTGCATCTGGGGTTGTCCCAGACAGGAGGCCCCCCACTGCTGGCTCCCTGACTGTGCTGTCATTGGCGAAGCCAGGGCATCAGTGTCAGTGCCTGCGCTGCCCAGGGGCAGGGGAGCCCTAAGGATGTGCGTGTGCCCCTTGCTCCCGAGAGGGACCCTCTTCCCTATGGAGTGTCCTGATAAGGAGACCCCGTGTTGATCGAAAGGGCCTGGTGCCTGTGCGTGTCCCTCGGGGCCCCTTCTGTCCCCACTTTGGTTGGAGAAAGCAGAGGGGGACTCAGCATGGGCAGAGAAAGTTGTTGACACTGCGGGAGCAGCCGTGGAAAGATTGTGCGTGTCGACACAGAGCTCCTAGTTTGCTTCCTTGGGGGCCTTTCCCTGCACACCCAGGGCCCATGTGTTTGTCGCAGCTCTTGCGAACCGGTCATGCTGCTGAGGTGGGGAGAGGTGCAGAGGGACACCCCGTGCCCTGCCCTGAAGATGACATGGCTTGGGGAACTCCAGCAGGGGCGCATGTCCCCATGCTGTGTCCTTGAATGTAAGACCCATATTGCTCCCACATTTTAACCTTCGGGATCCTGGGAGGCATTTTACAACCTGTGAATACAGTGAGTGCTTCTGTTACTGCCCTCAAAGCTGCTATCAGAAGAGTGGGGACATCCTCCAGTCGGTTCTGAGAGTGAAGGAAATGAGGACTATTTCAGTTTGCCCCTTTCCGTGCCCAGTGGCGATGCCTTTTTTCCTGCATATTTTTTTTTTTAAAGATTTTATTTATTCATTTGACAGAGAGAGAGAACACAAGCAGGCAGGGAGGCAGGCAGAGAGAGGGGAGGAAGCAGGCCCTCCGCGGAGCAGAGAGCCCGATGCGGGGCTCGATCCCAGGACCCTGGGATCATGACCTGAGCCGAAGGCAGAGGCTTTAACCCACTGAGCCACCCAGGCGCCCCTTTTCCTGCATATTTTTACCTGAACTCTTGTTTCATTGGGAAAACTCCATTGTCTACGCTGATATGAAGAGTGAAGTCCAGTTTTCGTCCTGTCTAGACTGGCCCTCTAGCTCCCCGTCTGTGATGCTTCTGAACATTCCCATGCTCTGGGGGTGGGCTGAGGCCGTGATGGAGTCCCCCACCCTGCCCCCCATCATCCTGTGTGCCCCACTCTGGGAACTGGGGGTCTAGGAAAGACTCACTTTCCCTTGAGATCTGTTTCATCATTTATAAAGTCATGTACCTCCACCTTCTAAGATATTTCTGGGTCCACCCTGCCCCCCAGGGCACCCGGGTGTTTGTCAAAACTCGTAGAAGTACACACCAAAAAGGGAGAATTTTGCTGTAGGTAAATTTACCCTCTATTAACCCGACTTTTTAAAAAAATCCATTCAAAGCAAGCATTAAGGTTTGCTGTTGTCATTATTGCTTGCAAAATGTTGGAAACAACCTAAGTGTCCATTATGAGGGGATCGGTTAGCTAAATTATGATACTTACATAGGATGATATATTATGGGTCACTGTTAAAAAGAATTAGGGTAGATCTGTACATCTGGTGTGAAATACCTTCTTGAGTAAATGTGTGCTATGCATTTGTTTGGGTCATTTGGCAGATCTCCGGAAGGATCCCTGGAAATTGCCAGCAGTGGTTTCCTCTGATGAGGGAGCCTGGGTGCTAAGGGACGGGTGAGGAGGAAGACTTCACTGGCACTGTATACCTTTCTTGCCTTGTGAATTTTGTTCATTGTGCATCTGTTGTCTCTAAGAAATAGATACAAATGAAATAAATTGCTTTGACTGCAGGGCCCCCTAACTGAGTGTCATTGGCCTCTAGCCTGATTGTTGCCGTTTCTCTGTTTCAGGCCCTTCGTCTGAGCCAGCGCACTCACCCACCAGCAGTGGGAAGAAGCTCTTTGCTCCTGTTCCCTTCCCTTCAGGCTCCACGGAGGATGTGTCCCCCAGCGGCCCCCTCCAGCCTCCGCCTCTCCCCCAGAAGAAGTTAGTGAGCCGGGCCGCCTCTTCCCCTGATGGCTTCTTCTGGACCCAAGGGTCCCCCAAGCCAAGAATGGCAAGTCCCAAGCTGAACCTCAGCCACTCAGAAACCAATGTCTGTGCCCACGAAGATCCCCACTTCAGCTACTCCTCAAGCCCTGGGATCCGCCATCATCCAATCTTCTCCTCTTCTGAGCCCCTGGAGAAAACATTCAGAAGCAACGGCCACTGGGTGCCAGCGCCAGGGCTGGCGGGTAGCAAGAGCCGCTGCGGGAGCCCCAGCCTCCGGTGCAGAGGGGTCCCCTCGGCCTCCTCCTCCCAGCTGAGCGTGTCCAGCCAGGCGTCTACCAGCAGCGCGCAGCTCCACTTCCACAGCCTGCTGAGCAGCATCAGCAGCAAGGAGGGCACCTATGCCAAGCTCGGGGGGCTCTACGCCCAGTCCCTGGTCCGCCTTGCAGCCAAGTGCGAGGACCTCTTCATGGGCGGCCAGAAAAAGGAGCTGCACTTCAACGAGAATAACTGGTCGCTCTTCAAACTGACCTGTAACAAGCCCTGTTGTGACTCGGGGGATGCCATCTACTACTGTGCCACCTGCTCTGAGGACCCTGGCAGCACCTATGCTGTGAAAGTAGGTACCAACCCACCCCCGTTCTTCCATTCTGCACTGCAGGCATCTGGCCCCGGCTGCGACAGGGCTGCGACAGGGCTGCAGCTCGGGCAAGTCCTCTCACAGTCCAGGCCGCCGACGCAGGCTCACAGCCAGAGTTCTTGCTAGCACTGAGCGCTCGCTGATTTCTCGCTCAGCTCGGCCCGGGGCCCTGTGTGGGAAGATTTGTAGTGTGAACGTGACATTCCTCCTCTGCGCTTGGGAGGGAGCCCATGTGGTCTAGTTGGATTCGGGAGGCAAGTTGTCTTTTTAAGGCGGCAGAGAGTTCATTGCACTCACTTAATCATCAGATTTTTACGGAGTGCCAGTCGTGTGCCACGTGTTTTGTAAAGGTCTGAGTAGACAGAGGTGAACATAAGGTTCCTCTGGACCTTGTAATTCAGGAAGGGAGACGGCCACGAAAGATACTGTTCTGCATGTGTTGGAGCTGGAGAGAGCAGGCCTGAGCACCATCTTGAGCAATAAGAGTAATTGTATCGATTAAGCATTCGCTCAGCAACAAGCCTCTCGGGTGTATTCACTCCATGACCGCACAGTGTCCCAATGCAAATAGGCTTTACAGATGAGGGATGGGAGGCACGAAATGATTAAGTAATCTGCCCACAGCTAGCCAGCTGCTGAGATGGCTGCGAATGGTACTTTGTTTTGCCTGCAACACCTCTGCTACCATCCTGTCAGTTAAGAAAAAGGAAGTTCTGAGAAGTTAAGAGACTAGCCCAAGGTAACGCAGCTCTTGAATCTTTGCCACCGGATCAGGGCTGTTGGGAAGGAGAAAGAGAGCGCAAGCAGGGGGAGCAGCAAGGAAAGGGAGAGGGAGAAGCAGGCTCCCTGCTGAGCAGAAAGCCCGATGCGGGACTCGATCCCAGGACCCTGGGTTCAACCCGAACCGAAGGCAGACGCTTCACTGACTGAGCCACCCAGGTGGACCATGGTTTTTATATTTCTTTCTTTCTTTAAAAAAAAAAAAAAAAAAAAAGATTTTATTTATTTATTTAGCAGAGATCACAAGCAGACAGAGAGGCAGGCAGAGAGAGAGAAGGGGAAGCAGGCTCGCTGCTGAGCAGGACCCCCCCCCCCACCCTCCCCGATGCGGGGCTCAATCCCAGGACCCTGAGATCATGACCTGAGCTGAAGGCAGAGGCTTAACCCACTGAGTCACCCAGGAGCCCCCGTTTTTATATTTCTGAGAGCTTGTCGCGTGCGCTGGGATATCTAGGCCCTCCTATAGTAATGCAGTTAGCCCCGTTCTCTGAAGGACAATGCATAACACCCAGCTTTCCCAGAGGAGGTGAAAAACAAGCCTTCCTCCTTATTTCATTAGAAATGTAAGCCATAAGAAGACAGGAGATAGCCCCCGCCCTCTAAGGAAGGCAGTCCCCGGGGGTCTGATCTGACTTTGCCAGAGTCTCGGCAGCTCAAGGACTACCTCGGTCATGTACCAGAAGGAAATCCGGAGAACAGCTTCAAATATTCAGAGTCTAGGGAACAACGGCATCAATTTGCAAGCATGCCGGGCTGGGTAATTGTGGGGTGGGGGCTTTTGGAACGTCCTTTCCCACGTGCAGCTGTTCCACTTCATTAACGCCGCAGTCTAGACGGAACTCAGTCATCTGGACGCCGTGGGCCGGAGCGTGCCCCCTCCCGTGCCGCTGCCTCCCCGTCCGCAGCTCACTTCGTCTGCGGCTGGGAAGCAGGAGCCTGGTGCCGAGTCCCCATGAGCAAAAGCAGGCTCGCACCTGCTCCCACGAGACGCCGGGCCCCCTGTTTATGGGCTCCGCGCCCTGCAGCAGCCAGGAGATTAAAGCCAGCTCTCCGAGCCCTGCTCCGGGAATATGCGGTAGGGGAAAAAGAAAAAAAAAAATCATCAGCTGTGTGCGAGTTTCTGGAGCTGCTTTATTCCTCAGTCAGCTCCAACTCCGGTTCGGTAATTAGGGACCTGTGTTAAGCCAGCTGGGCCTTCTTTATTTAACAAACGGGACTTCGCCCAGATTTTTAACCGCGAATGAGGCTGTGGCTCTGAAGTTAAAAGTGAGACTTGGCTCAGCAGAACATTTGAAATTGGAGCTGAACCAAAGGTTTGTGTGGTCTTGCACCAAAACCCAAGCATAAACTCCCTGAAGATGAGGTGGAGGGGGCGGAGGGTGGAGAGAAAGCCTCTCTGGCCCCGCGCCCCTTCCTCTACCCACCCCCACCATGCAGTGCTGTGAAAACCATCTCAGGGGGCGCCCACCCAGGTCCCCCCCACCTTTGCACTGTGCTGAGTCGCCGATGCGCGCAGCGAGGAAGCCAATGGTCCTAGCAGAGGACTAGCTCGCTGATTTTGAAACGCATCCAGCTCCGTTGCCATTTACTCTGCTCCTTCATTTACATGTCTGTGCAAGCTGTCCGCGTGTTTGCTGGGCCCCTGCCTTTGATAGCCTTGAGAAAAGGGCTCCTTGGAAACAGTTCCCAGGCCCTAGCCAGCTGCACCCTCCAGGTTTGTACAGTAACCCCCCAGCCAGCTCTGGGTTGCCTCACCACGTGGCTCCAGCCAGACCTGCAGAGCAATCACCATGGCAACCCTTTCCAGTGAGTGCTGACCGAGGGCCAGGCACTGTGCTGGGAGCCACACCTGCCTTGTGTCATGGACCGCTCACGGTGGCCCCGGGGAGAAGGGACCTATCACGGCCCTGATTGCAGAGGAGAAACTGGACTGAGACACACCAGGTCGGTCCTCATTACTTGTGGATTCTGTATTTTTGAATCCACCCTCTATAATTTATTTGTAACCCCAAACCCTTTTCTGTGGTTGCTGCACGCGCAGAGTAGGGGGAGATTTGAGTGACCCAATGGAAGAATTCCCGGCCCGGGTATGACAAGGCAAGGCCCTGGCTTCCTGTCTCAGTGCTCACCTGTTAACTAGGGGTCCTTGCTGTGGTCTCTCGATAGCCTCGTTCCTCCCACGTCTGTGTTTTAGGTTGATGATTTCACTGTTGAAAATGACCAAGCTAGGCGCTGCAGTCCTGTCTGGGGTTCCCGGGTGCCAGAGGGCTGTGGTGTGGGCCCTGGGAAAGTGTTAGATAAGCTTCGTTTGAGACTGAGTTAGATGCTGTTTGCCGTGAGTTCTTGGTTAGCAAATCTGCACTACCAGCTGCTAAAGAGAAAGACCCACAAAATGAGGTTCCGTACTGGCGAGTTGGCAAAAATCCTGTGACCAGACGCTTGTCAGAACTTTGCCTTCCGTTTCGCTTCAGAGCACTGGGTCGGTGTTGGCTCGTATGGTGTTTGTGGCTACTTGAATCACTGCCAGTGTTTGCAGAGCTCGGAGGTGAGCCCAGGTTTTTCTCACTCCCACCGCCGGAACACATCTCACTTGTACAGTCTTGAGCAAATCATGTAACCCCTCGGAACCTCTGTTTCCTCTTCCGAAGCAGCATCTGCCTCCTCTTTCCTCTTCAGGTTGTCTAAGATGTAAGGAGACACTGTGTGAGAAATGCTTGGCGGGCACAGGGCCTCACACATGCGAGCATGAGGCTGCTGTCTGGTGGCCGAGAAGCTCTCACAGGAGAGTGACCTCGACAGGTCCGTGCACTGTAGTTGGGATCAAGATGTGAGACCACTTTTTGAGAACTGTAAATTCCCTTTCGTTTTTTTTTTTTTTTTTTTTGAAGAGTTTTAAAAATTTAAAAATTTGAGAGGAAGAGAGAGAGAAAACAAGCAGTGGGGCGGGGTAGAGGGAGAGGGACAAGGGGCTCGATCCTGGGACCCCGGCATCATGACCTGAGCCGACGGCAGATGTTCCACAACTAAGCCACCCAGGTACACCCCTCCCTTCCCTTAAAAATGTTTCAGAAGACTTCCATTTAAAAAACCAAATACAGTGGGGTGGGCTAAAATGAAGAGTCTGCAACAGGGCCCCTCAGATATGTGTTCCAGAATCATTTCTGTTCGTGTAACAGGGAGCAGTGTCTGGGAGAAAAACATGCTGCCATTTGATTTCCGTTTTACTTCTGTGAGAGAGAGAGGACTACATGAGGGTGTCCCCTCCCTTCTTCCCCTCTCCCCATTACCGTTTTTAAAAGTTTCCTCAGAGGCTGGACTCTGTTACGCTGAGAAGGTGTGTACAGCCCCAGTCCAAGTAAGTCTCTGGGAGAAGATGCTTGCAGCAGGACTCCTGAAGATGTCCCTCCTCCTTTAGCAGGTGGCTCTTCACAGACACTCCTGTGATCCCTCGTGTGCGGCAACGCAGCAGCCCAAGGGGTTATCCTGGGTCGTCTGCAGGACGATAAGTTACAGGTAGAGGCGAGGGGCCTCTCTCTGGGAGCCTGCACACCGATCGTCACCTTGCCATAAAGCGTGGCTGAGCTGCAGCGTATCCTTTGGAGAGAGGGGACCGCAGACCATCTTCTGCCCCTTTCGTGTCATTACAGGGACATTGAGGCCTGCTGGAGGGCCGTGATGTCTGGCTCGAGACCCTCCGGTTGTGGCAGCCAGAGGAGAATGAGCGTTGCTCGAGATGCTCGGGTGGCTGGCGCTGTCATTAGTATTGGACAATGTTTGAGAGGCAGGGGAGAGACGCTCATGGGGTTCCCCAGAGGAGCTCGAGATCACCTGCTTGTTTATTCCTACCTTCAGTTTCGAGGGTGCCTTGGACATTTTGGCATCCCTAGCCCTGGAGAGCTTTCTGTTTTCTTTGGGCTCTGGGACTCAGCCTCAGAGGCTATAGCGCGCGGCTTCCGTATAGCAGGGCCAATAAAATCGGCTGGCCCCGGCAGGCTGTGGCAGCTCGTAGGCCTGGCATATTTACCTGGCTAGAGAAACCGGGGCAGCCCAAGGGACCTGGGCCACATCCTCAAGGGGCCTGCTTCTGTCTCTGAGATTCCCTAACAAGGGAGCACCGCCGTGGTCAGACATACTCGCTGTCAGGTAGCTGCCATCGGGTGCGAGGGATGGGGAGTCAGGCTGACAGCCTCGCATGGTCCTGTCTGGCTTCCTGAGAACTTGTCTAGGCCACACCGTGAGCAGACAGATGTCTTCCTACTGAGGAACCCCTCTCCTGCTGGGTTGTATATGAATTTCATGTTTAACTTTTTTTTCAAAAGATTTATTTAGTTTAGAGAGAGGATGAGCAAGCAGGGGAAGAGGTGGGTGCGGGGGAGGGTGGGCAGAGGGGAGAGGAAGCATTGCAAGCAGACTCCCTGCTGAGCACAGAGCCCATCTTGGGGCTCGATCCCAGGACACTGAGATCACATCCTGAGCTGAAATTAAGAGTCACCCACTTAACGGATTGAGCCACCCAGGCGCCCCTATGTTTAACTTCTAAAGAGATTGCCAAACTGTGTTCCAAAGTGATAGCACCATTTTCCACTCCACCATCAGTGCATGAGGGCTCCCATTTCTCTATGTCCTTACAGACACTTGTTACTGTCTGTCATTCTTATTATAGACGTTCTAGCGGGCGTCAACTAGAAGCTCACTGTGGTTTTGATTTGCATCTCCCTAATGAATACTGATACTGAGCATCTTCTGAATGCCTGTGGCCATTTGTATATGTCTTTGGTAAAATGCCTATTAATATCTTTTGCTCCCTTTTGATTGGGTAGTTTATCAACTAATTGAGTTGTCAGAGTTTTTTGTTCAGTTTTACCAAGGAAATCATTTATCAGCTGTATATTTTGTAAGTGCTTTCTCCAGCCTGTGACTTATTCTTTTCTTTTCCTTAATGGTATCTCTAGAAGCACAAAAGAAGAATTTTGATCATTATCTACTTTCTTTCTTTTGTGGACCATGCTTTTGGGGTGGTATCTGACAACTCTTTGCCCAGCCCAGAGTCTCAAAGATCCCTGTGTTTTCTTTGAAAATGCGCATTTTGAGCTCATACGCCTAAGTCATCGTGGTTCGTTGCATGTACAGAATAAGGGTTTCAGTCCCAACACCATTTGTTGAACAGGATGATGGAGTCCCCTCCTGACCTGACTTTGCCTTTTCCCTGCAGATCTGCAAAACCCCTGAGCCCAAGACAGCCTCCTACTGCAGCCCTTCTGTGCCCGTGCATTTCAACATCCAGCAGGACTGTGGCCACTTTGTTGCCTCGGTGCCCTCCAGCATGCTCACCAGTCCGGATGCACTCAAGGACCCTCTGCCTGCACCGCCCTCACACCCCCCTGCCCAGGAGCAGGACTGCGTGGTGGTCATCACCCCAGAGGTGCCCCACCAGACCGCCTCTGACTTTGTGCGGGACTCGGCCACCCGCCATCAGTCGGAACCCGAGGCTTACGAGCGGCGCGTGTGCTTCCTGCTTCTGCAGCTCTGCAACGGGCTGGAGCATCTGAAGGAGCACGGCATCATCCACCGGGACCTGTGCCTGGAGAACCTGCTGCTGGTGCATTGCTCCCCGCAGGCATCCCCTGGCCCCGCCACGGCCACCCCCACGCCCCCTGTCTCCGCGGCCACCTCCAGTGCCCCCGGCCCCGCCGCAACCCCTTCCCCTGCTGCCTCTCCCTCCCCTTGCCCGGCTGCCTCTCCCCCCATCGGTGGCACTCCCAGCCTCTCGGAGGCCCCCGCCTGCCAGGACGGGCCCCGTGAGAAGTGCCTGCCCCGGCTCATCATCAGCAACTTCCTGAAGGCCAAGCAGAAGCCAGGTGGCAGCGCCAACCTGCAGCAGAAAAAGAGCCAGGCCCGGCTGGCGCCCGAGATCGTGTCTGCCTCCCAGTACCGCAAGTTCGACGAGTTCCAGACCGGCATCCTCATTTACGAGCTGCTGCACCAGCCCAACCCCTTCGAGGTGCGCGCGCAGCTGCGGGAGCAGGACTACCGGCAGGAAGACCTGCCCCCGCTGCCCGCCCTGTCCCTCTACTCGCCAGGCCTGCAGCAGCTTGCGCACCTGCTGCTGGAGGCCGACCCCATCAAGCGCATCCGCATCGGCGAGGCCAAGCGGGTGCTGCAGTGCCTGCTGTGGGGGCCGCGGCGGGAGCTGGTGGAGCCGCCGGGCGCGTCGGAGGAGCTGCTGTGCGCCACGCTGCACAACTGGATCGACATGAAGCGCGCGCTGATGATGATGAAGTTTGCCGAGAGGGCGGTGGACCGCAGGCGCGGCGTGGAGCTGGAGGACTGGCTGTGCTGCCAGTATCTGGCGTCTGCCGAGCCGGGGGCTCTCCTACAGTCGCTAAAGCTCCTGCAGCTTCTGTGAGCGCAGCCCCGGCCCCGCCCTTGGGCTGCCCGCTTCCCTGACCCCAGACCCCTCACCCCCCAACGCCCCACCTTGCCTTGGACACACCTGCCTGCCCCCGGGAAATGGTACCGACGACTGTCAGACTTGGATGTAATATATATATAAAATATCTAAATCCGAAAGACGGCGGCTGTCATTCATTGCCCACTCTGGCCTCTCCGTTTCCCCCCAGTTTCTTCCTACAATTATGTCCACTTCTGGCTCAGCACCAGGGCCTGGGGACGGTTCTGCCAACAGAGCAGAGCCTGTACTCTGGGTTGGCTGCCTCATCATAGGATCGCTTCACTCTCTGATCAAATGGCTATTTAAAAAAAATAACAAAAAACATTTTTTAAAAAATGGGGAATGGAGTCATTAGCAAAGCTCTTTTATTGCCAAGTGCACCGGTGCGTTAACATCTTGGTGGGTTACATCGCATCTAAGCCTCTGAGCAGTGGCTTCAAGACCACTTGAGGTGTCCATATCTCACACTTCTACTGAGATACAGAGGCAGGCCACTCTGCTGTGGCAGGCCACATGCTCCCAATCGTGTGGGCACCACTTCACCTTCCCTGCTCCCCTCCTCACCCAGCAGTCTCTTGGAAAGAATCCGGACTCAACTGTGAGCCCAGCAGAGGTCCAGAACTCAACCCCACTGCTCCAGATCCGTTTCCAGGGTGCTAAAGGGGTTGCCCTCTGTATCGGTCAGAGCCCTGGCTGAATTGGAATCCACCCCAGATGGCTCAAGTGAAGAAACTCGAACGGGACCACTTAGAGAGGCATGGGCAGGGTTAAGAGCAAAAAGGAAAAGATGAGGCAGAAGCAGGGGCTGAGGTGGGAGAACTAGCTATTCACCCTCCCTTTTCGACCTGTCATCCCCAGGTCAAGCCCAAGGGGGGCTCAGGGATGGAGTTGGTGGGATTGGCCTCCGCCAGGAAGGGAACGGGGAAGGCTGGGCTGGGGGACACGGGGCAGGCAGCATGCCACCTCTTCCCTCGACTGTGATAGAGAACAGAGGTGCCAGAATAAAACAGAGGTGTCCCTGCTCCCAGACCAGTAGTCTCCCTGCTGTCCTAAGCTCCATTCAGTTTCCATCTATAAAACTCCTGTATTCAACACGCTTACTGGTCCCTACTCCCTACTGCAGTCAATATTTGGCACTGTGCCTTTAAAGCACATGGAGAAAATTAGAAAGCTCCGGATCTTTCCTCTACAAACTAGACACACAAAATGTTACTAATTACTCATTTGAAGGGAGAAAGCCCCAAGACCCTTGGATTTCTACCTAAAGGGTAATCTTCCACCTTGCGAGCTAATTAATTTCTTAAAACCTTGTTAATAACTATGGACAATTGTAAAACAAATGCAAAGATCTTAATGGATGTCCTAGAAATCTGGGGATGTGGTTAGCAACCAGGACAGGGAAATCTCACAGGTCCTCTTCTGCATGTTAATTTCACTCCTTTCGGACTACAGGTAAATATGCCCCCATTTCCCTGTGATAGCCATGAAGACAGCACCTGTACGGGGCACACTTGTCGACTGTCGCCTGAGCATTGAGGAAAACTGAGTAAGCCAGTTTCCAACTCTATTTAGACAAGAGAAAAGAGCCTTCGGATATGAAAATCATTATTCTTCATAGGACCTATCTGTTTCGGGGGCAATATTTTGTCAGTGGTTTATTCCTGGGAATTTTCCAGGCACACCCTCCGCCCTTGATTTGCTATCTTTGCTTTCTCGTCTTTTCTCACTTCAAGGAAATAAACAGTGGGGAGGGAAGAAGCAAATATTCTGCCAAGGGAATGCAGTGCTTCTTGGAAACGCATGCCTCAGGAGGCACATTTTGAATCTCTGAATGAATGACACCTTTTGGATATGCCACCCACTTCAGGAAAAAAATTTGACATCGTGGAAAAGGTTTTAAAACCAAAATGAATCCAAAGGTAAAGGTGAGAAGTAATTATCACGATAAAGTCCAATTGAAAAGAATGGTAACAAAGATCAAACCTACTTTCTGAGCTGTAAGCCAACCCAGAAAAAGCAGAAAACAGCTGCTTGCGGAATTCTTTGTGGGATGGTAGGAGGCAGTTTAGTTCGTCATGAGGAACAGGCCTTTCCCCAGTGTGTGGTTCTGAAGGGAATTTGTCAAGGATTTCCTTGTTTGAAGACATTGGATAATGTCCCCGATAGCAGGGTTTGTTTTTTGGTTTTTGTTTTTTTTTTAAAGACATTTTCCTAGACAGGGCAATTTCTTGTATTCACTATTGGCAAAACCCAAGTGGGTAACATAGTCCCCCCCATTTCCATCGGGGAGACTATACAGGATACCCACCACCCTTCATCTCCATGGGTTGTTGGCCTTTTCCATAAAGACTGCACATTTTCAGTTAGGCAAATAGCATTAGCCACTCTAAATTCAGGGCTCAACGTAATTGGGTTTTGGAGTTTTGCTTTATCTTTTTATTTTTTTGCCTCAAAATACACCTGCAATGCACAACTTTACCTCCCAGAAAGCTCAAGCGCTAAGTAGATGAATTCCAGAAACAATATTTTGTTCCCTAGGGCTGAGGTTCAGAAACAAGCAGGGACTTCGGTATGAGGCCAGGCTCCTAACCCTTGGCTCCTCCACGCTCCTGGCATCTGTACACTCATCGCCTCCTTTTTGCTTGGCTTAAGACCCAGCTACTGGTATTTAAATCTCCAGATTTTTGTTTTTCCTCTCCAGCTCTGAGTCAGGTCGCCCCCATATCCTGTTCTCATTTGTAATCTTGGTTGTTAATGGGGCCTTTCCCATTTTCATGCCAAGATGTGGAATCTTTTTTCTTCTCCTCCATTCTTTCCTGTAGGCGTTACGAAGCCGCACATCTGAATTATTCTCTTTGCCAGAAGCAAGATACGCACTTCAGGTGATTACTTATTTATCATAACACGTGGCTCAGATCTAATAAGGCAGGGCTCTGGGGAGCTGCAGTTACCAGTCTGTGTAATACTTCCTGGTTTTCCAGAGCTCAGGGCTGGAGAGATCTCTTTTGTAATATGCACTTGCACACAAACAATTAAAATGATCTTGAAGAAGGAAGACATATGTTACTTTAATGACTTCTCTGAAATCCCTTCTTTAAATATACAGCTAATAAATGAGACAGGCCTTTCCCACTCTGCTGACTATCTAGAAATCTTTGAAGATCTCAGGATAAGCTTATTAATCTCATTAAAAGCAGTAGATTTGTCATATAAAACCTGCTTGGCATACTTAATAGAGGGCGATGTGAATAGAATTGATTCATTAGAAACCAAAATTTAACCCGACTGATGTCATTGCTAAAAAATAGAAGACAAGAATTAAATGACTGGGGAAATTACCATGGGGCGAATATTTGTTAAGAACAATGACTCTTCTCTTCTCCAGTGCTGATTAATGCAGGTTAAGGGACAGCCAAGGAGACCTACTGCAGACTAAAAGATGTTCTGGAAGGACTCGCACTCTGGAAGGTTATTTAGAAGGTAGCCAGATGGGTTCTGGGGCCTCAGGAAAGGAGTCCAAATTAACCTAAAAATGATATCATTTATTTAGGGAGAACTGGGATCTGGCCAGAATGTCCATGATCCATTTGGAACCTTCCTGAGAACTGGTTGCTCAGTCTTCTCTGATCCACATCTTTTCCTCCTAGAGCTCGACGACACCTGTTCCAGCTCTCTGGAGTAGGAAAGGCAAAGTCGAGTTTACTCGGAAGCTTTCTGCAAGGCCACAAACCAGCTTGGTATTGAATTATACCAGTGGGAATTTGAACATACAGTGTTAGCACACGTTATAAAATGCTGGGTTCACATATTTGTAGATCCTTTCCTAGAAATGAGTGTAGCTATTTCAAAAACAAACAAACAAAACAAAAAGCAACAACAAAAACCACTGTCCTGAACCTGGCTGCGCTTAGACCATGAAAACTTACATGTTCTGTATTAGGACTTCTTGAAGATTATTCTTCAGATTTCTGACTTACTGCCTTATCAGGGATAATCAGGCATGGAGACAAATGGACAAAATGCAGCATAGAGGTGTAAGGAGGGAAGAGAAGACAGGAAATAAGAAAGCAAGATTCAAAGACAGACCACCTGCTTTACTACTTGCCTGGAACAAGCCCGGATAAATTCCCACAACCCCAGAAGGGGATTCATGAGTCTTGGTCTGTTCAAACTACTACAAAACAAACAAACAAACAAAAACAACAACAAAACACACACAGACACACACACACACAAACATAGACTGGGTGGCTTTTAAACAACAGAAATTTATTTGTCATGCTTCTGGAAGCTGGGAAGACCAAGATCAAGGTGCCAATAGATCTGGGTCTGGTGAGGATCCACTTCCCAGTCATAGGTGGCCATATTCTTGCTGTGTCTTGGTTTGGTGGAAAGAGCAAAGGAGCTCTCAGGGGTTTCTTTTTTAAGGGCTCTAATCCCACTGCTGAGGTTTTCACCCTCATGACCTAACCACCCCCCAAAGACCCCACCACCTAATCCATCCCCTTGAGAATTAGATTTCAATGTATGAATTTAGGGGGAATGAATATTCAGTCTAGGGTAGCACTCTTATCAGCCTTTTCCTGGAATTATCTGGGACATCTGTATGTCTATTCTATTTTCAAAGATCGCCAGGGAGTGGAGGCTCTACGGAACTCAAGGTGGTATAAAGTTCAATTTCACTTTGTAACAGATTCCTTAAGTCAGAAAGGCTTTAGGAATTTGCCTTTTACTTATGTCCTTTCTTTACTATTCCCATCAACATGATGATGGGGACAATTTTCTATTTTCCCAAAGAAATAACAGAGATTTCCTCTCCCTACCCCTCAGTTTTACTTGTTTCATATCTTCTGAGTATATAAAAAACATCACACATCACTAAAAGCCAAAATTACTCAAAAAGAATATATATACTCAGAGAAGTATCTCTCCCCAAATGCTATCCCCTTCTTCCATCCTTTTCCCTGGCTTCCGCCTATCAGCAGTAGTAACCAAACTCACTCATTTCTTCTTTACCTTTCTTGTGTTTCTTTTGCACAAATGAGTAGATAGAATATGATTTCTTCTTTCTTACATAAATGTTAGCATGCCAGAGAGAAGGGCACTTTGCTTTTCTCTTTTAACAGTGTCTCAACTAAAACTTCTTTTTTAAAGATTTATTAATTTATGGGACGCCTGGGTGGCTCAGTGGGTTAAGCCTCTGCCTTCAGCTCAGGTCATGATCTCAGGGTCTTGGGATCGAGCCCCGCATCAGGCTCTCTGCTCAGTGGGGGGCCTGCTTCCCCCACACTCTCTCTGCCTGCCTCTCTGCCTACTTGTGATCTCTGTCAAATAAATAAATAAAATCTTAAAAAAAAAAGATTTGTTAATTTATTTTGGAGGGTAGGGGTGGAGGCAGAGGGAGCTGGAGAGAGATACCAAGAATCCTCGAGCAGACTCCCCACTGAGTGTGGAGCCCAACACAGGGCTTGATCCCAGGACTCTGAGATCATGACCTGAGCCAAAATCAAGAGGTGGCCGCTTTACCCACAGAGCCACCCAGGCGCCCCTCAACAAGAACTTTAAAGCAAGGAGGTCACTTGATCTCTTGCTTAACTCAGAGAATTAACATAGTTTCATCACCCACCAAAGGTGGTAAAATCAACATTTGCGCTGCTTGGGGAGCATGAATTCACCAACGTTTTAATGATCCCTTACTGGTATTACCCCTTGGTTCTCAGAACAACCCATTGTATTGTTTTTGGGAGGTCTGGACTGCTTTTCCTCCCAGATGGAAACCCTGAGACTTGTCCCAAACTGCAGTCAGCAGCAGCCACAGACCCCTGAGGTCAATGATGAAATTCATCTCACGTTCTTAGTCCTCTTTGGAGTGACTCTGCTAGTCCTTGCCTTTGGAACCTAATGCTTCTTTGATAAATTCTGCGTTGATCCCTTAGGCCAAACCCAACCTAGAGACGATGGCCAGGTCTTCAAGGAAAATACCTCCGGGATAATCTCCCAGAAAGTCTGCAAAGTAGAAACAGATTATGGGACTCCCTGAGGCTTGGCTTTTCCAGGGTCCCACTGTGGTCCTCTCTTTGCCTGACTTCAGAGTCTTGCAATGTAAACAACAAGGACTCCACTCATGGAAATTTGTTCTGGAACTTGGAGTTAACTCGTACACAAAAGAAGCCTGATGCTGTTGGTCTTGGCAGAGTCCGACAAGAGTCATGTGCTGCTTTAAGGACCTGATGAAAGATGGGTAGAATGAAGGAACTTGCTGGGTGTTCTGTCCCGTGGAAAGGTTTCTTGTGATGGCAAGGGTTGGGGGAGGAACATGGGGGCTGTGAGCCATGCTCTGGGCGGGGAAGGGTGCAGCGTAGAGAGCGCCCTTCTTGGCAAGGGCCGACTGCACCCCCGCAGCTGGGATCAGCAGCCTCCTCCAGTCCCGAATCACGCGTTTGATAGCAGCCCTCAGGCTGCATACAGGCTCGGCGTGCACCAGCCGCTGCTCCCTGGCTCCTCACTGGACAGTCCCTTTTGTTTCAACTCTGAAAAGGCAGCGGCCCACTGGAGAAAGCACTGGAATGAAGAAAACCAAGGGCACTGTTACATGGGGACTGCAGCTGTGGTAAGATAACCATTTCTGAACAACACGCAGGCCACGAGGGTTCCTGAAAAGGACTTTCACGTGGGCGCACACCGGCGTCTGGGAGCGGCTCTCCCGGAGCAGGTTGCCAGAAGGCTGGGATTATCTCCTTCCCGGGACAAGCTTTGTCAGGTCCAGAATTTCTCCTTGGTGATAGCTGTAAAGTTACAGTGAAGGGAAAGAAAGGTGGTAGGAGAGAGACACTTGATATTCCTGGAATGATGGTATTAAGAGCATGCCCCAAGCCCTCAGAACGCCTGTGGCTTGGCTCTGCTGTGTGTCTGAAAACGGACACCGTATTGTTTAGCAAGCAAAAACTGGCCTGCAATCCAGGTCCTTTGTCTAGTTTTGACTCCCTACCTGACCAGTGTTCCCAACACCACTGGATATTTTTTTCCATTGGATATTTTTTCTAGCTTTCTTGAAGATTAGTGGACCATATGGTTGTGGGTTCATTTCTAGGTTTTCCATTCTGTTCCACCCAATCTATTTGTCTGGTTTTGCATCTATACCGTACTGTTTTCACTGTTGCAGCTTTGTAGTGGAGCTTGAAGTGTGGAATTGTGATGCCTCCAGCTTTGATTTGCTTTTTCAAGATTGCTCTGGCTACGTGGGGTCTTTTGTGGTTCCAAACAAATTTTAAGATTGCTTGTTCTAGCTCTGTAAAAAATGCTGGTGGTATTTTTTTTTTTTTAAGATTTCATTTATTTATTTGACAGAGAAAGATCACAAGTAGGCAGAGAGGCAGACAGAGAGAGGAGGAAGCAGGCTCCCCGCTGAGCAGAGAGCCCCGATGCAGGGCTTGATCCCAGGACCCTAAGATCATGACCTGAGCCGAAGGCAGAGGCTTAATCCACTGAGCCACCCAGTCGCCCTGCTGGTGGTATTTTGATAGGGATTGCCTTAAATGTATAGATTGCTTTGGGTAGTACAGACATTTTAACAATATTTGTTCTTCCAATCCGTGACTGTGGAATGTTCTTCCATTTCTTTGTGTCATCTTCAATTTCTTTCGTCAGTGTTTTATAGTTTTTAGAGTACAGATTTTTTTGCATTTTTGGTTAGGTTTATTCCTAGGTTTTTGTGCAGTTGTAAATGGGGTCTATTTCTCTTTCTGCTGCTTTATTATGGATATATAGAAATGCAACAGATTTCCGTATGTTGATTTTGTATCCTGTGACTTTACTGAATTAATGTATTAGTTCCAGTAATTTTGTGGTGGAGTCTGTTGCGTTTTCTATATAGATTATCATGTCATCTGCAAAGAGTGGAAGTTTGACTTCCTTCTTGATAATTTGGATGTCTTTTATTTCATTCTGTTGTCTGGTTGCTCTGGCTTGGACTTCTAGTACTGTGTTAAAGAATAGTGGTGAGAGTAATATTCCTATCTTGTTCCTGACTGTAGAGGAAAGCTCTCAGTTTTTCCCCATTGGGGATCATATTAGCTGTGGTCTTTCATATAAGGTCTTTATGATGTTGAGGTAGGTTACCTCAATCCCTACTTTGTTGAGGGTTTTCATCAAGAATGGATGTTGTACTTGGTCAAAAGCTTTTTTTTTTTTTTTTTTTTGCATCTATTGAGAGGATCATGTGGTTCTTATCTTTTCTTTTATTAACATGATGTATGATGTTGATTGATTTGTGACTACTGAAGCACCCTTGCAGCCCAGGAATAAATCCCACTTGACTGTGGTGAATAATTCTTTTTTTTTTTTTTAAAGATTTATTTATTTATTTATTTGACCGAGAGAGAGAGAGAGAGAGAGAGAGAGATCACAAGTACACAGAGAGGCAGGCAGAGAGAGAAGGGGAAGCAGGCTCCCCACTGAGCAGAGAGCCCGATGCAGGTCTCGATCCCAGGATCCTGAGATCATGACCTGAGCCGAAGGCCGAGGCTTTAACCCACTGAGCCACCCAGGCGCCCTGCAGTGAATGATTCTTTAAATGTGTTATTGGATTTGTTTGCCAGTATCTTGTTGAGAATTTTTGCGTCCATGTTCATCAGGGATATTGGCTTGTAGTTCTCTTTTTTAAGTGAAGTCTTTGGTTTTGGAATCAGGGTCCTGCTGACCTTCCATTTCTATTTTTTGGAATAGTTTGAGAATAGGTAGTAACACTTCTTTAAATGGTTGGCAGAATTCCCCTGGGAAGTATCTGGCCCCGGACTTTTGTGTTTGGGGAGATTTTTAATTACCGATTCAATTTCTTTGCTCGTTAATGGTCTGTTCAAGTTTTCTATTTCTTCCTGTTTTAGTTTTGGTAATTTATACATTTTTAGGAATTTATCCATTTCTTTCAGATTGTCAGATTTGTTGGCATATAATTTCTAATCACATTCTCTTATAATTGTATTTCCATGGTGTTGGTTGTTATTTCTCCTCTCTCATTTGTGATTTTATTTATTTGGGCCCTTTCTCTTTTCTTTTTGATAAGTCTGGCAAAGTGTTTACCAATTTCACCAATTCTTTCAAAGAACCAGTTTCTGCTTTCATTGATCCCCTCTACTGGGTTTTTATGTTCTTTCAGTTTCTACATCATTTATTTCTGCTCTAATCTTTATTCTTCCTCTTTTTCAGCTGCCTTTAGGCTTTATTTGTTTTTCTTTTTTTAACTCCTTTAGGTGTAAGGTTAAGTTTTGTATTTGAGATTTTTCTTGCTTCCTGAGGTAGGCCTGGGTTGCTATATACTCGCCTCTTAGGACCACTTTTGCTGCATCCCAAAGGTTTGGAACCATTGTGTTTTCATTTTCATGTACTTCCATATATTTTTTAATCTCTTCTTTAATTTCCTGGTTTACCCATTCATTCTTTAGCAGGTTGTTCTTTAACCTCCATGTATTTGTGGTCTGTCCAAATTTTTTCCTGTGGTTGACTTTATGTTTCACAGCATTGTGGTCAGAAAAGATGCATGGTGTGATCTCACTCTTTTTGTACTTGTTGAGGTCTGATTTGTGGCAGAGTGTGTGATCTGTTCTGGAGACTGTCTCATGTGCACTTGAAAAGATTGTGTATTCTGCTCCTTTAGAATGGAATGTTCTGAATGTATCTGTTAAGTCCTGGTCCAGTGTGTCATTCAAAGCTATTGGTTCCTTGTGTATTTTCTGCTTAGATGATTTGTCTTGTCTATGGATGTGAGTGGGGTGTTAAAGTCCCCTACTATTATTGTATTACTATTGATTATTATTATTATTATTTTATTGTTGTTGTTATTATTAATTGTTTTATATATTTGGGTGCTCCCAAGTAGGGGGCATAAATATTGATGATTGTTAGATCTTCTTGTTGGACAGTTCCCCTTATAACGATAGAGCACCCTTCTTCATTTCTTGTTACAGTCTTTGGTTTAAAATCTGGTTTGTCTGATACAAGTATTGCTCCTCTGGCTTTCTTTTGACATAATGGGCAAACCCTTCTTTCATAGACTCCCTGGACTGCCTCAACAGAAGTTTTCAGTTTGGCATCTAATGAAAATATCAGAAAACAATCAATGACATAATAATAGTCTGTTTGCCTGACTTCTCTGTTCCAAAAGACTTAAAGCCTTGGTATTTGAAATATTACTTTACCTTCTCACAACATTTCTCTAATATATGTAGGAATCCAGAGAGGTGACGTACATTTTGAGGGAATATTGAGATCTGGAAAGATGAATCAATAGATGAAGTGTAACCCAGGACAAGTCTCTAGGCTGCATGCCTTCCATTCTCTGCCAAGCACCACTCCACCATGTGTGAGGTCAGGTGTCCCCTGGGGACCTGCCAATATTCTGGCTGTCTTTCAGTATTCAACTCAAGTCTTACCCTGACCATGAAAGTTAGTGTCCCTTTCTCCTCTGCGCTCACTCACTTCTAGGTCATTCTCTACCCAGTACTCTTGACCCGCTACTGATCACGTTTGGGGAGATGGGTATTATATATTTATCTTGTTACAATGAGAATGGTAATACAGAGTATTCTTCCTCACTGAGTAGACTATGAGCCCCTTGAGGGCAGTGACCATGTCTGAAACCACTTTGTTTCCCCATTCCTTAGCCCCTTATGTTGTATACATTAGGTGCTTGATAACTGTGTCAATAACATTTATGGTGATGCATGGTTTACGATTGAGGACACCGCTTTGGAAAGATGGTGCCTCACAAATCACACACTGCTCTATGGCTGAGAAAGCACTTTTCTACAGCTTACCTTATACCACCCTCCAGGCTCATAAAGATCCCCAAGTGCAGAGCATGACAATGAGCTTCAGAGAGACTAAGTGACTTGCCAGAGAGTCCTTGTGACTGATGAGTGGTAGGACTCAGACTGGAACCAGGTCATCTGTCTTTAAGCCCAGTGTCTCTCCCCCAACAACACAGCTGCCCCATGGTTGTGCGGTTGCTCCGTGCACTTGCCTTTGTGCTGGGACCTCCACAGTCTCTGTCTTCCACACCAAAGCTGCTCTGTTGGGCAGTTTCCACTGCAATAATGACTGCATGGTGCTCCGTTATTAATTTCAAAAGTTAAATTCAAAGGAACATTTTATGTATTTTAGGCATGTCATGCAAATACCAGTCATCTCTCTGAAATGTGTGGTGATGAGGTGGGTAGTAACAGATGCACATAAGCTTTATTAGAACAATTTTCCATGGAATTACCTCAGATGCACTCCCAGAGCGACGATGCCTCCTGTGCCATACCCTCTGAGGGAGCACATTCTCTCTCTTGGACCATCTGCTCTTCCCCGGGCCACTGGCTCTGCCAAACCACCAGCCCCCGCGTCGTGAAGGCTTCATGGGGCCTCTCAGATGGGCATATGGAGGATGTCCAAGGTGATTGCCCAGTTGAACCCTGCCCAGGCCCTGCTTCTGGGCCCCCAGGAAGCATGTTTTCATTGAAATAGCTGTGATTCCATGGTCACCTTCCTGAGATGTCTCCCTCTCTCAAGGTTGTCAGCCTGGTGGCCAGCCTCAAGCAGGACAGCTAGACAAAAGAAGTAGTACAAATTGTATTGTTTGTTTGGTTTTTGTTTGTTTGTTTTTGTTTTTGTTTTTTTGTCATTATTTGTTTTGTTTTGTTTTTTTGCCAGACCATCATAAGACACCAGATTCCATTTTCTGCACCAAACTGAAGCTACTGGGCAGAAAAGGAGCAAGAATCTTCAAATTTTCCAAGCTGCTGATTCTATACTCTGTACTGTGAGGGTTTTTTCTTTTTTTTCTTTTTTCTCTTAAGGCTAAGTCTGAATATTAGTATGATGCCAGCTGGATGGGACATCTCTGGCTTATGATGAGGCTATCCCAATGTTCCCAGCAATTGAACCTCTTTTTTTTTTTTAATATTTTATTTATTTATTTATTTATTTATTTGTCAGATAACGAGAGAGAGAATGTGCACAAGCAGGCAGAGTGGCAGGCAGAGGCGGAGAGAGAAGCAGGCTCCCTTCTGAGGAAGGAGCCCGATGCGGGACTCAATCCCAGGACCCTGGGATCCTGACCTGAGCCCAAGGCAGCAGCTTAACTGACTGAGCCACCCAGTCATCCCAGCAATTGAACCTCTCAATGAGGCTCCAGATAGCGGGGCTCAGTGCTGAAAGGAATGGTGAACACACTGTAATCTTAAGTCTATAGGAAACACATTTACTAAGTGACTTGCAGTAGAGAACTCCCTACACAAGTCCCTATACATGGGATTCCCTCTACAGGAAGTACATTTTTCTTTAATGCTTAGGCAAAAATTCAGATGAAATTTTCTGAGAAACACCTAAATCCTTAAGTGTACAGAAGTTTACAAATCACTGAAATGTTTGTCAGTGACTTTACAGGAATGTTGTTGAGGGGAAAATTTCGTTATACAGGGTCCTGTATATACCCATTATACAGGGTTTCCCCAGATTTGGATGAGCTTTAAGTCACACTTTCATTTCTCAGCCATGGCACAAGGGTGCCTTGTTTTTGAGCAGCTTCTAAGTGTTATGTTTTTATGACAGAAATTCAATTTTCCAAAGTAATGTATCTTTATCCTGGGATAAAGGCATCCACAAACTTCTTGAGTCTCTCCCAGGGTCCCTGACAGCCACATTGGTTGGAGTTCAGACCTCTGCCTGGTTTCTCCATTTTGGGTCAGAAAGGTCTGTGAAAGTGAGCTAAATGCTCAGCAGATTATTCTATCAGCCTTAATAAAGTCATGTCAGGACTCTGCCAAGAAGAATCTGGTTTCAGAAGCAACTTCCTTTTTAAAGTGCCAGGGTAATCGCTTCTACCCAAACTCCTGGGGATCGCATTGCAGGAAGCAAAAATAGGATAGCAGGACATCTTAGCAGACAAACGTTTTCCCTCTCCCAGCCCTGCCTCCAAACAAATAGCTCTCGGGAGGTGGGGGACAGTGATGTCTGCATCACTCAGTGGGCCTCCCAGATGGGGAAGTGTTTTCTTTGGCTGTGAACAGCTATATTCTCTGTATCCAGAGCCAAGGGCTGACTGCAGCGGACTCTTTCTAGCTGCCGCAACGTGGATTTTCAGGAGCTGTGCCTTTCTCCCAGCTCCTGTCATCTAGAAAGTTCAGAGGAAGTTAAGACAATACGAGGGTCTTGACAAGAACTGAAGATCTCCAGAGTGTGCTGAGGCTGTTGGGTGTGCCATAGAGTTCATAAAACTTCTTTTAAATCTTCTTAGTTGGTACTATTCAGTTCCTGGTAAAATCTGGGATCTTGAGAGATGCTAAAAATAGATTTTTTAAATAATACATAAGATGTACCAATAGATAAATCTATTTATCTCATTCTTGCATCCATAGACATCCTCAGGAAATTAGTTTGCATTCAAAAGTCAAGGAAACATGTGACATGCCTTAGTCCTGGGGTGAGAAGTTTCTCTCTGTCAATCACTGAGCTGTAATGTGATCACTGCTCCATGTTCCAAGCCCTCAGTAATTTCCCCAGTCATTGATTGATTGATAGACATTCATAGCAATGTTCACTTATTAAGAGCTATGAAAATCTTAGAAGGTTTCCTTACGTCGCTTTTACACCCAGGGAAGACCCTAACTCTTGGTTGTGAGGTATCTGTCCAGCATCCTTAATTAGGAACAGGGTGACCCTATGGGAAATAAAAACTGGAGATCAAAGGCATGCCCAAGTCCTGTGACTTTTATACATGATATGGAGCGAAGCAAGGAAACGATTATTGGCTTAGTCAGGAAACAATGGCCAAAATTAAGTCAGTACTGAGTCAGGGCTTAAAAGAAGTGATGGTCATTTTCTTTCTTTTTTTTTTTTTTAAAAAGATTATTTATTTATTTATTTGACAGAGAGAGAGATCACAAGTAGGCAGAGAGGCAGGCAGAGAGAGAGGAGGAAGCAGGCTCCCTACTGAGCAGAGAACCCAATGCGGGGCTCCATCCCAGGACCCTGGGATCATGACCTGAGCCGAAGGCAGAGGCTTTAACCCACTGAGCCACCCAGGTGCCCCAATGTGATGGTCATTTTCTTAGAGAGTCCTAACCACTGGAACTTGGACAAGCCTAACCATATTGTATTGCACTTGAAGTCTGTACACACACCTCTCAAACATTTTTTTTTAAAGATTTCTTTTATTCTTTTGAGAGCGAGAAAGAAAGAGAGAGAGAGCACCAGCAGGGGGGAGTGGCAGAGGGAGATGCAAACTCCCTGCTGGGACCCCAGATGTGGGGCTCGATCTTAGGACCTGGAGATCACAAGCTGAGCCCAAGGCAGATGCTTAACCATCTGAGCCACCCAGATGCCCCTCAAACATATCTTCTTAAGATTTTCTGGGTAATGTCTCACCAATTCTTATTCAAATTCTTGGAAAAAAAAAAAAGCCATGCTTTATGTCTTTTACATCCTTCTAAACATGTTGAGGCAGTGGCTTCTGCTTCCCGGGGAACCTGCTAAAACTGAGGAATCTCAGACTCCACCCAGAGCATAGTGAATCAGAATCTGCCTTTTAACAAAATCCCCAGGTGACTTGTATGCACATTCAAGTGTAGGAAGTGCTGCTGTGTGCCTTTTGTATCTGTAGATCACCAGCCTTTAAGCCTAACAATTATCATAGAAATGCTTTCCTTTTCAAAAACTTTACTGAGATATGATTCATACACCATAAAATCACCCATTTATAGTTCACAATTCAATGGCTTTTAGTTGGTTCAGTTTTATATCCATCACCACAATTTATTTATCTTATTTTATTTTATATTATTTAATTTTTATTTACCACAGCTGATTTTAAAACATTTGTATTACTCCCAAAAGAACCCTTCCCCGCGAGTTAGCTACCGTGTCCCAAGCTCCCATCTCCCCCAGGCCTGCACAACTCCTAATCTACTTTCTATCTTCATAGTTTTGCCTATTCTGGATTTCCCGTAAATGGAGCCATACTATATAAGCCCTTTTGTGACTGTCTTCTGTCACTCAGCATATTTTTGGGTTTCACCCATGCCATCGCATGTATCAGTACTTCCTTTCTTTTTATCGCAAATAATATTCCATTGTGTGGCTATACCACCCTTGATTTGTCCAGGAACACTGCAGATAGTTTCCACTCTTTGGCCATTAGGAATAAAACTTCTGTGGATATCATGTTACAAGTGTTTGTGTTGACAGATGTCTTTTTCTCTTTGGGGTATATACCTAGGAGTGGAATTGCTGGGTCATACTTTGTGTTATTAAGTATTTTCACGTCATGATTCAGAGAGCACAGGGGCTGCTGTTTCTATGTAAAAGATAAGGAAATGGAAGTTCAAGAGCTTGGCTTGTTTGTGGAGGATGAAGTTGTCTAGTTCTGTCTTGTGACTTTCAGGTCAGTGGGTTGGTAAATGGTCTAATTAAAAAAGAATAGTTAATTGGTTTTTTCCAAGATCACCCAAAAGATATAGTTTAATAAAGAAAATTGTGATCTTGAATTTATAATTTCACTCCTCCAAGTCCTAGATAGTGACTGGGAGCCTAAGACAGTGTCTCTAGCTTTTAGACTGTACTCAAATTTTCAAAATACAGTGTTTTACAACTTTTAAAGGAATTAATCAATGAATGAAAACATTGATTAGAAATTGAAGGCAGTCTAACAGGGAAACATTTTTAAAGCTAAAGACAAAAAACCCAAGTCCAAGAAAAGTTCTCTATCCCCAGCTTTTCCTTTACTATTATGCTAATAAACTGCATTGTTCCTTCTGCTTCCACCAGGCCTTATGAATTTATGTCCTGAGGAGTTGCTTGTCTTTAGTTAAACAACAGCTTGATGCATTTATTTATGATTTATTAGGTTTCTGCAGTACCTTTCCACCTAATTAAAAGCCCATGGCACTGGTCATGTAATCTTTAGGATGTTATTTTTATCATAAACATTTCTAAGTATCCTTACATTGACTAGACAATCAACAGGAATGGTCCCCAGTATAGCTGAAGAGAAGAGGCAACGAAGAAATTATTAGAGTGACATAACAATGAACTATAAACATAAAAATGTGAGCTAGATACAAGGGGGTACATGGGGGCTACAGAGGAGGAAAATCTAATTTTGTCTTCTGAGGTGAGAGAGGGGAGGAACTAGAAGAGATCCCAGAGGAAGACATATGGAGGTGAATTCTGAAGGATAATTTAAACAATGTAAGATAGACAAGGATGAAAAGGACATATTGTTTTTTAAAAGCTATTTTTTATATTTATTTGATATACAATTAAGCTGTGGATATTTAAATTTCAGATTTAGTAATTTTTTTAAAAGATTTTATTTATTTATTTATAGAGCAGCACAAGCAGGGGGAAGGGCAAAGGGAAAGGGAGAGAATCTCAAGCAGACTGTGCACTGAGGAGGGAGCCCAATGCAGGGCTCGATCCCATGACCCTTAGATCATGACCTGAGCTGAAATCAAGAGTCAGATGCTCAACCGATTGAGCCACCCCAGATGTGGTAAATTTTGACACGTATGTGCACCCATGAAATCATGCAATAATCCAAGATATTGAACGTAATCACCACTCTTAAAAGTTTCCTTGTGGCCATGTAATCCTTCCCTCCTGCCTTGCCCCACCCAGCCCACACTCAAGGTAGCCCCAGAGTAGCCATTGATAGGCTTTCTCTCACTCTTGCATCAACTTGCATTTTGCTAGAATGTGTATACACAGAATCATAGAACGTGTACCCTTTTCATTCAGCATCAATCATTTTGAGACTAACCTAGAGGTAATTCATTTCTTTTTATTGTTGAACAGATTTCCATTGTATGGATTTACCCCAGTGGTGTTCATCACCTTTTGATGAATATTTGAGTTTGCTTCTAGTTTTATAAAATTGCTGCTGAGAATACCTTATGTACAAGTCTTGGGTAAGTACCCAGTTGTGGAATGACTGGGTTATAGGGCACAGTTAGTTTAACATTTTAGAACCTGCCAAACAGTTTTCCAGAGTGGAATTACCATTCTATATACTCACCTGCAAGGTATGAGAGGCCGAGTTCCTCCACATGACTTGGCCCGGCCAGGCTTTTTAATTTTAATTTCAAAACTAAACTTTTGTTTTGTGGTGGGAGGGAGCATTTCTGATGATTCTCTTGGGAGAGAATCACTAAAGCAATAGGAACATTTTTAAACCTCTTGCTTCATATGGGAAATTGGTTTGCATAAAAATTCTTCATTCATTTATGCTCCTAAGTATAGGAGTATAGTAAGGAGTATAGTAAAGACTTTCTCTTACTGGCCTTCTTTTTTTTTTTTTTTCCTGAGAGAGAGAGGGAAAGAGAGAGAGTGAGCAGGAGAAGGGGCAGAGGGAGAGGGAGAGAATTCCAAACAGACTCTGTGTTCAGCATGAGCTCTATGAGGCACTTGATCTGACGACCCTGAGCTCATCCTCTGAGCTGAAATCAAGAGTCAGATGCCAAACCACCTGAGCCACCCAGGCACTCTGGCCTTCACATTTTAAAATCCTTCCTCGGGGCGCCTGGGTGGGTTAAAGCCTCTGCCTTCGGCTCAGGTCATGATCCCAGGGTCCTGGGATCGAGCCCCACATCGGGCTCTCTGCTCAGCAGGGAGCCTGCTTCCTTCTCTCTCTATGCCTGCCTCTCTGCCTACTTGTGATCTGTCAAATAAATAAAATCTTTAAAAAATAAAATAAAATAAAATAAAATCCTTCCTCACCTCCCTGAAAATTCCTGTACCGAAAGTCACCACATACCACCCTTCCCAGGACACGTGCAAAGCATCTTTGAGGGCTTCCTAGTATTATCATCGGCCTCTGCTGTGGCCCTACTCTAACACATATCTCTCCAAGGCGAAGGACTCCACTCACCAGAGAGCAGGAATTTGGTGGGGGCAGAGAGCCAGAAACACAGACCATGGTGGGAACGGGAAGGTACAGTTTTGAGGACCCAGGGCTGACTTCCATACCATGAGCTGGTCTTTTGGCCCAAACATAAAACCTGGTGTACCTTATAGCCTGATTAAAACTATAACTTTATTTTTCTGTCTCTCAAGTACTGCTCATTATTAGGAACACTTATAAACATGTTTATTTTTGTTATAATGAGTCCATCTAAAATCTTTTGGGGGAAAAATTTAGCCCAGGGTTTACATTAGAAGATAATCTGTTAATGTCTTTTCCAGTTTTGTGGCTCTCTGGATGCTATTTCCCTAAAACAAAAACAAAAAAGAAAAACAAACAAACAAACAAAAAAACGACCGCTGCTTCTGTCTGTTCAGCAGTGAATGTCTCTGCCTTTCACAGACCTTAGGGAACTTCATCATTAATGCAACCCCAGTACCTTGCCTTGACATTTAGCTTGACAATTCTGGGATTTATCTTTCCTGTCAAGTTTTAACCCACGATGCTTCTTCATAGGGACAATCTGGCAGTATTTTGAGGTTTATGTCCTTGGACAAATGGCTCCTTCCAGCCTAAAAGGGGAGTAGACACATGGTTCTTTTTAAACACAGCTGAGGGCTGTGTGTAAGGGATGAGGCCTTCCTGGCTCATGAGGGACCCTAATCAGAGGGACACTGATTAGAATTAGAATTAGAATTAGAATTAGAATTAGAATTAGAATTAGAATTAGAATCTGCCTTTTGTTGTAGCTCTAGCGGTCTATGTGGTCCGTGGTTCCGGGGTAACATGGGAGTCGTAGGTGTTCTGAGGGTCTTGTCCTGGGCGTATTGGCTGGATGTAACCATTCTTTTAAATTATGGCTAAAGTCATTTAAATATCAGAATAATTAAGATCCTCTACGGCAACTATTAATAATTAAGGGTCCTAAAGAAGAGTCTCGATCCTGTTCTCTCTCACCACCCTTCCTCCCCAGATGGCTGAATGGCTTACTCTAGGAGAGACTGCCTCAAATGTTAACATTGGCTTTCTCCTGACAGTGAGTCTCCCCTACAGAGGGACATTGTTTTTTCTTCTTTCCTCTTCTCACATTATCTTTCCCTCACCCTCTTTGCCTTTCTCTTGATTTCCACTTTCCATTAGTGGGGAGACATTTTTACCCATTAGAATACTGCCCTGGGTGTTCCCCGACCCATAAGAATTTGACAGTTGACCCATCCACCCTGTTTAGGGGGCCAGCCCTCAGGGGATGCAGTGCATTTTTTTCTGAATCTGCCCACCTTCCCAGGCAGAACTGGACCCCTGAAATCCTAACCCAGCAGCGAAAACCCACCAAGAAATTTCTCCACTACACCTCTTCTTTCCTGGTCATATTATCAGGTCAACACAAATCCCACTTTGGCATAACCAAACTCTAGTGGGTTTTGACTATAATGCCACCGTCTAAGCGCTTATGTTCTTTCTGTCTCCTTTTGGGTGATGGCAGGAGGTGATACCAGCTCCACTTAAATAAAGAAGGAAACAGGAGGACATGAAAGTCACCACATCATCTGGTTATGCAATGGCTCAGGAGCCAAGTGAGAACTACATTTTCAGCTTGCTTTCAACATTTTATCGGAGTCAGCAGACCTACTTGAACCAGTCTAACCCTTCCCATTGCCCCTCAGAGGGCTCTGTTTTCATACCTTCACTGAGATTCTCCACACAGATTCATGGAGATGGGGAAGAATCCCCCCAGATCCACCCCTCTCCCTCAGCCCCTCTTTGCCTTCCTGGTGCTCCCCCCAGACTGGCTGAAGGGGAGGGTCCCTCAGCAGCCTCTTTCACCACACAGGGGCCTGTGACCAAGAACGTGTCCTACTATTCCACAAGTGACCCCAACTGTGGAACAGAACCCCCAAGGCACTGCTCTGGTGAGCTCCCCTTCCTGGTCTGCTCTGCACAGGTCTCCCTCTCGGGGCAAAAGTGTCTGAGAAGGTGAGACTTCCGAATTCACATGAAGGCTGCTGACTCTCAGAGGGTTGGGGTGGGGGGCGGAAGCAGCAGTGGTCATGAACTATGCCCTCGCAAAGGGGGGTTGAGATCAGGGCCAGCTGCTGAGGTCAGCCCGATGGAATGCTTCTAGGTGACACACCCTCCCTTGTCAAGGGTGTGAGTCAGAGGATATGACGCAGCCCTGCCCAGCTGTGAGCAAAACTGTACCCCAGAAGCACGAAAAGGAGGAAAGCCGGGCTGCACCGCCCCCACGAGAGCGAGCAGGTCGCTCTCCTCTGCTCTGGGGCGCGGGGGCGGGACTCCACCACATTTCGCCCATTGCGCCTGCGCCGGCTCTCTTTCCGACCAATCAAAACGTGCGTTGGCTGCTTGGATGAGTTTGGTCTTCCGGCTTCTTGGGAGCTGAGAGTGGGAGGTCACTTGTCTCCAGCAGCAACTTCTGGGAGGAAGGGAGCTTCTGCGCAGTGGAGGTCAAGGTCAGGGGGTGCCAAGCTCCCGGCACACGGTAGGCAGTCAGCAAACAATGGACCCACCCCGCTGAGGAATGGGAGGTCTGCACGCGCCCCCCTCCCGTCCACACGTCTCTCCCTCTTATCCCTGCAGTCACATTTTCTCAACAGGAGGAACTGCTTCTCAGAACAATTCAGGGACTCAGAAACGGCCCTGATGAGCTCAGCACTTTCCCTGATGAGATCCGGCAGCTGGAGGCCCGACTACAGTGGCCTAATTGTGGGACACGGCCTATGACTTAAAAAAAAAAAAAAAAAAAAAAAAATAGTGTTGAAAAGAAAACCACAGGCCCAAAATGGCATCTCCGAGGCCAGATCACCAAATGAGGACTTAACATCTAAGCCATCTGCAATTTCACTCTCCCCCAGAAATGTAGTCTGAACGGGTCAGTTAGGAAATTTCTCATCAGCACCCATGAGGTGAATGTCCTGCGGGCCCTCTCCAACCCCCGAGGAAAGATGAGGTCATCCTCCTAATAGGACCCTCTGCCCTTCCCCTAAGGAAAGGAGACCTCGCCTGGAAGAGTCAGTTATTTTCTTTAGCGAATAACTTCCTTTCTAGAAAAACCTTCCATTTTCTACAGCTCCTCAGAGTTCCCCTCTACTTGCTACATGGGAGGCTGCCTATTGGTAAATTGTTTTTTAGATAGAGCAAATTGATCTCCAGTTCCTCGGTTGAATTTTTGTTCTTTCACAGTGATTTCCACAGAGATGCCTCAGGCCTTACTGAGATGGAACCAGTGCCTGGACTTGGGCCTCCTGGCCAGGGTGACACTGAGGGGCCAGGAGCCTACTGCTGGGACAGGTAGGCTGCTTGGAGCACGGAGCGTGGGGCTCCAGGTTCCGAGGGCTCTAAAAGCCACTGCTGTGAGCAGCGCAGGCCTGAAGCACGGTGCCCCAGATGGGAAAAGGAGTTCTCGAGCAGCTAGGCAGGCCGGTTGGCTTTGCGGGTCCTGGATGCCCATTTAGCCGTCTTTATAAGCACAGGCTGGCTCCGTTCTCAGAGTCCCTCCCCCTCCTGGGAGGGGCCAGTTGCATAGCCGGAAGGGGTGGAGAACCTTGAACCTGACCTCAGCCACCCTGAGGTATGGGGGTTAGATGGAGGAGCCCGGAGCCCCAGCAGCACCAGCCAGGTAGATGCAGGTTTTCAGGGTGAGACCCCAAGGGCCTCACTGGAGGAGGGCGGGCCCTGACTTCTTCCTTAAAATGGTCTCTGCCCACCCTTCTCATTCGCTTCTTAAAACACGGAGCTATCCTGCTGCCCTAGATGGATGGGAAATTTGGCTTCCCATACTCAGTCCCGCATCCTTTCCACAAAGACAATCTCACCTATCACCCCTCGTCTCTTCTATCATCCTATGTCTTCCTTCATTCGGTCTGTCCTGCCACCACCTGGCTGAGTGGGCACGGGGGTGTGCCAAACCCTTCGCAGGCCTGGGGATACAAAGTCCCATCCTGCCAGGGACTCTTGCTGGCATTCAGGGAAGAGCCTCCATGGCATCACCAGGACCCTACATAAATTTTTGACTTTGGCAAGAGGGAAGGACAGCAGAACAAACAGTATGCCCCCAGGGAGGTGGGGTGGGGAGACCTTTTGTCGGGGAGTCAGGACCTGAAAGGTTGAGCTGATTTCCTCAAAGACGGGTGGGCCTCATTCTGGGAAGAAGGGAAAAATTCACTGGGGCCCGGGCTGCGAGGAGCACGCTGATTTGGAGAAAGTGCGCAGCAGAGCCACCCTGGGTTTGCTGAAGGCTCAGGTCTCAAGGTGAGCTGGGCGGCGGGGGGGGGGGGGGGGACTGGTGTCTCCACATGCTGAACTTCTGTCCCCCCTCTGTCCTGTTGTGAAAGGCTCACCCTGTCCCTGAATTTGGGGAAGCGTGGCACACTTTCCTCTCAGCCGCCTCCTGCCTCCTCCTCTGGGATAATTAATTAATACGTCCCTCCCTCCTAGATCCGGCCTCCCAGGCACCAATCCTGCCAGTCCTTGCTTTGACTCTCAAGCATGACCGGCCTTCCCATTTTGCCTGGGGCGGGAAGGAAAAAAAAAAAAGAGTTGAGATCAGCAGCTATAGGAATGAGAAAGCAGCCCTCTCAGGAATCCTAGCAAACCAGTGAAACAAAAGCAGGAAGGATGTTTTAAAGGAAAATCCTCACACCGGAAGTAGGGAGACAAAAATAAAAAAAGGGAAAGGGAAAAGCAAACCAACTTAGGTCACCTGTGAAAACCACTAAGTTAATGAAATACAGGATGTGACAAAATGAATCAGAAAAAGCTGGGGAAGTGATCAGTAAACCCTTAAGTAAATTAAGTAAATTTAATATACTTAAGTAATTAAGTAAGCACTTCAATAGCAGTCACAGTGTAAGCCCTTTTCTAAGCATGAAAAATATTAACTCATTTAAGCCTCACGGAAACCCTATGTGTTGAGTACTCTTATTATCCCCATTTTACGGATGGGAAGACCAAGGCACAGGGAAGCAAGGGAAGTAAAGTAGTGAAGAATGGCTGTATGCGGTGGATAGGAATTAGTGGCCTGCATGTGTTGTAACAGAAGTTCACAAAGAGTAAGTTTCCTTGAGGGGGTTGGGAGAATTCTTGCCTCGTGTTCTTCCTTTTCTCACCTGAGAGGGTCGCATTATATGGAGAGTCATTCCTGCTGAAGTCCATGTTTGGGACTCAGACATGGCCTGGGTAAATGGCAGTCTTTTTACATGACAGCCAGAATGAGTCCTGGGGGAGAAAAAAACCTATCCATACAGAAAACTGGTCCTAAGAGAGGGGAGGGCAGGCAGACCGCCTTCTTCTAAGACTAGAGATGGAGTGAATGGCTGTGCTTAGCTTCCAGATCTGTCTCCGGCTGCAGCCTCGTGAACTCATTCAGGCCTGAATCTCATTTCAAACAGATGATGAGCGTAATGGCAGCTAGATACAGAGCTGTTTCACAAAACCCTTGGGTGTGTCGTTTCTGGGCCAGTGTATAGGTGGATAGCACTAAAAGGAAGTGAAGGATTCTTTCCCACTTGTTCAAGGAACATTCTACAACTCAGAAACCCCCCAACCAACCCCTCACCCTGAGGTTTCAATATCTCAGTGCCTTGTGTCTGGGGGAAAGAGAACGGGGAGAACAATGGCGCCCACAGGACGGCAGAGACTAGCCGCGGGCAGCCTGGCGGTGCCCAGCAGGAGTGTGTCCTAGCCCTCAGGGCACACAGTGTGGTGTTCAGAAGGGGCTGCAAGTCCCCACCAGAACCCTAGTACCCAACAAAAGCTGCTGTAGTATCTAGAAGCAACGACAGGGCTTGGTCGCTACTGATGTGTCTAGCAAAGCTGTAGCCACACAGAAGAAATGTAAACAAGAGGAATAATTTTATTCACAAATAAATGTAGGAAGAAACCCCAAAGAATCCTTGGGGGAAAAAGATCTGTGGCAGGGTGCCTGGGTGGCTCAGTGGGTTAAGCCTCTGCCTTTGGCTCAGGTCATGATCCCAGGATACTGGGATCAAGTCCCACATTGGACACTCTGCTCACCCTGGCAGCCTGCTTTCCCTGCGCCTCCCCCCCGCCCCCGCTTTTGATCTCTGTCTGTCAAATGAATAAATAAAATCTTAAAAAAAAAAAAAAAGATCTGTGGCAAGAGCAATAAGTACATGTGACCTTAAAAAAAACACAAATTCAACTGGTCTTATGGAGAAGTATTTGAGTTGCTTTCATTTCAACTTCAACTTCAGGCAGAATCTGTGTTTTAAAAGAAAAACGTGTTCACAAATAATAAATTTTTCTGAGACAAGACAAGATATTTTAAGTGATGATAACATCAACCCAAAAGAGAGTTTGTGTTTAAAAAAAAAAAAAGTGTCTTAGAAATTTGTGTTCATTTTTGTTTCCTTAAATCTTTGCTAATTACTGTTGAATCTTTTCTGTTTTCTGTTGTTTGGGATAATGGTAGTGTTTCTGTGGACAAAATCCAAGACTCAAGAGTACAAAAAGAAAGCTTATGGCATTTAGGTCAAGATCTGCTGCTCACCTCTCCCCTCCCAGCCCTCCCCACACCCTCGGTTTTGATTCATTGTGGTCTTGGAGGCATGACCTTATCTATTAATCTCAGTGACATTCTGGGTTCTGAAAGGGCAAAACTCTGAATGGCAAATAGTAAGATGAAAGTATTGAATCTCTTTAGTCCGTCTGGATTCTAGAGCACTTTATTTTCAAGGGCAGATAGTCTGTACAACTAACCCTCAGGGTGATCACTCCGGTTATAGCTAATGCAACAAATACTATTCAACTTTCACAAAATAAGAATTTTATACTGTCTGGCTTGTTCTTAATTCTTCCCTAAGGGCCTATTTGGTTTAGCATCAAATATAAGATTAAGAGCCTCTAAATTTTAGCTGAACAGCCACTCAAGGGATTTAGATGATCTCTTTACACAACAGAGAGTTAGTGTGTAGCTGACACCTCCCGCTCGGGGAGCACAGGCTTACACATACGATACACCTCAATTTCCAAAGGTTGGTTGCTTATTTGAAAGCAAAATGGAGAACACTATTACTCTGTTCTCAAAAAATCAACTCTGTTGGTTGCGGAAAACTTGGGGCCAAACAAATCTCTATCAATTTCTTTAAAGATTTTATTTGTCAGAGAAAGAGAGCAGCAGGAAGAGGGAGAAGCAGACTCCCCACTGAGCAGGGAGCCTGATGCGGGACTCGATGCGAGGACTCCGGGATCATGACCTGAGCTGAAAGCAGATGCTTAACCGACTGAGCCACCCAGGCATCCCAAGTCTCTGTCAATTTATAACGAATAAAGCAGAAGAAGAGAATGAATTTTATACTGACTATATAACTACATAAAAATATGTGTGTGTATCTACACATGTGTGTATTTGCATAAATCTTAAATCTGCATGGCATAAAGGAAATGGGGAATTAATAGTGCGACAGGAATTCAGACTTTGGTCTTTCAAGACTGATTCTGGTGCTCCTTGCTTTACTCTGGGATGGAACCCAAACGGGGATAGAAACTTACAGGCCAGAGGAGAAAAAAACATGCAGGGTAGTAGCTCTCAATCCCACCAGCTGGCCAATAAATAAATAAATATTTTTTGTATAAGTAGTGAATCATAATATGTGCTTTTCTTGTGTATTTGGACCTAAGACTGTTTAAGTGATTTTAAAGAGATAGCAAGGATAAAGAAACAGAGAAGCCGAAAGGCAATAATAAAGATAAAAGGAATGAAAAGAAATCTCTCTCTCTCTTTTCTCTCCCTCTCTCTCTCTTTAGAACAGCTTTTCTCCAGACATTCTAGAACCATATAAAGAGCTGAAAAACTCCAAAAGCCTCACTGTGAAGTTACAAAGCAGAGGAGAGCTTTGGAAATGGGAATGGGAATGGAGGAAGGGAACAGGTAGGGTCAGGAAGACAGAACAACACCAGTTGGCCAGACCTGGCTCAGCTGAAAATGCTTTCCTGCCACTGTGCCCCAGCAGAGCGGAATCACTCTCCTTATTTGCAGGTGAGAGGAACTGTATTATCTGACTGTATTATCTTTGCAAGGTGAATGCAAATATTTGTATGCATCAACACATTTGAATGACGGCCATAGATGGTTACATTTTCCAGAATTAATTATTTCCATGTTCATAACGCTTGAGTGCCTATCCAGTTGCGGGGTGGAGGGAGAGAGAGAGCCCCCCACCAGGTTGTACGCTGCTCCTTCATTCACGAGGAGCAAAAGGGTTTGGAGATCGCATATGGTCTACATACGCCCAGCTTACGTAAGGTGGTATTTTTAAATGTGAGGGTGTGACTAAGCCTTCAAAAACTACTTAGACTGCCTTATGTGGCTTCAATTCTCCAAAGTCGTGCATTTTCTGCAAATGGAAGTCAGGGAGTAACCTTTGCTACACCTTCGTTTCCTCACACAGGGGCCCCCACTTCCGCTCAGAGGACCTCTTGCCCTGGTAAGAAATGCTAATGGTATGGCAACAGCAACCAAATAGAAGATTAGGAGCTGCTAGGGAAAGACTATTACTCATAACTCAGTATACATCCTGTCAGTTATCCTGCCCCGATGAACAGTATGTGACGGGAAACTAGGAAGTGATAAAAGACCTCCCAACCCCATCTCCTTGAAGGGAAGGCGGAGCGTCGAGTGACGGCATACCGGGCACCTTGCCACACACACTAAAGAGCGGGGGCCAGGCTCATCCATCACTCAGACCACTGCAGACAGCCTCTGAGCCCTATAAAGTATGGGTATGAAAGGGTTTGACATTCAGATCTATGTAGTTAAGTCTAGGGTATAAAGGGTCCGAAATGAATGTCTGTCCCAAACCAAAATATTGATTAAGAGCAAGGGGAGAAGCATAATCAGGCAAGCAAGGGAAAGGGTGGCTTTGCCTAGGAAATACATTTTTTATCCCTTCTCTGTTTTCCAGTTTGTAAATCACGTGATCTAATCCATGTGCCATGATCGAAACAAAATTTTCACATCTCTGAGTGTGTCTGAGGATAGTAGCTTAATTTTTGAATAGCAGACTCAGAATTGCAGGTGTCCTGGTGGCCTTGACATTGAAGTTCTCACCCAATGAAGGGATTCCTGTAACACTCTGGAGAATGACCCCGATCCAGTTAGTCCTTGAAAATTGCCAGTTTTATGGACATATCGTGACCTAACCGGACACGCCATTCTATTTTCAAGTAGTTCTAATTACTAGAAAAGCTCTGATGTGGTAAGATAGGGTGAGGTATTGGATACTTTTCAAAGTTTGCATGTCCCTCACTAACTTTCCATGTGCGCGGAGTGATGTGATCGGGAGCTTGTTTTGACCAAGGGGCGAGGAGAGAAGAGAATAAAGACCACACAGTTTTCCTACCAAGCCCTTAGGCCTGGTTGGAGCTCCAAAGGAGATAAGGATTAAAAGCCAAAAATGAAGGACTCCTTGCCAAGAACTTGCTGCTGTAGAAGCCGGGGACCAACTACAGTCAACAGAGAGCCCTTCCCTGCGCTTCTCTGTGGAGCCCAGCTCTGCGGCGGCCCCCCGGATGGACAGCTGGGGGAGCGGAGGGGGAAGGAGAGAGGCATCTATGACTCAGTCAGCTAGAGCAAGAATGTGGCTCCTTCAAGTGCCTGGGTGGGCAGCTCTCCTGGACCAGCGGGAGGCAGAATACAAAGTGAAGAACGTGACAGATGCCTCTGGGGGTATGCTGTGGACAAGCTGGTTATGGGAAAGTCCCAGAAGTACTGTGGTTGCGAGGAGGCAGGAGGGAGGTCTTGGTGCAGGGAGCCAGGATAGTGTGGGCAGGATCAGTTGCCTGTGTTACTGACACTGACGTGTCTCCAGGCTGGTGAGCCTCCGGCAACATTTGGGCCACATTTATGCCGAGTCACAATCCCTTCTGTTGCAACAGGCGCTGATTAAATTACTCGTCGTTTCCCCAGACTGGGGGATCAAATGTGTGACCAACTCTCCGAGCGTTGGTTTTTTTTTTGTTTTTTTTTTTTTAAAAAAACACTTGTCCATAGAAATGATTGGTGATTCCTGTTTTTTCATGATAGAAAACATATTTGAATCTTCGGGGCTCTGAGCCATGAGGAGCATCGCAATGGGGCTAAAAATGGTCCCTTAAAGGAAAAGCAACCATATCCTGTGTCTGCCAAACCAGGACACTTTCGAGGGTGAAAGACAGTGTTATTAGTTATTGTGCTGGGACAAGAGATAGTAACAGGGACTGTTAGGATCAAGCGAGCCACACAGATCCCCTACCTGAGGGTGCCTGGTATGACTAAAGCTAGTGGCCATACTGTGTTTCTCAAACAGCTCACAACATGGCCTGAGTAGTGCTGAGCCGCCTTGAAACCTTCCTCCACTGACACCAGCCCTCCCTGACAATAATGGGGCAGTGTAGATTCTTCCAGAAACCGCAAAGGGTTATACAGATATTTCTTACAGGTTTTCTTGAAAGGGAGGTTCAGTGGTTTCAAGGAGTGCTTTATGCATACCACCAAGCCTCCAAAAATCATTCTTCCCCTTTCTGGCTCCCCAGTCCCCACTGCAAAAGGCTTCCTGTTACCCCCATCACGTCCTTCCTCCCGCCACACAGTTGTCTCACCACTATTCTCCACTGTCTCTTTTGCCTCTCCCCCCTCAAATCTGTCCTCTCCCGGTCTGCCCACTCCTCCCCACCATTGAACCCGGGCAGTGGGGGAAAGCGGGAGACTGTGAACACGCATGCATTAATTTGTTGTGTGTGTTCATCACACCTTTTAGAGCCTCGTTATGATAAAAATAAACATTTGTGTTAGGGAAAGAGGTGACCCCAGCGTGAGATACGCTGGGGGACTGGAATTCAGATGGAAGAAAGAGTAACACAGGAACTGACGTTTGCTGAGCACCGGCCAAGGATGGGGGCTTTATTTGCACACAGTGAAAATGGGCACTTCTGGCCTTGGTTTGCTGACACAGGAAGACAGTAGATGCTGCATGTTGGGTGAGATAAACAATGCCATGGATATTTTCAACCATGTCAGACAGTTCACCAGTGCCAAGAGCCAAAAGAGTTGCGTGGTCGGAGATTGAAGGGATCTGTGGAGATTACTTATTTTGAGACTGCTGCCAGTGTGTCGTAAGTTCTGCCCATGCCTCTTACCTAGAGCAGGACAGGGGCTGGGAAGGACCACTTGGAAACCTTGCGTCCCAGCATTAGATAGAGTGGATTTGGATTTGACTCGTGCCCACAGAACATAAGGTCCAAAAGTGCCCCACTCTCTTCTGAGGGCAGAGTGAAGTAGATTGATGGGTTGGTCAACTCAACTGTTTGAGTCAGCAAATAATCCAGGAGCATTTCCCATTGACCTCATCTGCTAAGCCCCTGCTAAAGAGAAGGAATCAAGTCTTGCCTTTGAACCCGTTCACAGGGCCTCTAGCCTTCAGGAGAGGAGAAGCTGGAGGTGCTCTCCTCTTTCGATAGGCTTGAGAGGAGAGTGAGCAACCCCAAAACAAAGTTCATTTGCCCAGGCCAAGGGAAGCCTACCTGGGAGCTGCCCCAGGTGGGAGGGTCCTGGGATTGGCAAACCATGGCCAGCAGGCTTGCTGCCTGCTTTTGTAAAGACATATTGACTGGGACGCACCCATACCCTCTCTTTGATGTCTTGTCCGTGGCAGAAGTGAGTAGCCATGACAGACTGTTTGACCCACGGAGCCTCAGACATTTACTACCTGGTCTTTCACAGGAAGCATTTGCGGATGGCTGGGGAAGGTCTTCAGAAAGCGCTCAGAAATGCTCCCAGGAGGGAGAAGAGTCAGACTTCAATTGTTTTAGAGCAAATAACCATCTGAAAACTGCCCACTGCTGCTTCTTGCTCCCCCTGTCTCAGCCTGACAGGGTCCAAAATGTCTGTGGCAGAATGAGAAGTGGCCTGGACCCAGCCCTCCCTTCCCGTCATGAGGGGTCAGGCTTCAGCAGCCCAGGCTTGGGTGTGTGCATGAGAGGATCAGACAGCATGAGATTTTTACTGAGTCACATTTGAAATTTTGCTTATTATGGAGGCCTGGGCACTATAAATGACTAAACTTGAGAACGTGCTGATGAAAAGTAAATGTGTTTTTCGTTCAGAGGTAAGGAAGGAACTTCTACCACTGAGCAAATACACAGGAGCAGTGGGAGACAAAAAATAAACTTTGCTTTAAATGAACACCCCAAGGGTCCAGCCCATTTCATCAGTTTGCTGGTTGCACATACATGTCTTCAGGGAGGAAAGCCAGACTCGAGATGGAACTCTCCCACTGTTTATATGATACAGGGCAGTTGCTCAACCTTTCTAGAATTCAATTTTCTCATCTGTAACGTGAGGATTAGACCAGCTCTGGATGAGTCTGTCCCATACTGGTAATCTGTGATCCCAGAGCTTGGTGGACAGCCATCGAGACGGATCACATGTCTTTGGGACTGTGTGCAATGGAACTCGTAGGTAACGGGCATGTAATGATGGGGCAGTGGTGCACAGCATGTCCCCACCTTCACCTCTAAGATCGTCCTTGACTACGAGAGCCTCTCCTATCATGTGGGACGAAAGTAGCTGGGGTACAAAGGCCTTTGTGTAAGGCTCTATGTTTATCTGGCTGTGTTTGCCATCTGCTATAGCTGTAATGTCTGAGGCTAAAATTCCCTTAAGTGTCCTGGCTCTTGTGCCCCTTCTTGTCTCTCGAAAATTCCTAAAAACTCTTAAATAGGGTCTGAGGCTTGCAGTCCTTTAGTAGTATTCCCCTTTGGCAACACGGGAGCCCCGCTGGGGTGGTGGCGCGGTGTGGGGGCAGGGGAGGCATTTATAATGCTGCGATTAGGTCTCAGTCTGTCAGGGAGAGGGAGCTGGAAGGGGTGAGGCGTGTGGGTGAGGCTTGGATAAAGTAGTTTCCCTTTGGGCAGTCTTTGTTAAGGAGAACAAAATGCTCTGGGTGCATTCAAAATGCACTGCCAGACAAACACGGGATTTTTCTTCAGTCTTCACAGGAGAATTTGGCAGAGCTCGTGGAGGTCAAATTCATGAAAGGGGGGGGGCAGTCTCTGGCGGGGGTAGTTCTAACTCTCAAAGTAAACTGACTCTCGCTACCTACCCGGCTGTCTCCAGTGCGAGGGGCAGCTGTCGAATCAGGACCTCCATTCTCTGACGGATCCAAGAAGAGTTGTTGATCTTTACTTTGCTCACCCTTTTTCTTGGAAGGACAGGAGTGATGCGTTGCCCCTCTTCCCATGTCTGACCAGAAACCAGAAGTGTTCTCACTAATATAGGAAAACAATATGAAATCATGGAGAGGCTACAGTTTTTGTCCAACAAAATGGCCATTTCACTGACTCAACCACACTCAAGCAGATGAAGAAAATTCATAGAGTGCGGGGAAACTGGCAAATGTGAGATTTGGGGTGTGTTGTTACCGGGCCTCCTGAAATGGCTTTAAAGACCTATTATGATGTTTTGGATTACAATTCCGTTTTGGAAATCCAGTTCTGTAAATCTCTAAAGCAATTTTCTGAGTACTGTTTCATAACGAATTCTTACTCCAAGTCCTTCAAGCAATAGCTGACACATATTTTATTTTAAAATTATAATCACTTTTAGCACTTTATGCTTTACAGAGATTTTCACATACATTTTCTCAAAGGTGGGTTGAATCTCCATGGTGGGTATCTTTGTCTGAAGAACTTCAAAATTTCCTCGTGGCCGTGGGACCAGGAGAGTGCCACTCTCTTCTATGACAGATACTTGTGGAGGACATGCATTTGCAAACCTAAATTCATGGACCCCAGGAATGGAACCATTTCCTTAACTAAAATAATTCTGATTTGGGATTTCCATTCTGAGGGGAGCAGCAGAAAATTCTGTTTCTGTGTTTACCAGAAACCTCTCTCCTCTCTAAGACACCAAGAGCCTGGAAGGCCTGAATGGTACTCAAAAGGGAGAAGGACCACCTGTGTTTTGAGCCCATCCTGACTGTTGCTGAGCATACAATTCTCTGAGCCTGTGACCCCCAGACAGGAGTACACTTCCAACTCAAGCAACTTCTTCTTGCTTTCCCATGAAGCACAGGTGTCTCGTTATGCCAACATGGGTTCCCTCAGTGGGACTGCCAAAGTGAGCATGTGGGTCTCCAATGTATCTGTACCTCATGATCTCACTACAGAAAGAAGGAGGAGAAACGAAGGTAGGAAGGAAGGAAGGAAGAAAACAACAGAAAGAGTTTCTCCCCTCCCTGGACACAGAATACATTGAATCCAGGGTGTTCCAACTTTTGTAAAAGGCCAGTGGCAGTGTTGCCCTCCATGAGCTTCCGCTTTCTGCCCTGTCAGAAGCCCCTATAGCGAGGGCCAGTGTCCAGGAGTTATGAACACTACAGGGAAACAGGAAGAAGAAACACATTTTATCTTTTCAGTGAATTATCCCGCCACGCATCCATCAGTTAAGAAACCAAAACCTTACCCACAATAATTTCTTAATTTGATTCGAGGTAGTTTAACTCCTGAAAACTCTTTCCTTCGTTTCCCAGATGTGCATACTAATGACAGAAGTCATGTGATGGAATGACACTGTACAAGTGAGTCCGCGGGGTGACACCGAGGAACGCTCAGAGGAAAATCGGTCAGTTTCCTCCTAGCAAAACCACCCAAGGACAGTCACTTTACGACATGGGATTCAAGACAGCGGAAAAATTGGAGTAAATATTGCCTTGAGATTAAGACAGAGCCGTACACATAGAGTTTTAACAAGCAGGTGACACAATTAGCTTGATAAAAAGAAGACTCTGAGGTAGCTTCTGACAGAAAGTTAGAACGCTGAGCACAGAGAAGAAGGAAACGGAATAGGGAATGAAGAGGAAGGAAGAAAGCCTTACATGGAACTCAGTTACTGTATTAAATTATATTGTGCTTGGTCATTGCGTGTTTATCTATAGGAGTTGAAAATGTTTTCTTAGTCAAGAGAGTGGCATGCCTAGTTGGAGGATACTTTTCCTTACTTAAACTATACTTCAAATACCTGAAGTGTCATTGCAAAGTTCTCTACCACCTATCACAATCAGTCATTAATGGTCAATATCCCAGAGTCCTCTAAGACATAGGGATGTCTATGTTTTGGGGTTCCTGACGTAGACCTACCTTTTATTTTTGTGCCTTCATTTCTGTATTTGGCAGGCATTCATTAGTATAATTATTAAATTATTCGATAGCCCAGAAATTCAGTGAAGCATGTGAGTCTCATTTTATATTTCCACTGGAGAACAGCCTCTGAATTCTTGCCACTGGACATGACAAAAATCCAGTCAAAGCAAAAATCTTAGAATGCTTTCAGGGTATTGGGGCAGATAGAAGAGGGGAATGAGGGTGAGGCAATTCACTTAAGACACTGAAATCATTCAAGCAGTAGGGAAAGGTCCTGTGAAGTGTTAGATTTTCTTGAGTAAGCCAACAAGTGCTCGTGCACGCGCACACACACACACACATGCTTACAGAAGACCAGTTCTATTTCTGGAAAAAATAAGGCAGACAAGATAATCAGATAAATCTCTTTTAAGTATAACTCATCTAAAAATCCTAGATGTATATTTATATAAACATATATGTAAAGATATATAGGTGATAGAGAGATAATCACATGACTTAGCTGGTAGAAGTAAGGAAATTCTCTAGTGTCCAGAAATGACAGGAAATCTTGAATCCATGGGGCACGCACTGCCACTGAAGTTTTCTCTGGGGGTACCTTGTTGGCCTGGCGACAGAGAGCCTGAAATTTAACAGCCCACATATGGGTGTTGGTAGACAAAGCCTAGAGCCTGAACTTTGCAAGGGATCACATATGAGACCCCTTCCATAAAACTGTACCTCCAGGAGGGGCATGCTCGATTTGGACAGAGAACTTCCTTTGGAGAGGAAGATAGCAGAACTGCCTAAATTTTGGTTTTGGTGCAATGTGACTAGAGGAAGGTGGGAAAAACTCTTTATGAAAATGTCTAACCTCAAGACCATACTAACAAGTATTTAAGACCAGAATTTCTACTCTCTGTGTGGTCTGAAAAACCATAAGTTTACGTTTAACGTGGTTCTGAGTTGGTAGGACGCTTAAGGGAATAGTGTTCTCAGACCGCTGGTAGAACCTTCACCCTCTAAAGCCAGACCTCCGTCCCACAGATGGGGCTGTTAACAAGGAGGATTCAGCAGAAACAGGAAACTGTAGAGTCAGATATGCAAAATGATGGATATTGGAATTGTCGAAGAATATAAAATAAGTATGTTTAGTATGCTTAAAGGGAGAAAGAGGCAAATTGAAAGAATGACAGTGTAATAAGAGATTATGAAAATCAACCAGATGGACGTGAAAAAGAACCAAACGAATACGTCAAGATGAAAACCTGGAAATTGGAAACTTAATGACTGGATACATAGTTGATTATGGGGAAATAGAGCTGGTGACATTTCCCAGATGACAGCAGAAACAAACATGGAAATGGAAAATCTGAGTGACTAAACGATGTGGACCGTGGACCAAAATTGGCCAATATTAAAATACATCTACTGCTTCCTAAAGGAGAAACCAGAGAGGGGAGGAAAGAAGAATTTGGAAAGATAGTAATTGGGAATTTTCTAGGACTGATGGAAAAACCATGTCTTGGGGTTCTGAAAACCCAGCCAATCCCAAGCAGAGTAAATAAAAAGAAATTCAACACTAAGATATATAATAAAATTGCAGAATACTACAGATAAAGACTGTCTTAAAAGTAGCCAGAGGGAAAGGATAGATTGCCCATTAATTTGCTGACTACATACCTTATCATTTAAACCAGGATACTTCTGAGAAGGAAAGGGGGATGCTAACCAAGCAGGAGACCAGGGAAACAGGCATAATCTGGGTCTGCAACAGACAGAGGAGAGTGTCTGGTCATCAAATCTGTAAAAGAATGATAATTTAATTGACAGCAAGGACAAGGAGAGTCAAGCAGACACTGGATAATATTTTCAAAGTACTGAAAAAATTATTCAATTAGAATTGCATATCAGTAAAATCTCTTTTAATAATTAGGGTTTGGGCGCCTGGGTGACTCAATCTGTTAAGCGTCTGCCTTTGGTTCAGATCATGATCCCAATGTCCTGGGTTTGAGCCCCTTGTTGGGATCCCTGCTCAATGGGGAGTCTGCTTCTCCCCCTCCCTCTGCCCCTCCACTCTGCTTGTGTGCACTCTGTCTCTTAATAAATAAAATCTTTTTAAAAAATAATAAAGGTCAAAAAGAGACATGTTTAGATAAACAAAAATGGAGATGTCACAATCAGCAGACCCTCTCAAAAGCAAATTCCTTGTAAGAGAAGGAAAATGAGCCCAGAAAGAGTCTGATATGCAAAAAAGTCAACGAAGAAAATTGAAATTCACATTGACTGATAAAGTAATAATAATAATAATGCCTAACATATAAGGCTACAAAAATTAAGACAGATCTAAATTTCCGTGCAAAAATAGCAAAGAAGTCCAGAAGGGAGGCAACTTTTTTTAAAAAGCTAATTAAGACTCTTAGCGCTTTTGGAGGAGAGTAAAGGTATTGATTAATTTTACATTTTGTTAAATGAAATATCCATGTTATATTTTCTGGGTCAGTACTAAAAAATAGAAGCAAAGTATTACTTAGAAAATACAAGAAAGACAATGTTAAGGTATGGAATAAAAATGTAATCCAAAGGAGGTTAAGAAAAGCATAAAAGGAAGATAAACTTAGAAGGGTTGGGCGGAGGGTGGGTGGGGGAGAACAATTAGAAAGTGTGAAATAATAAGTGCATTAATTATAAGTAGACTAATATCTCCAGTCTGAGGATAAAGATAGACCAGATTTTTTTTAGAAATGCAGCTACAGAGCTGCCTGGGTGACTCAGTCGGTTAAATGCCTGGCTATTGATTTCAGCTCAGGTCATGATTTTGGGGTCATGAGATTGAGCTTTGTGTCAAGCCTTATGCTTAGCAGGGAGTCTGCTTGAGATTCTCTCTCTCCCTCTGCCCCTCCCCCTGCTTGCACGCGCTCTGTCTCAAATACATATTTTTTTTCTTAAGAAAGAAATACAGCTACATTCTGTTTACAAGAAACAACACTTCAAAGCACAGTAAGGTTGAATAAAAAAAAAACAGGGGAAGGTAATAGGAGGCAAATTCTACAAAGATGAAAGTAGGGTGGCCATTTTAATCTTAAATGAAAGAAACTTTAAAGCAAAAAGCATTAATGACAATGAAGAAGATCACTACATATTGATAAAAATTTCAACTCTACCAGGAAATTACAGCAATTCTAAATTTGTCTAGATTAAATAAAATAACCTCAAAGTATATAAAGCAAAATTTGGAAGAATTACAAGAAGAAATTTACATATTAAATTTGTATGCCATGATAGTGGGAAATCCCAGTACTACCTCTTTAGCAATGGACAGATCAAGCAGGCAAGAAAAAGTAAGCTTGATCAGAAGGTCATTATATTTAAAAATCATGTTTGGGGCCGTAAAGCCACTATCAACAAATAATTTTTAAAATCGACTTCATATAGGGGTGTCTGGGTGGCTCAGTCGGTTAAGCATCTGACTCTTAGTTTCCACTCAAGTCGTGATCTCAGGGTGGTGAGATTGAACCCCGTATCAGGCTCTGTGTTCCGGGCTGGGTCAGCTTAAGATTCTCCTTCTCCTTTTGCCCCCTCCTGCTCCTTTCTCTCTCTCTTATAAAAAGAAAATCTCCTTCATATAGATGGCAATGTCTGACCACAGGACTATTAAAGTAGCCACCAATACTAAAAAGGTAATCTGTCACTGCATCCCTCAAAGTACCTGAATTGGGGAAATAATAATAATCAGCAGGTCGAAAGAAGTCTCAAATTTTTTAGAAATTAGAATTGCAAAGTAAGGTAAATGCTGCATACCATTGAAGTTAAAGCTATACTTAGGAAAGGTGGGGGAGCTTTAAATGCTTACATTTTCAAAAAGAAGGAAATATATGAGCTTGCATCCAGTTTAAGAAGGTAGACTAGTGCCAGGAAAAAAAAAAAAAAAAAGCCAAATAATGCAGAAGAAGGGAAATACTACTCCTTTTCTGTTACTTTACAGTTTTCACTTAACGATGTTGTTCCCAGTTTTTGTTTCTTTCTTTCATTGGTTTGATAATAGGGCTATGCATTCCATTTCATCTTGTTAATTTAGAAGTCTTACCATCACCGTGCCATTCAACTAATGACCTAGCTTTTCCCCAACTGAGTACGTCTGTTGCCCTATTATTTCAAAGCTATTTCTCCCACCAAGACCCACTCTTTCCCTACTGATTTCCTCTTGCTGATTTCCTCACATTTTGCTCACAGCCTAATGGAATGAAATCTTTAGAATTCTTTCGTTTTCCCCTTTTCTCTTTCTTCCAGGCATCTCTCGCCCCCTAATTAAAGCCTGGAATGTTTTCACTTCCTCTTGTACTCTTAATTCTGAGCCTTTGCCGAAATAGTTGTATGTAGAATTTTACTTAAAATTGTTTCTGTGTTTGTCTGTCTTCTGGGTCCACATGCAAGGTTTACATTACACATTACATTCTTATCCATTAATATTTAATGATATATTTCTAAAACCAATGCATTATTCATCTCTGATTGTTTTCTCCTTTCCCCTTCCTCATCTTGAAGTCTCTGTTCTGGTTCACTGGTCTCTGGAAAGGGCTTTTTCTCAGGTATTTGCCTCAGATGGGGGCATTCTGTGATTTATTTTCTGAATTAGTGCATGTCCTTGAGTATTTTCTGCTCCCTTTAACAGGTAAACAATAGCAAAAACCTAGTATAGGATTCTGGGGGGTTCTTTCAATCTCCTCTAGCTTCCAGTGTTGCAGATAAGAAGTCCAGAGACAGTTAAAAAAGTAAAAGACTAGGAACTTGTTTTACCCAGATATGCTCAAGCATGTGTTTGCTTCATCAATCTAATGAAAACTTTTCTGCAAACTTGTCTTTCTTTGGCTTAGGAAAATTTTCTCCTGATTTAAAATTATTTCTTCTATCTCATACGTTCTTTCTTCTTTTACAATGTCTATTATTCAAGGGGGTGCCTGGGTGGCTCAGTGGGTTAAAGCCTCTGCCTTTGGCTCGGGTTCTGATCTCAGGGTCCTGGGATCGAGCCCCGCACTGGGCTCTCTGCTCAGCGGGGAGCCTCCTTCCTCTTCTCTCTCCTTGCCTCTCTGCCTACTTGTGATCTCTGTTAAATAAATAAATACAATCTTAAAAAAACAAAAACATGTCTATCATTCAAACAGATGGTATCCTGCAGCCATTTCCCAAATTTTCACCTTGGAACCTTGTGATTTCCAGCTCGTGGCATGTTTTACGCTGTGATTTCTGGATGGTCCGTGATCTCAAAGGCCACTAACACAAACTAACACAAATCTCATCACCAGTCACCATCAACCCATTCATGCACTGAATTGGTGAGGTTTTCATTTGTTATTCCATAGTTTTGTCCCTAAGGAATTCTTTTAATTTTTTTAAATTTATTTTATTTTATTTTATTTTTTTAAGGAACCCATTTGTCTGATCCAGCAAGCCTCTTGCATTGGGTGTGAAATGTGATTGTTGACTCTGTTTGTCCTCTTTGGCTTCTGGTCATCTTTAGGTCCTTGATTCTTGTTTTTTTGTTTGTTTGTTTGTTTGTTTTGTTTTTTAATTCCATTGGCCAATTGGAGTTCAAGCCTATTTATTTTAGAGCTGCTCTAAAAGGGTCTCATTCCCATGAGCCTAGTATAGCGGCAGACAGCCCTCCCTGAGGCACCTAGGAAGCAGCCCTGCTCTCAGGTCACCCTGGGCTCTCCCAGCACCCATGGCAGGGAAGACTTGCTTGACTTTTATGTCCCTGGGGAATTTTTACAAGCTCAAGTAGGATATGGTGGTCTATGTAGGATATGTAGACCCCTAGGGTCTACATCTTGACTGATGAGCCCAGTCTCTTTCTCCAAGCTCACCCAGCTCCACACTACTTCCTAAGCAAGGGAATTTTCAGAGAAGGGGAGTCTCACTGAGAGTCCGAGGCCTCATTTACACCCACGGTAGATCCTGGCTCTTGAGAGGCCCATCTTTTGGATTTGGAACTAGAGAGAAGGGGAATCTCATTTAGAGTGCTATATTCTGAAAATCCTCTGCCCAGCACTTTCTTCTATAAAATGAGAAAATTTAGGGGCTCTTTCACCTCCAAAAATCTATAAACCAGAGCTTAAATAAAAAGCATTCATGACTATGATGATTTATGGGAACAGAGTTTGCATAAAAGAAACACTTTGGGGCAAAAAAATTGTTTAAAAAATTTACCTATTTTAGAGAAAGAAGAGAGCATGAGCAGGCGGAGGGGCAGAGGGAGAGAGAGAGGGAATCCTCAAGCAGACTCCCTGCTGGGCATGAAGCCCTCTGGCTCCATCCCAGGACCCTGAGATCACTACCTGAGTCAAAATCAAGTTGGTAGGATGCTGTTCCAACTGGGCCACCCAGACGCTGCTTTTTGAGTAGTTTTTGAGTTGTAATGCCTTTATGAAAACCCAGCTAACCTGGTGACAGGAGATTTAGCTTGGAACTCTATGGCAAGATCCTCTGAATTTTCAAATCTGCTAATTCTGATCATTTATAGAACATAAAATGTTTTCTTTCCATAACCTAGGATAGTGCTTCTCAAACTTTTCCTGGGGCAGCAAATGTCCTGGCATTGTTACAATGTAGGTTCTGATGGAGTTAGTCGGGGTGGTGGAAGGGATGGCCAGAGAGAGAGTCTGTATTTCTTACTAGTGGGTTTGCCCATGCTGCTTGCCCTTGGCTCACATTTCAGCAGTAAGGCCTGGAATATTTGTAGGGGTGAGTAGACCTCTGCTGGCCATAGGAGAAACGTGCCATCATTTTGCCAGGCAGCTGTAAATTCTTTTCTGGGAATGTTAAAAAAACATCCCCCCAAAAGCCAGCAATTGCTGGATCTCTGACCTGAAATGGGCAAAGCCAACATAGTTTATTAACTTGGACGCCGTTAATCGGGAAATTTGGTGTCATCCCAAACAGACTACATTGCCAAGGATAAGCAAAGAAGACATGTGTTTATTAAGTGCGAAAGCAAATGTATTTTATTTTAAATAGAAACCAACTTAGCGGTAGCCTTTACAAACAAAGCATGAACGAACTCCAAGTGATTAGTCTTTACAATCTGAGGGGTTTGAAGCGGCGGTGGGTGGGAGGTTGGGGGAACCAGGTGGTGGGTATTGGGGAGGGCACGTATTGCATGGAGCACTGGGTGTGGTGCAAAAACAAGGAATACTGTTATGCTGAAAATAAAAAAAATAAATAAATAAAATTTAAAAAAAAATTCTTTAAGGCTTTTCATTTAAATCTCTTATCCCCATCAAGGGTGGCCATAAATTACATTTCTTATGAAACAGTCACTGATTCAGGCCCATTTCTGAAGCAGAATAGCCTACTCTTTAATTAAGAAAAATGAGGGTAATTTCCTAATAGTTTTAAATTTTTCAGTCTTTTGGCTCCTTTCAAGTCTGTGCTTCTCAAACAGAAAATAAAAAGTGCCATGCCACTTGACTACTGTCAGTGTTTCAAATTAAACAAAGAATCTAAGTACATTTGAAGGGTATTCAATTCTGGAAACTGTTTTTTCCTATTGTGTTTCTTCCCCCTAGCTACAAATATGTTTCTTATTTTGAATGTCAATAGATCTATTTCCTGGCTTTGCCATGGTGAACAGATAAATGTTCCAGAAATGATCCTTTTTTTTTTTGTTTGTTTTGTTTTGAGATAACACAATTAGTATCACGTTAGGAAGGAAGATAAACATTCTACGTCAAGAATGCACTTATTCTCAAACTTGAAGCCCATCTGATTGAAACAAACTTCCGTATTGGTATCGGTATTAACTTGAGAGTGGCGGAAATCTCTGTCCTCCTAAGCAGCTCCTGGAAAATTGTTCATTGGCTCATGGAAATATTCTTGACTTTAGTCATGCATGCCCCAGTGTCCTTGCTTTTGGACATTAAATAAGCCCCCAAAGCAGGTCTGTTTCCTTTGCTGGCTTCCAAAGTATCGTCCTATCCATTTATGTGATGAGAGTTACACAGATCTTATATACTGGGAGAAGTTATGTAAGTTTATTCAAACCTCTAATGAGTCAGCTTCCTCACAACATCTGGAGTCATTACTGCTACTGACCCAGACTTGGCAGTTATCAAGGTTTGGTGAAAAGTGCAGGTAAATGGTTAATTACAGATATTTTTTCTATTTTTAGAGTCTCCAAGATCCCACAAAATTTTATATGCATCCCTGACTCAGGATCGACATGTGGTTCATGTGTACAACCAGACCTCTTCTGGTAATGGCCTTGATAACCATTCGTTACTAAATGAAAGGAAAAACTCTCTTCCTCTGCTCTACACTCACACCACTTCTGACACCAGGTGTGTGAGGGTTTTCTCACCTTGACAAATCCACTGACACCAACTGGGTGTCCTACAATCAGCTCAGCTCTGAGACTGTCTGTCTGGGGTTGGCAGAAGATCCCACCGGTAAGAGCTCAGTTTCACAGGACAACCTCACTTCAGACTCTGATTGTCGATTGTTGGTGCTGGTGCCCAGGTCATTCACTCTTCCTTCTGATTTGGCTGCAACAAGTTGGGGGTTCTAGTGACCCCCACCTCAGGTTCAGTAATTTACTCTTATGTCCCACAGAGCTCAGGGAAACACTTAGGTACATGTACCAGTTTGTTATATAATAAATAATATGGTAAAAGACACAAATGAAGAGATACAGGGGATGGTCTAAAAGGGCCCCAAACACAGGAGTTTCTGTCCCCATGGGGTTATGACCTGTGACCCTCCCAGCACATGAATATGTTTACCAACTCAGGTGCTCCTGGAACACTTCAGGGATTTTTATGGAGACTTCATCATGTAGATATGATTAATTGTTAACTTGTTTTCTGGCCCGTCTTCCCTCCCTTGAGAATGGGGAGTGGAAATGAAAGTTCCAGGCTTCTAATCACGGTGTGATCTTTCTGGTGACCAGCCCCCATCTTGAAACTGTCCAGGACCACTCAGGCTCTCCTCATTTGAACCAGAGTCACTCCCATCACCCAGGAAATTCCAAGTGCCAGGAACTAGGGCCAAAGGCCACTTTCCATGGTTTCATGGTTGGTCAACCAAAGTCAGGAAGCAGATAGTCCTCCTTCTGATGTATCCTCGGAAGGTTAAGATAGCTTAAGGCCACATCACGGTGCCTACATCACTCCCCTCACTTCTGTTCATCACACAGGCATTGTATCATCCCAAGAAGAAGGGAGAGTACAGTATAGTAAGATATTGAGAGAGACCACATTCACCTAAATTTTATTGTAGTATATTGTAATAATCGTATATTCTAAATATTATATAATTGTTCCTTTTTTTAATTGCTTGCCGTTGTTAATCTCTTACTATGCCTGACTGATAAACTTTGTTACAGGCATGTGTGTACAGGAAATAACATAGTATCTATAGGGCTTAGTACCAGTCGTGGTTGCAGACATCCACTGGGGGCCTCAGAACGTATCTTCCATAGACAAGGCGAGGGGTTGGCGGGGGGCTACTGTACTAAAATTCAAGACACAATTCAGGTACTTCTTTGGCACTTTAAAACCCAACTTACTCCTTTATTAAGATAAGTCTAATTTATTCCTCTTCTTGCCTTTCATTCTGTGGAGCTCTTCTATTAAGTGGGACAAAAAAACACAAAGGTAATAATCGGAGTGACCATTCAAGCTATATGCCAACGTGCACACACACACAGAAGGAGCGCATTTTCCCCTTCTCTGTGTACCCACTGTGACAACCATAGAAGTCATTTGAAAAACCAAAACACTTAAGGGCTCCGTGATTTCAGAAGTAGAGTAAGAGATGTGAAAATGGAGGCAGCTGGGGCTACACCCGGGAGAGCCTACCTCCCGGGTAGGAGTGGTTTCTGCCAGCTTGAAACCTCTTGTACCCTCAATACTGAATACTTCACTTTGTGTCGTTACCTTAGTTTGTTTCTAAAATCCAGAAATAGGGACATCTGGGTGGCTCAGTCAGTGAAGCATCCAGCTCTGGGTTTCAGCTCATGTCCTGATCTCAGGGTCATGAGATCAAGCCCTGGGCGTGGGGGTTGCACTGGGCGTGGAACCTGCTTAAAGATTCTCTCTCTCTCTCCCTCCTCTCCCCCCCCTAAAAAAAGTAATAAAATTTTAAAAATAAAACCCAGAAATATGCTAAAATACAAGCGTAAGGGTACAGCAGGTATCAGTAATTAACACATGAGATGGGATTGATTCAGCTAGATTGCTTTCCTCCTACATGGGTAGGAGCAGAGCCTTCATGGGGGAGAGGGGAAGGAGAGATGAGCCTCCCGCCCAGAATTCTCTGCTGTCGTTGCCTCCCTGGGGCAGGGGGGGACTGGCCGTGGTCTAGGGCCGGGATGGGGCTGAAGAATGAGGCATCTGTAGCTGGCAGTTGAGGTGCTGTGTACAGACAGGTAAATACTGAAAGTCACGTTCCCAGAGGAATGCAAGGTCAGAGCCAAAGCAAACATTCTACCCGGGTCAGCAATCCCAGGGGCCAAATAACAGGTAGAAACTACGGTAAGGTGCCAAATGGGTTAGGAAAACAAGCTAAATGGGGTGAACCGCCGAGCGAGAGTATCAGGCACGACCCAAGGAGGCAACAATTTGAGGTCATGCTGACTGCATTTAGAAGAACTAAAATAGTTCCCGGCTAACACCAACCCTGCCATCACCAGGGTTTCCTGGCTAACACCAACCTTGCATCATCATCGCTTTCTCCTGTAGGGTTTCCCTAGATTGGCCTGGTGGAAGGCTCTGGAGAAGTCAGAAGCTTGCATTTCCAAGATGGAAGGTGGTGCCCATTGTCACAGTGGATGGCTTACAAGCCTTTAGCCTTTGCCGGGATCCAGCGTTCAGGGCGAGTTGTTGTTGGGCAGGGCGGGGGTGGGGTGGTTGCTGGGTGTGGATCTGTGGAGCATGGTGGGGATGTTTGCCGAAGGAAGGTGGAGACAGAAAGCTTGAAGGGCCCAAGGGGGCTTCTGGTTTCTAAAGTGTTGGGTCTTTAAGATTCTGGAGGAAACCCAGGCATCTTGCTTTAAGATGACCTTCTCTAGGGATGGAACAGCTCTCAGTTTATGACTCTTGACCGTCCACATACTGCAGGGTTTTCCAGAGAACGTTCTAGGTGTCATAGCTGCTCCTGCTCCCAGGTACCTGTCTCAATGCCAGGCCCGTTGTTATAGAATGGATATTCTTGGGGAAGAGGTGGGGGTTTGTTATACAGCAAGTGCCACTGAGCTGAGATGTTTTGGTCAGGATGTATTAGTTATTTGGTTTCTGTTGAACTGTAGGAGCTTCCCTCATTGCCCTTTTATCAAGTTAATGTCCAGTAGCTATTCATATAAGTCAAGCACCGAGAGCCCTAATTCTGTTCAGTTATCCCCCCACCTACCCAGCCATGTGCTCCAGGAGAAGTCACCCCACACTCAGCACAAGGCTGGCTCTGGTTTGTCTGAGGCTCCTGCCATTCCTTCTGACAATTTCTGTTTCAGGAAGGAGCATATGACCACATTTTGGCCAACAGAGTCTGACGGGGAAGGGTGCCAGGGGTTCTGGGAATGTGTCCTCACTCCTAAGAGAGAGCCATGGAGAGAAACTTCTTTTCCGTAGTCTATGATGAACTTAAATCTCATTCCTGGAATCTTGCTGTTTGCCTGGGGTTGGAGCTTACACAAGGAGGGGGGTGGACTGAGAGAATCTCAGCGAAATGCAACCAGGGCTCCGATCTACCATCCTTCCTGTGACATGCTACATCTCCTTATTGTTTAAGCTGGTTTAAGCAGGGGTTTTTGCTTATTGAAGTCAAATCAACCTATTGATACAACAATAAAAGGCGGCCATGTTTTCCCCCATACTACCATGGAGCAAACTGGAGCTTGAAGAGGTTAAGTAATGCTTCCAAAATTGTATGGCTTCTTAGGTAGGGTCAGGATTTGAAGGTGACCTGAGTGCATTTGTCCAAACAGACAGGACATCTCTGGGGGATGGGCTGGACCTGAGTGCAGAGCTACCGGTGAGTGGGGGACTAGCCCAAGCCCAGGCTGCAGGAGAAGGTGGGAGGCCTGGGGGTCTACAGGGAGCACAACCACTGTGACAGAGTGTAGACGGGAAATGGAAGGAAACCAGAGGTAAACCTCATCTATTTCAGAATGTGAGCTAGAAATTCATATGTAGAAAAAAGAAGCATTGTGTAACCTCTTTACCATAAAGATAGATACACACACACACACACACACAGAGAGAGAGAGAGAGAGAGAGGGGGCTTGAGCTAATTCTTTTGTTACCACCCTGAAATTACATAAGATTTTCTGGACTCGTTTGAAAACTTAACTGTCACTTGTCATTTATTTCTTATTGGAAAATACTTTAAGAGTGCCCCCCCAAATAACTACCACGTATGAACTTTTGATAAAATATAATCATCATCCCTTGGTATTGAAGTGATTTTGTTGGTGCTGGTGGCAATGTGGACTCTTTCTCAAACCAAGTACAATGCCTATACCCTAGCAGGTGCTCAGTAAGTAACTGTTCAACAGAGGAAGGAAACTGATCACTGACTCTACTTGATATCTGTGTAGAACATAAACAGAAAGAAGTGAGTTTATTTTAACAAGGTGCAGATGATGAAGGATATTTCTACAGTTGGAATTCCCTTCAACCAATATTGGCTGAAGAAGAAAGAAAAGTGCTTAAGGAACTTTAAGGCTGTTAGGAGCACAGAGGAGGTATCAGAACATTGTCTGCCCAAGGCCTGTTTGGGGCCTGCTGTTCTCTGCTCTTTCATAATCATCAGGTGTCTATTCAGCAAATCTCATAGCACATGGTAGGTACCCTGAGGTGTTCAGAAAGAGCTAGAACACACAGCTTCGAGGGGAAAGAAACACCACAATCACATTGACCTTGTAACATCAGAATATGATCATGTCATTCTCCTGCTTAAAGACATCCCACTAGTGGCCCTCTGCTGGGCCCTGTAGCTGCCCACTGCTTTCCTCCCCTCAGCCGCCACCCTGGCCCCCTGCAATGGCCCTGCCACATCCTAGTTGAATCCTGCCTGGGGTCGCTGCCACTTCCCACCCGGACTTTGCTACCGTGGCTTCTGCCAGAGCCAGCTCCTGGTGGGCCCATGTGGAGACGGGGCCCCAGATACCACCCGGGTGTCTCTGAAGCCTTTAAGAGAGACGCCAACAGTAAAAAGAGGCTGGGAGTTGGTGCCCATTAGGATGATCATGGAAAGCTTTATGTGCTCCTTATGTCCGGAAGGCATAGGCCCAGATTACTGCAAAAAATTTGGGCAAAGAATACGTGCCCATTGAAGGACTTGTTGAATTTTGTTAAGGCATATAAAAAACTATCCCCAGGTGAGGACACTCTATCCCCATGTGTTGAATGTAGCCATTATGTCACCCCGCAGACCTTTCTGGAACTGGGGCCTGGAGGATTGGAGCTAATTTTCTTCAAAGATTTTTAAAGTTCAGCCAAGATGTCTTTCTGCCCAAACAGTCCTGAAGAAACCACACACCCATCTTCAGGGATGCTGGCATGCAGCTACATGGTTCTTGTTACTATGACCCCCAAGACATGCAGCTTTGATGTCACAGGTTCTATGGAGGACATTTCCTAAATGCCACAGCAAAGTGTTCTTCTCCTGCAGGACTGTGCCCACAATCCTGAGGGAGGGGACCCTCGCCCTGAGCAGCGGAAGGAAATAGCAACAGTGGTGGAGAAAAACAATCTCTTCACATTCTTTGACATGGTCAACCAAGGCTTTGCCAGTGGTGATGGTAACAAAGATGGTGGTCTGTAGGCCACTTCATCGACCAGGGCATTCATGTTGGTCTCTGCAATCCTGTGCCAAGAACATGGGTGGGCATGTGGGAGGCTTCACTGTGGTCTGCAGAGACACTGATGCCAAAAGTGTGGAGTCACAGTTAAAGATCTTGATCCGTCCAGTATATTCCAGCCGTCTAATCAATGGGCCATGGGTTGCCTCAACCATCCTGACCGGCCCTGACCTGCAAATCGATGGTGGCAGGAAGTCCAAGGCATGGCTGGCTGCATCATGGGTGTGGGGACTCAGCTGGTCTCCAGCCTCAAGAAGGGCGGTTCCTCCCACAGTTGGGAGCCCGTGACTGACCAGATGGCATGTTTTGTTTCCCAGCACTAAAGCTTGAGCCGGTGGAGGATGACCAAGGAGTTCACCATCTGCATGACAAAGGACAGCCACATCTCTGTGGCTGGGGTCAACTCCAGCCACTTGGGCCACCTTGTCCGTGTCATTCATCAGGGTCTCCAGTAATTTCCCTGCTGAGAGGGAACAGACACAGCCCTCCTGCCTACAGACCCCACTGCTGTGAGAGTCACACAGAGAAAGGATCGCAGACGGTGGCGAGCAGGTCATTGCTTTCAACCATAGTCCCTAACACTCAACCACTGACTGTGTTTCTCAGAAAAGAATGTGTAGTGAAATAGGACAGGGGCATCTGTGGCGGGTGTCTGAAACTCTGTGGCTCAAAACCCAAACTCCGGCTCATCCTTTAACTCTAACTGTTCCAAAAGAGTTAACATGTACAAGAAGACATAGCACCCCCCTCCAAAAGCAGTTGATCATGCCACTGCGATATTCCAGAAGCTTTGACTACAGCCCCTTGTGGTGCTAGGGGTACCTCTGTAGATCCAGCTTGAGATTAGTGCCCATCAGATGCATTGTGGGAAGAGCTCATTCGGCCAGGAGATCGTGTTTGTCCTCCCATGATCGCACAAGCTTATCAACAGCCCTTGTTACAGAGATCCTGCTGCCTGAAAATCAGCAGGGCTGCTGCCCCTGCGGCAAGGAAAAGATGCTGTTTCCTGTCTTATTTAAGAAAATAAGGGGCGCCTGGGTGGCTCAGTGGGTTAAGCCTCTGCCTTCGGCTCCAGTCATGATCTCGGGGTCCTGGGATCAAGCCCCATATCAGGCTCTCCATCAGCGGGGAGCCTGCTTCCCCCTCTCTCTCTGCCTCTCTGCCTACTTGTGATCTCTGTCTGTCTTTCTCTCTGTCCAATATACAAATAAAATCTTTAAAAAGAAAAAAAAAGAAAAGAAAAGGGGGCAGGGGCTCTTCTTTTTAATACCTCCAGGCATTTTAATGTCCCTCTCTTCTCCCTTATCATTGCTATTCTTTTCCCGAGATGCCGAGATCTACACCTAGCCTAGATTTTCATCCTAGTCTACCACTAGCTTGGCCAGCAACCCCATCCTATAGGATTTACTTATTTGAAGAGTAAAGAACCTGATCTTCCGTTCCTCCGCTCCCCTCGCCTTTCTCATCAGAGAACAGTAGAGGGTGGGCAACTGCACTTTCCGTTCTGCATCCTCTACAAGGAGAGCTGGTCTCCTGTCGGGATGCCATCTCTGTGCAGATGGATCTCTCCCTTCATTCCATGTGGCTATGCAGACTCTCACCTCCCATCATGAGCAGGCAATGCGGGGCACAACCGGGAAAGAGGAGTATCTGGGCTTCGGTTTTAACCTTTCTGTGCTGCCAGCTGGGCTCGGGTGTCACCCTTGGGAAAGATCGTCTACTCCAATCATGCAGACTTACTGCAGCCTGGTTTCTCTGTTGAAATGAAGTTACCATAAGGGCATCTGGGTGGCTCAGGCAGTTAAGCCTCTGCTCAGTTCGTGGTCCCAGAGTCCTGGGATCGAGCCCGGTGTCAGGCTCCCTGCTCAGCCAGGAGCCTGTTTCTCCCTCTCCCTCTGCCTCCCCGCTCATGCTCTCTGTCTAGAGTTCTTGCTCTCCAATAAATAAATTGTTTTTAAAAATAAAGTTACTGTAGATCTGAAAAAAAAATCCCATTTCCTGTAGGATAAAGAAAACAATCTTCTGCATCCTATAAAAGTGAGAGGTGTTTAGGGTTCTGAACCTAGTTCCTGAAACTGAAACTGAAAAAGTTTAGTTTTTCCTGAAACTTTATTTTTCTCTTTTTACCTAGCCTTCCAGTGAGATCACATGGCAGGCGCTGGCATCCTTATGTTCATGATTCTGCCAAGACGTCTCCATAGAATCCTCCATCCTCAGAACAACCACCTTCCAGACATCCTCATGTTGACCTTGTACAGGTACCTACACTTCAATTTTGATGCAAGCCCCTTTGTAAAAGCCTTGTTTGGTTACTGCCATAATTCATACCTTACTCCTTTCCTTGCCTTTCTCCACAACCAGCAACTCTGAATGCAACTCTCCTTGACCCACTGGGCTTTGCACAGCTGGGATCAAACATACGAGAAAGAGTTTGGGGAAGATGGAATGTAGGCTTTTCATGGGGGGGGAGTAACACGAGGAAGCTACTTTCAGGAAGCTTTATTTCACTTATTCAGTTACAGTATTAGATTTTCACCAGTGACTTAGATGAGGAAGCCGAGTGAAATATACATGAAGGCTGGGGAAGAGGATATATTCACAAGGTTTTGATCAAGGGAAATTTAGTGCTTTGGAAAGGTAGCAGAAACAGAATTCAGTTAAGTCAGAGGAAAAGCAGAGTACTGCAGAAAGAGGATAAACTTAAGACGGAGAAAGGAACATTTGCTATGAGCGAGCATGGCTATCAAACACCGAGAAAAAGAGAAGAGAATCCTAGTAGAAAGTGCCTTTAAATTAGCGCTCTGGTGCCACGCTTTCAAAGTGAATTTGCTTCCAATTGTAGAGGCTCCAAAAAGCATGGAAGGAGGAGAAACTAACTGAGGCCATGGAAAGATCCCTGGACCAGGCGTCCAAAGCCAGAGAGAGACTCAAGTCATGGCTCTTCCGCATGATAAAACCTCAGTAGCGTCGGAGGTCATTGACTTGGCTGAAAGCCGAGAAGTCATCCAATCCAGATTCTCACGGAAAGGCAGGGAAGTGGAGCCCATGTGAGAAGGATGTCCAAACCCAGCAGGAAGTGGTCAAGACAGCGCTCCTGACCCCACTGTCCCCCCACAGCTGGCTACCAATGCCTGGCTTCTGGCTCAAAACCTAGGAGATGCTATTTCTCCACCAGCCTTTAAATATCACCGTTTCGGTGGAAATATAGTTAAAAGGAGCAACCACGGGCCGCCCTCGTTTCTGAAGCAGCACTGATCAAATTGAAAATAGCAACCATCATCAAAATAAACACTTTGGCTTCCTCCACTTCCACAGCGCTGTTGGAGAGCCTAGAAAAGACCTGAACCAGAGCCAGAAAGCAGAGGCCCAGGTGGTGGTGTACCAGGCTCTGAGGAATAGTTAAGACACTTATTTTCTCCCAGGAATATTTATTAAACACGTACTACGGTGCTCAGACAGGTGCTGCAGTGATTCAGAAAAGACAGACCTCAGGGGAGCCTCCCCTCGAGCAAGAGGAGGTGCTGGGACACTCACCAAGGTGACTTCCATGCAGCAGAAACAGTTCTGGGCCCTGCAGGTCCCCAAGGAACAAAAGGCGACATCTCCCACGGGAGCCGCGTGCACAGCCGCCGTGTTAGACCAGAACCGTGTGGAAAGGCTTTGAGAACCGAGACAGGCGGAGCTGTGCTCAAAATAAAGAGAGAGAATGAGCTCCCTTTGTAGTAGCATCAACAGAGGTAAACAGAATTAGGCAAAGTGTCTTTACATTGAAACTTAATCCAAAAATTATTTGCTATAAGTGCTGGAGAATCTTTTTTCTCAAAAAAAAAAAAGGATTATCATTCGACTGGGATGGCTTAACTATGTTCACTAAGGGTTTCAAGACTCATTCAACTCATAAAATGCTATTTTTACAAAAACACAATTACTTGAAAAATTGTGTGATTACTTAAGTGCTCTAAAAGCAGACAATTAGCACTTGTGAAACAGTGAATCATCCTCCACAGAGTCTCCAGAAGACTGACTGTTCTTTCTAGTCACATTCGGAAACTCTGATACTTGAACTTGGACCCGGCAAGCCATCACAAATAGGAGCGCGTCTATTTTTAGAGCAAAAACAGGACAAACCAGCAGAGGGCGGTATCAGCTACGCACCCTCTTGTTAGTCTGAATAGAGCAAAACTCTATGGTTTTGCCTGGGTGTTAGCCATTAGTCTAGGGTGTGTTTATTATAGTTACGTTGAGCATGTAGGTCCTTTTAGGAGCACTTTTTATTCCATTCCCTCCAATAAATGCAAACACAATACGGTTGTTAAAAGGCTCGCTTGAAGAAGCACACACACTCACAATGGAAAGAGCCACAGAAACACCCGAAAACGTGTCGGAAAAGCACGTGCACAAGAGACATTACTCATCGACCCAGAGGAACAATTCAGTATCACAAAGAATGTGTTGAAAGAGCTACTCTAACCAGTCGGTCACGTTTAGCAAAAGACTGGGAAGAAAAACTACCAAACTTGGGGGCAGGGGCGGAAAGACATGGGGGGTGGGGGTAGGGGGAGGAGGGTGGGTGCTTGGCAGGTTTAAGAAAAAGGCTAGTAGGTCACCCGGCATGGAACATGGGGAAAGAAGCAAATCACTAGGCTTGGTGACAAGCCCTGATGACAAGCCATGGATGCCCAGACCTCTTGGGATTGGCACACTGTGGTGCTGTGTCCAAGGTGGATAGAAGACTCAGAGCCACACAGGGGTGCAAGGCTTAGTGAGGGGAACAAGGGCAGAATTCCGCTCCCCTTTTGCCACCTGAGCTGGGGGACCAATCTATGTAAACAAACTGTGAGACAACTCCAACGCATGTGCCAGTCATCCTGTAGAGGGTGTGTCTGCCCGACAGATTTTCCTTACCGGTGAAACTGATCTGATTTGGAAATAGGTGTCGAGTAGAAGTTAGACCACTGAAGGGGAGCAGAACGTGCCACCCCAAAATGGGCCACTTTGGTGTAAGGCTCATTTGGAGCTAAAGGCACTGAAAAACAAGAAAGGTGCCAAGAAAGGTGCCCTAACCAGCCCTTTTGTTCCTGAAAGCAACATAAAAACTCCCCTGTGAGAGACGTCCTCTATCAGGAAGAAAGAAACATTCTTATCACCAGGGAGGAGGGAGTAGAAGCCGAGAGGATTCCGTATACAGGGATTGTGTTAAATGACTCCCAGCTTCCTCTAACTTCCCCAAGTGGCTTGGTTGCTTTTTCATAATTGGTTGTCTTTGTTCAACTCGCTATAAAAGCATTTATATCTCGCCACTTCTTTGAGTCTTCATTTTTTTTATTTTGAGATTTATTTATTTGGCAGAGAGAGACACAGCGAGAGAGGCAACACAAACTGGGAGAGTGGGAGAGGGAGAAGCAGGCTTCCCGCCTTTTGTGTGTGTGTGGAGACTTCCATGAACATGTAGAAAGAAATGTGTATGCTTTTCTCCTCTTAACCAGTCTTACGTCTATTTGATTCTTGGACCCAACTGGGGACCCCAAAAAGATAAGAAGTTAAGTTTTGGCTTCCTTACATCAGTGGGGAAGAAAAGATCCTATCTGATTTTAAAGGTCTTAAAAGAATAATGTGTTCACCTCTGCAATGACCTGTCGGAGGACCACAGCCATAAACTTCTCTTGGCCATTGGAGCCTACAGAAGAAGAAGAAAAAAATGCTTTTCAGGCTGTGGTTGGTTGTATGCAAATATGGCCACCAACACTCTCACCTTGGATGCTTGTTCTTGCTGCTTTCAAGCAAGTGGAACAGTGGAATGGTTTTCCTCTCCGCCTTGGATCTGGCCTGGCCTTGCAATTTGTTTTACTTGCTTTAACTTCTGTCCCTGTCAGACTGCAACAGAAATGACATTTTGGGAGGTCTGAGCCCAGGATTTAAGAGTTTGGCAGCATCAGCTCTCGCTCTCTCTCTCTCTCTCTCTCTCTCTCAGGAAGCCAGCTGCCATGTAAAAAGTCTGGCTACACTGAGACCGATGAGTTGCAAAGGAACCCATGCTAGCAGTGTGGAAAGATCACAGGGAGGGGAACCGAGGCCCCTGGCTGGTCCCCCAGCCCACCAGCTGACAGAATACAGACCTGCCAGCAGGTCGAGGCACAGCCAGGAAAACCACCAGTCAACATGCAGAATCATGAAATCATACTAAACTGCTTTTGTTTTAAATCTGGAAGTTTTGGGGTCATTCCTTTCGCAAAGTCTAGATCACTATAGTAGAGGAGCTTCTGTAATAACAGGTATGAAAACAGAACAGAAATATGCCGCCGTGAAATTTTATGGAAAGCAACGCGAATGATCGGTCAGCAAAAAAATCCACATGTGAGGTAATAAAGTAACAAGAAAAAATTTCCAATAGAACTTCTGAAAATGGGATGCCTAGGTGACTCAGTTGGTTAAGTGTCTGTCTTCCGCTCGGGTCGAGATCTCAGGATCCTGGGATCGAGTCCTGCCTCGGGCTCCCTGCTCGGTGGGGAGCCTGCTTCTCCCTCCCCCACTTTCCCTGCTTGTGCTCTCTCTCTCTCTCTGTCAAATAAATAAATAAAATCTTAAAAAAAGAAAAGAAAAGAAAAGAACTTCCAAAAATGACATGGGCTACATTATCCCTGGAGGGACAAGACAGGTGAGCATGGATCTAGGCCATTGGAAGGGATTCCTGTCAGGTGTAGGACACAAGCATAGATCAGTGGTTTTCAACTATTTCAGTGATGGAACTCCAATATGCAAAGTTGATAAAATACTATGTTATTAGTAAATTATTTTAAAGTTCAAAACATCACTTTCACTTATTCAAAAGGCCATCCATGAGACCAATAAATGCATTTTAATTAAAACAAACTAATGGCAGCTATATTTCTATCCTCACTCTCCACTTCATTTCTATATTAGGTTCTGAATATATCATATCTAAAAAATTCTAATTAACTTAGAAGTATGCTGAGAGGAACTCAGGTTCAGGGATTTTTCCCCAAAGCAAAGGAAAACATCCAGGACATGGTAGGTGCTCAATTAATACTTCCTGAATGTTCGAAGAAAAGGTGTAGGCTTCAGGAATGGAGTTCCTGGTTAGGTGCCTTTTTCCAGAAATGACCATTTCTGGGGCTGACAGTGATGAAAATTTCTCTAGCCAGAAATGGTCTCAATCTGATTTTCTTCACTCATTGCTTAGTTCTGGAGTCATCTAAGGAAGCATGTAGGTGCCTCTTTTATCTATTCGAGGTGTAAGGAACTTACCTCAGCCTCCCCTCCACCCACCAATTTTCCCCCCTCCCCCCCCCTTCTTTCCCAGGAAGCCTGGCCTCCAGGCAGCGGAGACCAGCACCTTAATCAAGCTGTTGTTCCTTTTCTCACTTTAATACAACCGATGGGGCTATTTTTGTTATCTTTGGAATTTTCTCTCCCAACCTGCTGTTTGTGTCTCTTCCTGAAAAGAGATGACTTCATTACTTTTATTTTCATTAATTCAGACTGAATTTCATTCATTTCCATCGTACATGGTCGGGTGTTAGACACAAATCCATGACCTTACTTTACCATGTCTTGCACTGATGCTCTCTAAATAGTGATTTCGTTTAACCTCAGCTGCCAATACAAATTCCAAGCAGCAAACGATGATCGGGAACCTATTTGGTGGAAGGACGACACTGGTGTTCGCAAATGGAGCCCATGTGTTCCATATGCTGTACTTAGTTTTAGCCTTTGACGAACGCAAGAGTGGATACAGAATTGCTTGGGGTCACTGCAGCTCCCTTGATATTTTTAGCGAAAGCTATTTTTACTGAGGCTGTTCTATCTGTATCCACAGATGTAGCATCTTGTGATATAAAAAGGCTCCACTAAAACGGTTTTCTCCCTTCCCCCGGCCACTTGCCAAGGCTCAGGTGGCTGCAGGAGACATGGGTAAAAGCAGGAAGAAAATGCAAGAAACAGCGGCAACTGCCGGCATAACGACCTCGAGGGGCTTGCTGGGAGGCAGTCCTTCTGGGACAAGTCAAAGGTTCAAAGATCTTGGAGGAGGTTTTCTGGACTCTTTTGCTTTGCCAGTCCTTCTGCTCTCCCCAGCCCTCCACAGCAGTGTATACGTTTTCTGTTTTAAATGTCACGTGTCAATTCGCACGGCAGCTGGGAGTCTGTGTCTGCGTTGTCCCATGTGTCGTGAGCTCCTCCAGGGAGGGAACTCTGTGGTGGACGTCCCCTGTCTCTAGCTGAGTGGGTATGAAAGAAATGCTTGCCAAAAGTACTCCCAGTAGTGCCCTTTCTCTTGCACTTTTTTTTTCAAAAGGAACCCTATTTCGGATAGCACCTTAATATCAAAGCATTTTAGGGGCACCTGGGTGGCTCCATGGGTTAAGCCTCTGCCTTCGGCTCAGGTCGTGATCTCAGGGTCCTCGGATCGAGCCCCACATCGGGCTCTTTGCTCAGCGGAGACCCTGCTTCCTCCTCTCTCTCTGCCTGCCTCTCTGCCTACTTGTGATCTTTCTCTGTCAAATAAATAAATAAATAAATAAATAATTTAAAGAAAAAAAAAGATCAAAGCATTCTAAACTGAAAGGTAACAGCAAAGCTTCTAAGATCTGCATAAATATTTATCTGTGATTCATTAAGGGCTTTTTCTTTTGAAGGTTTGTTCTTCACCGTCCTTCTGTTTGGTCTCTAGAAACATGTAGATTTATATGCCAGTTTTGTTTTATTGATACAATTTTTTAAAAGATTTTATCTATTTATTTGACATGAGAGATCACAAGTAGGCAGAGAGGCAGGCAGAGAGAGGGGGGAAGCAGGCTCCCTGCTGAGCAGAGAGCCGGATGCAGGCTCCATCCCAGGACCCTAAGATCATGACCAGAGCCCAAGGCAGAGCCCAGGCACCCCTACTGATGCAATTTTTAAAAACTATGTATTCATACAATGCTAGGTCCTCACTCTTTAGATGATAAGCACATGATCTTCCACGCACCACTGGGGTCTCTCTCTGAAGGCTCCTCGCTGCCCCACGCAAGGCTGCAGGTGTCACCCTGGTCGATGTCCTGTGACAATGTCCCCCGAGACCGGTTCAGTCACACCCTGCCTTCTTCCTCTTCCTTTCAGAAGATCACATCCTCCTAGTTTTCCCGCATCCTCTTTGTCACTCTGTCGATACTGTGTAACACACTTCTCTTTCTAATTGTTCTTTTTTACCTTGCTCGGTTCCACCTGGCAGACGAAAGAGTACCCCTCTCCCCACTACCTTTCGAAGGTAAAGGAAAAAGAAACAAAAACACAACACAAAAGGAAAAATCCTTAACTCACAGATGAAGAGTGAAAGACGAGCAGCTGTGGTAAGGAAATCCACGTATCCTCACCAGCAATCACATGACGATAAGTAGCGCCGCTGATCTTTAATACCCAGAAATGTCCTTCAGAATTAGATTGGTCTTTCACCCCCCTCCTCACCCGTGTGACCGAAAAGAGACCCCTCTTCAGCCCCCCACGGAGTTTACACTTTTAAAAAAAAGGACTCCATAGTTTCTTGCATGTTCATTTTTTTTTTTTAATTCCTGGTAATAACATTGTTATTTTTCCTACCATTTCTGTTCGTCAATATCTGGCGCTTTGGCTTCAATAGTAGTTCAGGAACCACTGGTCTCAAAGACCAGACTGGAAATTGTTAAAACATTGTTTCCACGGAGAACTGTGTCCCGAGGTCCAGAAAAGCCATTGAAATTGTGCTCTCAGAACACAGTGTTTGCAGGGTGGGGAGCAGTCCATAGTTATTAGTCTTTGTGTTCAGAAAAATGGGCCGTGCTGCTAATTCCTAACTTTCCTCTTATGTGGACATTTCCTCTGAGTAATTTACTCCGTCTGGCTTAGCTTCTTTGCTTTATGCAATAGTCTTTGGAGTGTGTGGCATTTTGAAACAAGTTTTCTACATTCAGCGATTTTTTCCTTCAGGTACATACACAGGCACAAAAATCACATCAAAAAAAGGCAGGAATTTGGAATATTGAGCCTTATTAGATATCCACTTTATTCTGCCTTGTCACAGATTATTTAGAAAAAGGAAACTACAGACAAAAAGCAAATTCTTTTCTATACTACTCTAGACATAAAGCAAATTCTTTTCTATACTACTCTGGATTTTTGGTGTTTAATATTTCAAAGGAATGTTTATATTTACATTAGTTTACTTTATGTTTAATTTACTTAATTATATAATTTTTATTATATTAATGTGTATATTTATAGATGTAACCATATATGTAGTTGACTACATATCTTATTTTTATTTATAATTTTCTCTTCTGTGTTATAAATGGGAGAGCTAATAAAATTACAGATAAATAAATAAATTTATGAAACTATATGCCACTCTGCTGAGAGAGGCTGGAGAGGAAGGGACAACCTAATTGGTCCCACAAAGCCTGAGGTGGGTAATGTGATCCCCCAGAAGGCAAATGCTAGAAGTGTTGCCCTGGAGGGTAAGCTGAGCTGAAAGCTGGGACAGTAGATTCAAGCCACATTGCCCATGAAGAAGACCAAGAGAAAATCAGGAGCTAAGGTTTCGAGTTGGAAAGGAGGGCTTCGGGGAGGCAGGAAGGCAGTTCCGGCAGGGCAGACGGGGCACCAAAGCCTGTATCCTGGAGCCATTGAAAGGGGCCAGAGACCTTGAATTTTTCCCAAGAACTCAAACTCAGTTTAACATTTTTAAATTGACCAATGTAGGTAAAGATAGCAACAATCTAAGTGAGAAAACAGACATATGATCATCTTAGTAGATGCAAAAAAGGATTGACAAATCCACCATCCATTCCAGTAAAAGCTTCCAACAAACTCAGAAACAAAGGGCACTTCGTAGGGGTGCCTGGGTGGCTCAGTTGATTAATCGCCTGCCTTTGGCTCAGGTCATGATCCCAGGGTCCTGGGTTCAAGCCCCACATCAGGCGCTCTGCTCAGTAGGAGCCTGCTTCTCCCTCTCCCTGGTGCTCCCTGCTTATACTCTCTCTCTCTACCAAATAAATAAATAAATATTTAAAAAAGAAGAAGAAGAAGGGCACTTCATCAAACAGACACAGTGCATCTATGAGAAACCTGCATCTGACCTCACACTTAATGGTAAGGGGCAAAGCAGGAATGTTTGAACTACCTGTATTCAACACCATACAGGAGGTTCTAGGCCATGCAATAAGGAAAAAGAGAAATGAAACACACTCATATTTGAAAGGAAGAAGTGAAACTGCCAGTTCACTAATGACACAATGATGTTGAAAATCTTTGGAAATCCTCCAAAAGCATGTTTAGAACTAATATGTGCACTTAGTAAGTTTGCAGGATACAAGGTCAATATCCAGAAGTCAGTTACATCTCTATATACTAGTGACAAACAGTTGGAGATTGAAACATTTTTAAAATACCTTTCACAATAGTAGCAAAAATGCAAAATACTTTTGGTCATCTTTGAGATGTATAAGATCAGTTCAATGAAAATGTCAAAATAGTGCTGAGAGTAAACATCTAAATTAATGGAAATATAAATAATGTTCATGGGTCAGAAGACTCAATAGTCTTGTCTGTTAGGTTAGTAACAGATGTATAGTAATAGTCCAGAATTGCTCCTGTTTCAAAATAGCAATGAAATTTTAACAGCTCAGGATAATCAAATAAGCTGCCTTTCCCAGCTTCTCTCTCCCTCCCTGCTAGCCTCTGTCCTTCTCCCCTCTGCCTCTCTTCCCATCCACTTCTCTCTCTTCCTTCCCCATGGACACATCCTGGTAGGTAGAAGTCATGCCTGAGAGCTCCAGGCTACCAGGATGAATGTCCCAAGAGAAACTGGAGGAAGTTTCATGTCTGCTTCCACCCACGTGGAAGATCAAATAGCATCACTTTTGCCACCTTGTAAAGCCCTGGCCAGGTTCAAGAGGAGAGAACCTATCTATGCCAGTTTTTTTTTTTTCTTTAAGATTTTATTTATTTATTTGACAGAGCACAAGCAGGTGGAGCAAGAGGGAGAGGGAGGGGGAGAAGCAGGCTCCCTGCTGAGCAGGGAGCCCAATGTGGGGCTCTATCCCAGGACCCTGGGACCATGACCAGAGCTTAAGGCAGATGCTTAATGACTGAGCCACCCAGATGCCACTCTACACCAGGTCTTGATGGCAGTGTCAAGGGATTTGTGAATAAGTTTTAGAACCATCACGAAAACCCTTCCTCTCAAGGCTGTGTGTGCACATAGCCTTTTTCACTTCCTTTCCCTTCCCACCATCCTGCTGCCTGGATTGTGGCTTTTACCATCTTGGTCCCTGAGGCAAGGCAGGACCTGCCGAGCAACAAGATGGCAGGCCTCTGTTTCACTGCCCACCCTCACACCAGCCCTTTACTACCTTCTTGGACTCTTACTTCTATCCTGTTCAAGAAAATGCTATTTTGAATTTTCCATCACTCACAGCCCACCCTAACCTGTGCTGATCAGCAAGATCAGCAAGACTAGGGAGCGAAAACTTGAAAAAAAAAAAAAAAAAAAAAAAACAAGAGGAATCATATGAGAATACAGGAAAAATGACATTCCCCTAGCCTACCACTCTTGAAAATGGAAGTTGTTTTTATGGCTCTGTAGGGGGAAATCTCACATTCTACTTCCTACAGGTAGTCAAGGGGTCAACCTTGAAGAACCAGGTACATTTGCTGGATTTGAATGGTACTGGGTGTGGTGGCTGTGTGGGGGTGGTGTGTGTACCTCGAGGGAGGTGAAGCTGGGGGCCCAGTATGCCTGCTCCTCTGGCTTATCCCATCAGATTCTTTGATGAAAACTCTCATAAATTCTCAAATCAGAATACTTCCGTCGAAGCCAAAAATCATCTCTTAACCCAAAGCATTGTTTAACATCCATGGATGAGATTTGGGGCAGATTCCAAGGGCTACTTAATGGTAAGGAATTATTTCAGCGAGGGAATTAGATGACGCCCATCTATATACAATACATATATGAGTAACCACAGGGTCACCCACTCCCACCAAGACTACATTTTCCTACATAAAATATTCCTGCAGTCACTTTTTTGGAGAACAACTTTCAAAGTACCTGTGAAATGATTTCGTGAATTGTCTATCCTTTGACCATTCATCAACTGGGGGTTTCCTGTGCTTTGTATCCTTTTGTGTGAGCTTTTTTCTTAAAGCAAGGATCCTAGCAGAATTAATTCTGATGCATTTTAATGCCATTCTTCATTGTTAGTCATTCTCAGGAAATTATAAATATTTCATGTTGGGTATCGCCAAATGTTACACATCATGGTTCTCCATGAATAATCTTTTGCTGATAATTGCTAGTGAGGCTTATGGTCTCTTGACTTGCTAGAGTTCATGGAGATGTATTGACTTAGAGCTAATTAAATTGTTGCCTGCTGCTTTTGAAACTCTGCTACAGAAACATGCCTGTCATTAGCACAGCCTTTGTGCGGGAAGCCCGAGTTGGATTGAAGACAGCCATTTTCCCTAAGTGCTTGCTGAGGATGGGGCGGGGAAATGAGATGACTTCACAGAGATTAAGGTTCTATGTACAAAACTTAACCGTGGGCACCGTTTTGGTGTTTCTTGTTTGTGTGTGTATAATTTTGGTTTTCTGAGACTTTGGAACTGTACGTTTAAACTTGCTACATTTTCCTTCCAGAATTTCTCTACGAATAAGAATTCTACTTGGGGGGTGCCTGGGTGGCTCAGTGGGTTAAAGCCTCTGCCTTCGGCTCAGGTCATGATCCCAGGGTCCTGGAATCAAGCCCCGCATCCGGCTTTCTGCTCGGCAAAGGAGTCTGCTTCCTCCTCTCTCTCTGCCTGCCTCTCTGCCTACTTGTGATCTCTGTCTGTCAAATAAAGTAAAAAAAAAAAAAAAAAAAAAGAATTCTACTTGGTGGTCATCCTGATTTCTTTTAATGTATGACTTAAAAGCCAGTATATTTTGCTGTAGGATTGTGAATACATGAATCATTTGGGATCATTTTAACCTGAGACAAAATATATAGGTTTTTCAATTTAGGGTATGACTGAAGAAGCTTTAGGAGTAGAACTAACCATCCTTGGAGGTCACATTAAACCTATGATGTCCCTGCACACCTGGGCGGCACAGTTGGTTAAACGTCCAACTCTTGGTTTCTTGGTGTCGAGTCAGGTCATGATTGCATTGTGAGATCACATTGTGAGATCGAGCCCCATGGCAGGCTCCACACTCTGCATGAAGGCTGCTTCAGACTCTCCCTCTCCCTCTGCTCCTCCTCCCCACCCCCTGTTTGCACGTGCTCTCTCTCTAAAATAAATAAATACATTTTTTTTTAACTAGCCTATGATGTCCCTTCATATCAAGTTTTTCAGATTAGAACTGATGGAGAAGGCAAGCTGTGGCCTGGAGTACAACCGCCTTGGGCCACCACCCAGCTGTGTGGCCTGTTTGTCAGCGATGTGTCATTTAAAGCCCTCTGCCTCAGTTTCCTCCTCCAGGAAATGGTGATAGTAATTGTACTATCCCGTCGGGTCATCGTGAAGATTAAGGACCGCCTATTCACAGCCTTTAAGATGATCAGTAAATGTTGGCTGGTTTTGTTTATTTTGACTTTCATCCTCATAATTATAGTACTAAAACTCTCATATATGCTGAGCTCTGGGCTTAACAGAGTTTTCCTGTCTGCCGTTTCGTTTGACCTCAACCAGATGTAATTAAGTTTCATATTATTTTTACGATTCTGGCTTAGAAATGAGGAAACTGAGATTCAAAAGGTTAAGAGGGTTTTTTTTTGAGAGTCCAACAAAGTTTGAGTGTTAAAACTCACATCGAGCTTAGCTGACTTCAATCTTCCCCAATCATTTACATTACTGTGTTTTCCCATAGTATCACTGAATTTAGAACTGGAGGAAATGCTAGAAAGCATTTATTCTGAGTCTTTAATTATAGAGATGGGGAAAATGAGGCCCCCCAAGAGTAAAGATTTGCCCAAGATCACATGGTTTGGAGAAGACCCAGATTTCTTCCTTATCATCTAAAAGCGTTTGGCCACAACTGGTATCAGATAATAGGAATTCCAGGAAAGCCCCAAGGACATGGTGATAACGATTCCACATGAAGAATAAGATTTCCTTTCAGTATCTTGAGAATTTTAATAGCATGACTTTTCTGCAAGCCAACTGTCACGGGATTGCTATAAAAAGCAAATAACATCGTTCCCATCAGTGAGGTATCATCAAACCCAGAGGATCCCTTTCAGTTCCACTTTATAGTGCTTTGGCTTTGTCTTCTAGTAATTTCTCCCCTTTCCATGGGAATCAAGGGATCCCAGGGGAGCTGCCCTGCCTCACCGTGATTATGCTCATTGTTTAGCGCTTTCATGGGTTATGATGTGGGGCTCCAACACAACGAAGTCAGTCCTCACATGCAGCTTCTGGAAGCAAAGAGGAATGAGGGCTTATTGTAGCACCCACCGTCTTGTAACCTCAGGGGGATACGCGCTCGCACTTTAGTGATGGCATCTTTCTGACACACTTCACAACAGAGGCGGGGGGTCTCACATTTTGTGTGAAGTCGTCTCTCCCAGTTTGGCCCTATGTTCTGGGAGACAGAGGGAGGAAGTGATTTAAAGATAGGAAATACGTCTATTATCGTGCCTGAAGGGGTGATTGAATTGCTCACCGGAATGGAAAAATTTCTGGAAAGGGCTTTCCCTCCCAAGTCCTCTGACGCAGGGCTGCAACTCCAGAAGACTGCTCCTGCCTTCAAACATGACCCATCTTTCCCACCTCAGAGCCTTTACACACGCGCTCTCTTTTCACCTGTAACCCTCCTCCTGTGCCCGGCTTCCTTCCTTGCTTCTCATGCTCATCAAAATGTTTTCCTTGACCACCATATCTAAAATAGGTCACCCAGCCCTCTTCTTCTTCTTCATATCCTATTTGATCCTTTGATAGCGTGGGTGACAATTTTATATGGCTTGGTTATTGCTGCAATAAATCTTCTCTCCCTCCTGCTAGACTTTAAAATCCGCAAATCTCGGTGACATTCAACTTGTAATTTCAGTGCCTAGGAGATGCTGTTAGTGAGTGCATGCCGAATGAATACGTTTGGTTTGGCCAGTTGGGTGGATAAGTGAGATCGTCGCTAAGGGTTAAATGGATATAAGACATTTAGGAAAAATGAATTGAAGATGCTATTCAGGTGTGATAGTAATGTAACAACTGATGGTTTTAGAACCAGAAAATCTGCTTATTCAGGTTTGTCCAAATATGTGTGATTCCAGTGTCAGAAGTAGCTTAACCTTTGAAATCAAAGGAGAAGTGGTGTAAAGCTATTCCATGGGTGTGATTTCTCAGAATCCTGCCAATTCTCTTGGGGTTTGGGGAGAGGAGCCTGGTTTGGGGTCGCTGTGGATCGCCTTCCATTTTTGCTGAATTGTTTAACTCGTGGGGATCTGGACTGCACATACCCTCCTTGCCTTGACCCCCAGGGGACACACACACACACACACACACGGCTCGGCTCTCCTCTGACGTCACAGCCCTGCTGGATCCTTTCGTAAGCAGTTCAACTCTTTCCTGCCCATAACAGCTTAAGGATTTTACCCACAAATTCTAAGCTACTTTGCAAGGTATTTTTCTCAGGTAAAAACAGTTCCATCCCTAAGAGAAATGTGTTGCCTCGCCTTGCTGCGTTAGTTAAAGGTCACTTAGTGATGAGTAACAGAATCCAAATGAAACTAAGATAAGCAGATTAAGGAATGTGTTGTAAGAAGAGTGTGGTTTCTACTGGAACTCCAGGAAGAATTCAAGAACCAGGACTCGGGAAGGTGTCTCCTAGAAAAAACAAGTAGTTTCTGAGGACCGTAGGCAATTCCCACAGAGGGGGAAATCCACATGAGTTGGCCAGACAACCCCAGAAATGTCCGTGCTGTGACCTGCTGAGTGCCCAAGATCCGGACCCATGTCACGTGGGGCACTGATTAGAGAACACTTCACGGGACCCGTAGCACTTTTACACATAACCATCTGCAGAATTTTAAAAACACGATCATTGTTTCACTTGGGAACAAAAATGAAAAAAAAAAAATCCTTTACCATTCAAGTGAGATATGGATGAGAGAAGAAATAATGCAGATTAAAACTAATGATGCCAGAAATTATATTGACCTTTGAAGTGACCATCTTGAAAACTGAATATTTATTCTGTGCTACCATTCTTAGCATTCTTTGTGCACCCACTACCTGCCCCTGTGAGATACATAGTACATATTTCACTCCTACAAAACATGAGCTACGGTAGAGGAGTGCTGACAACAGTCAACTCTGGCTTTTGTCCTCCATCTTGTTCTCCCCTCGGGCCACAGGTGACGCCACTTTGGATAACTAGAGGAGATCTTCTGGTGCTCAGGTGGCTCTTTTTCTTTTTTCCTTTTCCTTTCCTTTCTTTTCCTTCCTTTCTTTTCTTCCTTCCTGTCTTTCTCTTAACATTTTTAATAGGCTTTACTTCACTTTATTTTTCTTGTTTGAACAACGTGGTGGCCACCACTGGAGCCTGGGTCCTCCACATGGAGACCATGATGTGGTCTTTACAAGACGGCCAGTGAATTCCTGATAGGGAGACTTGGTAAATACTCTCTTTTCCCAGAGATTAGGGGTGAGAGAAGAGAACTGTAGGTCTCGAAAATGGCATTAAAAGTGGCCTTGGCGAAGTTGCCCACAGTGACAGGACAGCTGAGGTGTAGCAGTCATGGGCCATCACCAGGAACTTCCTGGATAAAGGCTGAGATGCTGTCAGTGCCCTTGGGGGAGGGGATGAGGCCCGCCAGCACAGGGCCGCGGCAGCCGGTCACCTTGCATGGGACAATGTGGCGCTTGCCAGTCTTGTTTTCCCGGTAGTCTCACCGCAGAGGAATGATGGAGATCTCAGCCACTGTGATGGCCCCATGGAAGGCAGTGGCTATCTCTTAGAGCACTCAACACCCAGACCAACCTGTCCATTGGAATCTCTGTTGGCAACAAGCGCCTTGAACCTGGCTCGCCAGCCCGCCTGGTCTGCTTTTGCACAGACGGGATCTTCAAAACCTCATTTTTGAGGGAGGCCCCCCAGGAAAAGTTCAATGATTCAGATTCCTTGGTGGACAGACAGAGACAAGAGATAGATCTGCTCCAGGGACTTGATCATGTCCTTGACCGGGTGGCCCAACTTGGTGAAGGGGACCCCCTCCTTGTCCTCAGTCTTGCCTCCAGGAGCTCCATGGCCTCAGCCAGCCCCCACTGGGGTGGGGACCCCAGATGGGGATGCTACTGCCCCTGCCTCCTCCAGAAGCCCTGCACCGTGGCCTCCCATTTCAGGGCCCCGCGACAGCACCTGTCATCCCCCATGTGGTGTTTTTCAGAGAGGACTCCAGGTGTGCCCCTTTTAGGTAACTACCATGTGACCCCACCATGTTGCCCCTCCCTGCATAAAAGCTGGGGGCGGAGGTCAGGGCTGGGTGGAGACTAGCTTGGAGAGTGGCCATCTTCTGTCTGGGTCCATGGGCTAGGGCGGGGGGCGGGGGCGGCTCTGCCTGTCGGTAAGTTATCCTGAATATCCGTGTGATCAGTACTGAGTGACCTGCTTCCTTTTCTGGTCTCAAAGTGCCTTCTGGGTCTGGAGAGTACACTGCTGTCCCTCCCCCGCCTAATAACCATTGGCTTAGTCAACAGGGTACCCAGAAGGGAGCAGGCAAGGGTAAAGGGGCCAAGCTGGGGGAAAGCCCGAGGTCTGCGAGGGGCCAGCGCAGGTTGTCCCTGCCAGAGGAGAGCCTCTTGTCCAGACCTGGGCAGTGGGAGGGGGCGGGGCGCAACCTGTTGTCCCTGAAGTTGGTGGAGTTTCTGAGCCGCTCTGAGCTGACGGTCTGACAATGGCAGTGCGGTGTTTCGATCCTGGGGGAGATGCTGTTTATGTGAAATGGGTCTGAGATGATAAAAAATGGTCTCGGTCACTGCTCAACCTGACTTGCAAAAAGGACTGTACACCGTAGGCCTGGGTGAGAAATCTGTCTGCACTTAGCTCATTGGTTGATTGGGTAAGTGCCCGCATTAAGATAACCTGGCAAAGGGAAGGGGTTTGTTCCCTCTGCTAGGCTTGCCAGCTCTGGAAGAACTACAGGGGATTCCTAGTGAACTGGGAATGAAACATGAGCTCTGTGCCCAGCGTTTTAGAGGCCCACACAAAGACTTATTTTCTTCTGGAATGAAAGGTAATATCTTACAGTCAGTGCTGGACACGTGGTCTGGGATTTGAGTATTCTTGCCGCTAGGGTTAATCAGCCTATCACTACAGCAGCCCTTGTGGCGGTTGATGTAAGACTGAAGGAATTGCCAAGGTGGAAACAGATGGGTTGAAAATCGGAAAAACAGCGTCTTGCTGATGACAAAATGGTGGAAAGGGGGCCCATCAAGGTCTCCCGTAAACAACTGTGGTGAGATCTAATATTCTCCTGGACTTCCCCCCCCCCCCCCCCCCCAACCCCCGGAGAAAATATAAACAACCTGATTCCGTGCTCTAAGCCTGTTGAAAGCATTGCCTAAGGGAAAGTGGTTTTCTCCCTCGGTGGAAAGTTCGAACAAGACAGGTGGGTCACAAAGTGCCCCCACCCACTGGGGAATTTAGGGGCTGGCTACCCCCCGACTACCCAAGGGGAGGATTAGGCCAGCATTACCCTCTAGTGTGAGAGATAGGGGGCAACCAGAGGGCCCCCCAAAGTGGGATTAGCCATTTATTGGTCTCCCACTAACAGCCTGTCCTAGATCCCCTAGACAGTCGAGCTGAAGGCATTCCCTCCATGGAAATCTCTCAAAATTTGGGGGAGAAATAAAAGGTGTTGATGGCCATGGCAGACGAATTATCCAGATCAGACAAACTAGTCGTCGCCTACAGGTTGGCAGGCTTCCTCCCCACTGTTTTCTAGCCTCAATCCTGTGCACATTTGGGGTGTAGATATTCTACAGGATCAGAATCTAACTTCTACCACAGGTGAATTCAGGTTGCGTAACTTGTGACGATTTACCCTCCGTGTCTCAAGCGGTCTCGTCCTTCTAGGCGTACTTACAGCCATGAGCATGGGCGATAAATACCTACAGAATCCAAAGGCTACGTCAATCCATGAAGCTCCTGGGGAAGACCATGGTGAAGCTGGCAGTGGTCATTGACAAAATGCAAGCCTTCCCAATCCTGCAAACACTAAAGGAATGACAAGTTTTAGTTGGTTTACTGGGTTACTGGAGACCTTTATATGCCTTGATTAAGAAGGGAAGCCAAGGGTTTGAGTGCTAAACAAGAGTCTTTCTTAATGGCAAAAATGGTAGTAAAACAAATACAGGTCGTGGGGGTGTTAATGCCAGATGTGAGATACAAACAAGTTCATAGCCATGGGTTTGGTCAGGGATTCCTGGCAAGGACAAAATGGGAAATCAATTATTATTTGGATAAGTTCAATAAGAATCTGTTCTTCTCTTCTTAAGATGACACCATTGGAAGCATTGGTTTTATTCCTGAGGCTTTGATTGAAATGCTATGTTTGAGACACACCTAGACTCAGGTCTGACAAGACAGCTTTGAGGAACTCCGGTTAACTTGATGGAGCCAGTGAAGCCCCTTGGGGGAAAAATGAACTGGTACCTTGCTTACAGGGTTCCTGGGAGCCTTACCAGGTGAGTAAGGGAAGTCACTTCCTGGCAGGCTCCGGAACCTCAGGAGACTTAGGGGGGACCTCCAGAAGAGAGGAAGTAATCCAAAACTAGATATGGCCAGCAAGTCTGATGGTGAGGATTTGGCTTGGCTCTTAGCCTTGAACAGCTATTAAAGGCTCACTCTGAACTTCCTTATGAAAAGTTCTAGCAAAGCCAATTAAAAAGAATCTGAATGACCAGTCACTATTCTTACTGCCCTAATGTAACTGGGCCAAGTTGGTTAAAACTGGACTTGTTTTACAAACAACTTAGTCTTAATTTCGGTACCTTTGCTAGAAGTGGGAGTGACTTTGGAGAAGAAAAACCAAATTATTGCCGTAACATACCTCTGTGGGTATTAGATTCTAGTTCTGGTTAATTGTCCTTGAATGTTTATTATTTATCTATAAAACCGGGTGGGATCCTGCATTCCGGTTTCTTTGCATATCTGGCTAATTTTCTACCTGATCGCTTGCACACTATAAGCCTGACTTTAAAAACCCAGCGGCAGGCCCATCTCCTGAAATGAGACTACTTAACTGACCTGACCTAATTGACCTTGTTATGAAATGCGGAACAGGTGCTGTCTTAGACCATCCAGGAGGGTCCAAAACAATGACTCTATGAAGGATGCGACCCAACTTAGCACTAGGCAACATCAGCAATTGGATGCAAGCCCATTTCATTGCCCAAATCATGATCTGTGCCCCTTTCCAGCATCATCACCCTTCTACCTCGAGAATGAGGAATGGCGAAAGCCAGGGCAGGTGCTGGCTCACGGAGACCAAACAGCCACTGTGCTAAAATGAGATTTGTCCAGCTGCCCGTAAAGCATCTTATGGCCGCTAGCCTCACATTGCTGATGTTCCTTTCTGCTGCCTCAGGAAACGTCTTGTCACAGAACCCCACTTACACTGAAGCTCACAATCACTACAACTGTGAAGTCTGGGGGAAGGACCGCTCTACCAGATCACTCACGTTTTATTGTAGGTGTGGGGTAGGGATGCATGTCTGCTCCCGATATCTGGCTCTAGGGGCCTCAAGGAAGATTGGCATACCAAGATTACAGGGGCAGTAGAAATGTTGGGGTGGAGTGTAGGAGTGCTGACAACACTGACTCCATCTTATGTCCTCCCTCTTGTCCCCGCCCCCGCACGGATGGGGCCACTTGAGATAATTAGCAGAGCTTCTCGGCCGCACAGATGACACAACTTCAGATAACTGCCCCGTGACCCATCATTGCCCCTCACTTCATGAAAGCTGTGCTTGAGGTCCAGTGGGAGGACCCCGACCCTGGGGCAGATCTGTCAGATCCCACCTGTCAGTAAATTATTCTGAATAACAACTGTAGGGAGTGGCTTGCTTGGGGTTATTTTTTTTTTGGTATAAAAATGCCTTCTGAGGATTGGGGAGACACCGCTGACCCTCTTCCACCTCATGACTAGTTATTTTGCCATTTTATACATGAAAGAACTGTGCTTGGGCATTCAGAACCCCTGGAAGATTTCACATCTAGCAGCGATTAAAATCTTCACTTATCTTTCAGGCTTCAGAGACTATGATTAAAAAGCGTTCCCCTTGTAAGAGGAAGGCTATTTTTAAGAGTATGTCTTTAAACACAGTTTGGCCTTATCTAAAAGCATGTTTTTTGTCCTAAAGGAGGGGGTGGGAGGGATGGGGTGGCTGGGTGATGGACACTGGGGAGGGTATGTGCTGTGGTGAGTCCTGTGAGTTGCGTAAGACTGATGAATCACAGAGCTGTACCCCTGGAACAAATAATACAATATATGTTAATATAAATAACATACCCATCCAGCTTCCTCCAAAGTGGAGGGCATGGGCGCTGTCTCATCTTAAGATGTGGCAGCACCATCTAGTGGTCACAAGAGGCATAGACCTGAGTTGATTTTCTTCATTGGACAATGATCCTCATTTTTAAGAGCGACCAAGATGAATCGGGGGCTTCCAATCAAAGATGAAATGACCAAATATGTTTGTCTCCCTTACTTGGGAAAAATCCTTCCACAAATACTGAGAAGACCAAAAGAGTACAAAAGGACTTAACAGAGGAAGTGAGAAGCCTTAGCCCACTGAGGGCATAGGGGATGGGAACCCGGGCTCAGTGCTGAGGCATTATGATGTTTGAATGCAGGCGTGAGGCCAGAGACTGGAAAATGGGGTGAATTAAAACGGTCTCCACCCTATAGGAGTCAGGAGGTTTACACTCGGGGCTGTCAAGTCAAGGACAACAGACCCTGCTTACATCGGGGGGATGAAGAAGGAAAATCCACACCGTGAATGGTGTGCCTTCCACATGCTTCCCACAGTCAGCTCCCACATTCCTTTCTGGAGGAACTGAAGGGCTCTGGGGGAGACTCTGGCCATCCAGAAATCCCTCAGGGAGAAGGCTGCTGTCTTCCATGAGGCCAACATTCAACAGCCCATCTCTGCTTGTTTGAGTCTCTAAAAATGAGTGGATGGCCCAGAGTCCTCACAGATTTGGGAGAAACAGCAATATGAAAGAATGAAGATCAAAACCAACAAGAAGTTAGTGGGAACAATATACAAGGAGGGGGACAAAAAGGTCCACTTCATAGTGTCTCTTTCCCCCCAAAGTAGAAATGGCTAGTTATTTCGTGGCTTTGTCTCTCATGTCAGGAAGGACCTTGCCTGCCTGTCTTGTCTCACATGGGAGGAAGGGTGCAGAGCAGTTGGAAACTGCTTAAGCCACATTTGGGTAACAGGGACTATTAGGGGAGAGAATGGCTCAGGCACTTCTTCTCTGAAGCCTGTATCTTCCCCAGGTTGTGGGCACCAAGCAGCCTGACTTTATTGGGCACGTCCTTTCTGCAAAAGACAGAGACCACAGAATCAAAAACAACATGGCGAGTCTAAACAGTATGTTGGTTCTAAACCAGGACCTTAGGTCTGAAAGTAGCCAACTGAGAGTCTTTATTGGCACTTAGGAAAGGCTTTTCCCTATGAAGGCAAACCTGACTCCAGGTTTCCTCTTGAAGTTCCTGTAAGGCAGAAGCATGGAACAGAATAACAAAGCACGTTTGAGAAGATACAGCACGCTTACAAACAGGAAGCGATAGTTAATGAACTTTCGGCAAGAAAAACAAAACTTCAAAGACGTCTTAAAACAGTATTGCTATTTCAAAAGAGCTGCTTAGAGCCCTATTGTGCTCACTAATGATCTGTAAAGTTGTAAATTCAGAAATGATGAATTTGGAATAGAATCCAGAGTCTGTTTATAGTTCAAGTAAAAGGGTTTTGTGAATTCTGAACCTTCTAACCCTTTGGAAATGCTTGCAGGATCATGATGAGGCTGTTTCTGAAAATGTTATAATCAAAAGAGGTCCCCCCTTTTTTAAATCTTTTATTCATTGCAGGATCATGATGAGGCTGTTTCTGAAAATGTTATATTCAAAAGAGGTTCCCCCCCTTTTTAAAAAAGATTTTATTCATTGACAGAGTGAGAAGGAGCAGGGGGAGGGGCAGAGGGAGAGGGAAAAGCAGACTCTCTGCTGAGTGGGGAGCCTGAGGCAGGGCTGGATCCCAGGACCCCAAGATCATGACCTGAGCCCAAAGGCAGACATTTTACCGACTGAGCTGCCCAGGATCCCCTGAAGTTTCCCCCTTTTGCAAGAGATTGGGAGATGCAGATAAAGGACATTTTCTTTCCACGAAAAGAGAAGAATCAATGGATACAGGTGTACAGGCTGGTATGGACATCTTGGGAAAGCTCTCTCTCCAGATCTTGTCTGTTCCAATTCCAGGAAACCTTTACTTTTAAGTCACCAGATGGAGTGTGGGTCCTGTCCGGGCTTGGTGCTTTCCTTAGATGTGTCCCATGGATCCAAGAGGCTGTTCTCTGGAATTTGGTGGCCAGGGGTTTGTTAGAAGTACCTGATGAGGGCCTCTCCCGAGAATTTGAAGAGCGTCTTTCTAGAAGTGTCTTTTCCAATAGACAAAATCAAGTCTCAAGGTGGGATGCTTAAGATCATTGTCTCCTGGGAGTGCACTGTGAAAAGATAGCTCTTCCAAAGCATGGTTATTTTTAATAGAAGCAACCAGGCCTTTAGGGTATTGAAGTATATCTCCTTTATCAACTCTGGGTCAGACGAGGCAGGGGCCAAGTGCAATTGACATCCTGTGACTGTCTCAAAGAGTGAGAGTTTATAAGTTCCTCAGGAGGTGGATCAGAGATTTAGAAGGACCAATGGCAATGCTATTGGCCAGGGTCTTGGGAGGTACTGACAAATATTGCCAACTGAGTGTTAATGGAGCAGTTATTGTGTTTGACCAACCCTGAGGATGATATGCATAATGAAAGTGTTGTAAGACTGGCCAAGCAGTACAGACTTGTTGAAGCACCTGGCCAGTGAAATGGGTTCCCAAATCACTATGTAGTTTAAGAGGGATTCCCCAGGTAGGGATAATTTTTTGTAATAGAATTGGGCTGTCTGTGAGGGAAAGCTTTGGTCCACTAGTGGGAAAACATGCAAACCATGACTAAAACATAATTCTGTCCATGAGATGGGAAGTTACTTGAAATATATTTGCCAAAACTCAAACGGTCCATTGGGCAATTGGAAAGGCCCACAGGCAGGATGGACAGGTTTCCCAGGATTGTATTTTGGACAAGTGGGACAAGGTAGACACTTTTGTAGTCTTCTTAATATTTATCCACCAAATTGGCTCATGAGTGCTATCATTTTGTCAGGAGACCAATGATTTAATGCATATACAATTGTAAGTAGTGGGAATTTCAGAATTTCTGGTAGGACTGGATTGTTATTTGGTCCAAATCAGACTTCTTTCTTTTTATCAAAGCAGCAGTTACTAGATTTCCAATATTGTTTCTCCTTTTCTGGGGCCAATTGTTGGGCATCCTTGGTCAATTTCTCCAAATTATCATTTGGAAAATCTCAAAATTATCCAAGTCCCTTTGGAAGATGACAGAGATTTGGCTATTGGTCTCCTTGAGAGCAGCATTTTTGGCAGAAATATCAGCAGGGTGATTTCCTTTGGCCTCCAGGGAGTTGAGTCTTGAATACCTAGGAATCTTAGCAGTAGCTGGAGCTGCCAGCAAAAGCATGACATCTGCTGCATTTTTGGACATGGGGGCCATTTTGAATCTTATCTCCACTGGAGGTAGGGAGACCTCCTTGCTTCCATAATGTTCCAAAACCATGACCTAGCCCAAAGTCACACCAACAATCAATATAAATGTCTGTGGTTTTGCCCTTGGCTAAAAAGAAGCTTAAGTAAGGGCATAGACGTATAATTCAGCCTGTTGGGCTGACGTGGCCAAAGGTACAGATGCTACCTCAGTGACTTCAAAGGGAGTTGCAGTCCTATACCCAGCATGATATTTACCATTTTTATCCTTCAAATAAAAAAGAAGCATCAGTAAACCATGAAAAGGCTGCATTGGTTAGAGCTTTCTAAAAATTATCACGGGGAATCAAAAAGTCAAAGTTGGGGGTTTTCATCCATGGAGGAGTAGGAACGGGCATCAGGGTTAAGGCTACAGCAATGAAAAAAAGTTCCAGGAGGAGCAGTTAATGGGAGAACGTCCTGGGAGATGAGGCAGTAGGCTGGAAACAGTTGAGTGGGACGAGGCCTTGGAAGGGCTTTTGCTGCACAAGGCACAAGGATGCTTAAAGGAAACCCTCAACTGTTTCTTCAGTGGCTTAATCAAAAGGGCAGTGGCAGGAATAGCTCTGAGGTAAGGGGAATGTCACCAAGCCACAGAGACTACTTGTTGGCCATAGTAACCCATGGCATGGTGATGGTCCTACATTTTGGGCAAGCACTCCAAGGACATTCCACTTCCTCTCACATCACCTACAAAGAGGCAAGAGGGAAGTTGGGAATTAGGATGTCTGAGGGCAGGGGGCTTTGTTAGACTTTTCTTTAAAGTCTCAAAGGCTGTGTTACCACACCCCCCACCCCAGTTTCCAAATAGTAGGGTTAGGATTATCTCTTTTCACTAAAATATTCAGAGGCTGAGCCTAAAGACAGAAGTTTGGAATCCAATATTTTTTAAATTCCAGTAGCATACAGTGTTATGTTGGTTTCGGGTGTATAATAGAGCGATGCTACAATTCTGTACTCCATGTTCATCATCTTCAGTGTACTTATTCTTAATTACCTCCACCTGTTTCAGCCATCTCCCCTCTGGTAACCATCAGTTCTCTCTAGTGAAGAGTTTGGTGTTTTGTTAGGCTCTTTTTTCCTTTGTTTTGTTTCTTAAATTTCACATCTGAGTGAAATCATATGGTATTTTTCTATCTTTGACTTATTTCACTTAGCATTATTCCCTGTAGATCCAACCACGTTGTTATAAATGGCAAGATCTCATTGTTTGTTTGGGGTTTTTTTTATGGCTAATATTCCATTGTATATATCTGGCTTTTTTTTTAAGATTTTATTATTTGTCAGAAAGCCCACATGCACGCACACGCAGGAGGAACAACAGGCATATGGAGAAGCAGTCTCCCTGCAGGACTCCATCCCAGGGTCCTGGGATCATGACTTGAACTGAAGGCATTCTCTTAACCCACTGAGCCACCCAGGTGTCCTATCCACCATCTTTTTTATCCATTCACCTATTGATGGACATGGGTTGCTTCCATAATTAGGTTATTGTAAATAATGCTGCAATAAACACAGGCGTGCGTATATATTTTTGAATTCGTGTTTTCATATTCTTTGGGTAAACAGCCAGTAGTGGAATTCCTGGATAATATAGTAGTTGTATTTTTAAATTTTTGAGGCACGTCCACAGTGGTTTCACCAGTTAGCCTTTGCAGCAACAGTATGTAAGGTGTCCTGCTCCACATTCTCGCCAACACTTGTTGTTTCTTGTGTTTTTTATTTTAGCCATTCTGACGGGTATGCAGTGATCTCATTGTAGTTTTGATTTGCATTTCCCTGATGATGAGTGAGGTTGAGCATGTGTCTGTTGGCCATCTGTATGTCCTTGGAAAAATAGCTGTCCATATCTTCTGTTTTTTAATTAGATTATTTGTTTTGGGGGCATTGAGTTTTATAAATTCTTTATGTATTTTGAATGCTAATCCGCTATTGGATATGTCATTTGCAAATATCTTCAGGAGGTTGTCTTTTGGTTTTATCGTTTCCTTTGCTGTGCAAAAGCTTTTTATTTTGCTGTAGTCCCAAGAGTTTGTATTTGCTTTTCTTTCCTTTGCCTCAGAAGATGTAACTAGAAAAACATTGCTATTGCCGATTGATGTCAGAGAAATTACTGCTTGTGCTCTTTCTAGGATTTTTATAGTTTCAGATCTCACATTTAAGTCCTGAATCCATTTGGAGTTTATTTTTGTGTGTGGTGTAAGAGAGTGGCCCTGTTTCATTCTTTCACAAGTAGCTATCCAGTTTTCCCAGCACATTTTGTTGAAGATACTGACTTTTTCCTATTGCATATTCTTATTTCCTTTGTCATAGATTAATTGACCATCAGAGCATGTGTTTATTCCTGGGCTATTTATTCTGCTTCATTAATCTATGTGTCTTTTTTTTGTGTCCATACCATAATGTTTTGATTACTACAGCTTTGTAATGTAACTTGAAATACGGGATTGTGATACCTCCAGTTTTATTGTTCTTCATGATTGCTTTGGCTATTCAGGGTTGTTTTCTTTTTTATTATTGTTGTTGTTGTTGTCGTCGTTCCATACAAATTTTTAGAATTTTGTGCTCTAGTTCTGTGGAAAAATGCTATTGGTATTTTGGTAGGGATTTGTATTAAATCTATAGATTGCCTTGGGCAGTGTAGACATATTAACAATAATGGTTTTCCAAATCCATGAGCCTGGAATCTCTTTCTGTTTGTTTTGTTTTCAATTTCTTTCATCAGTGTTTTATAGTTTTCAGAGAACAAGTCTTTCACATCTTGGTTAAGTTCATTCCTAGGTATTTTATTCTTTTTGGTGCAATTATAAATGAGGCTGTTTCTTAATTTCTCTTTCTGCTACTTCACTATTAGTGTGTTAGTGTATGCAAATGCGAGGGATTCCTGTGCATTGATTTTTGTATCTTGGACTTTACTGAATTTATTTATTAGTTCTAATAGGGGTTTTTTTGATGGAGTCTTTGGAGTTTCTAGATCCAACATCATATCATCTGCAAATAGTGAGAGTTTTAACTCTTCATTACTGATTTGGATACCTTTTATTTCTCTTTTTTGTCTGATTGCTATGGCTGGGACTTCCAGTATTATGGGGAGTAAAAGAAGTGAGAGTGGACATCCTTGTCTTACTCCTGACCTTAAGGGAAAATCTCTATTTTTCCCCATTGAGGATGATATCAGCTGTGAGTTTTTCATATACGGCCTTTATTGTGTTGATGTATGTTCCCTCTAAACCTATTCTGTTGACAGCTTTTATAAATGATGTTGTTTTATTATAAATGATGTTGTACTTTGTCGAATGCTTTTTCTGTATCTATTGAGATGATCATATGGTTTTTATCCTTTCTCTTGTTGATATGTCATGTTGATTTTGTGAAAATTGAACCACCCTTTCAACCCTGAAATAAACCCCACTTGATTGTGGTGAATTATTATTTTTTTTAATGTGCTGTTGGATTTGGTTTGCTAAAATTTTGTTGAGGATTTTGACATCTATGCTCATCAGAGACACTGGCCTGTAGTTCTCTTTTTTGTATTGTCTTTAACTACTTTTGGTATCAGGGTAATATATCAATGAATCAATCAGGGTAAGGTATCAGTGGCCTCATTGAATTTAGTAGCTTTTCTTCCTCTTCTACTTTTTGGAGTAGTTTGAGAAGAATAGGTATTAACTCTTCATCTCTTCATTAAATGTTTAGTAGAATTCATTTGTGAAGCCATCCCATCCTGGACTTGAGTCTTTTGGGAGGTTTTGTTTTGTTTTTTTCTTTTCTTTTCTTTTTTTTTTTTTAATTACTTATTCAATGTCATTACTGATAATCAATCTGTTCAAATTTTCTATTCCTATTTCATTTGAGGGAGATTATATGTTTCCCAGAATTTATCCATTTCTTCTAGATTGTCCAATTTGTTGTCAGATAATTTTTCATAATATTGTCTTATAATCTTTTGTCTTTCTGGGTGTTGGTTGTTACTTCTTTCATTTCTGATTTTGTTTGAGTCCTCGCCTCCTGCTTTTTTTGATGATCATGGCCAAAGACTTACCAATCTTCTCAATCTTTTCAAAGAACAACTTCGTTTCATTAATCTGTTCTTCTTATTTTTTTTAGCTTATTTCTAATCTTTATTAGAAACATACAACATTGTATGCCTATAGCAATGTATATTAAGTTGTTATAGACTTAAGTTTGAATCCCTTTGTTACTCTTTTTCCTCCCCCTGCTCCACTTTTTGGGTTTGTGGGTTCGGGTTCATACTTTATATCCTTTTATTTTGTGACTAATTATTATAGACATACTTAATTTTACTGCTTTGGTTCTTCCTACTTTTCTTACTCCTACTCATGGTCTTTGCACACAAGCAGTCCCCTTTAATATTTCTTGTAGGGCTGGCTTAGTGGTCATGCATTTTTTAACTTTTTTTTTGTATGGAAACTCTATCTCTCCTTCTATTCTGAATGATAGTCTTGCTGGATAGAGTAGTCTTTGTTGCAAGGTGTTTTTGTTTTTGTTTTTATTTTCTTTCAGCACTTTGAATATGTCATGCCACTCCCTCTAGCCTGCAAAAATTTTGTGGAAAAATCAGCTGATGGCTTTACAGGCATTCCACTGTATGTAACTGTTTTCATTTCTCTTGCTGCTTTTTAAAATTCTGTCTTTATCACTACTTTCTGCCATTTTAATTATTATGTGTCTTGGTGTGGACTTCCTTGCATTTTGTTGGGGGCTCTCTGGGCCTCCTGGATGTGGATTTTTGTTTCCTTCCTCAGATTCAGGAAGTTTTCTGCTGTTATTTCTCAAAATTTTCTGCCTCCTTTGCTCTCTCTTCTCCTTCTGGGACCCCTAGAAGGTGAAGGTTGCTATACTTCATGGTGTTATTGAGTTCCCGAAGTCTTTTTATTTTTTATTATTTTTTCCTCTCTCTTTTTCAGTTTGATTGCTTTCCAATGCTCTGTCCTCCAGGTCACTCATCCATTCATTGGCTTCCTCTAGTGTACTGTTCGTTCCATCCAGTGTATTTTTTATTTCAGTTATGGAATTCTTCATCCCTGATTGGTCCTTTCTTATGTTTTCTCTTTGTTGAGGGTCTCACTGAGATTCTCCACTCTTAAGTCCAGTGAATATCTTTATAATGACCATTACTTTAACTCTTCTATCTGGCATATTATCCCCATTTTGTTGGGCTCTCTTGCTGTGTTTTTGTCCTATTCTTTCATTTGGCACCTATTCTTCTGTCTTCTCATTTTGTCTAAGTCTGTCTGTTTCTACGGATTGGGTATTCAGCTATGTCTCCAGCTCTTGAAAGTAGTAGCCTTATGCAGAAGAGGTCCTGTGGTGCCCTACAATGCTGTGCCCCCTGTTCACAGATCCTGGCACATCAGGCATGTCTCCTATATGTGTTGCATACACACTACTCTTTGAGCTGTGTTTGCCTTCAGTCTGTTCATGGATAATGGATCTCTCTGCCTGTTGTGGGCAGGGCTGGGTCCCTGTGGTGTTAGTGCACCACTCTGGGGCTGCCTTGCACTTGGGTTGAGTCAGACCAGGAATTCGCCAGAACTGCGGTACAGCAAACTCCAGGGGGCTCTCCCTGTGTTGTTCCCTGCAAAGCTTTTATTGGGGGGGGGGGGGGGCAGCAGTCAGACCAGATGTCTGCCCCCAGCCCATTGCTGGGGCTGCAGTTGGACTGGAGTGTGTGTTATACTTTCCCTCTTCCCAAGGCAGGAGTCTCTCTGGGGATGGTGCTGGCCTCTGTTAGAACTTCTTGCATACTTGCCAGGATTCTGGTACCCCTTAGGTATCTGGCAGGAGACCATCCAATTGGAGGGGGTAGGTCCACGGAAGAATGCAGGGAATGGGCACACGGGGTTAGCGGCTCCAGGTCTATTGTGGGAGGAGACCTGGAGCCACTTTAGAAAACTTCTCCCACAGGGCTCGAGGGGGCAAGTCCTCAGGAGAGTACTGGAGTGGGGTCTGTGGTGTCAGCCAGGTGTGGTACCCTGGAGAAGGGAACCTATAAGCCTGGGATGAGGTTGGCCAGGTTGGAGGGGTTAGATCTACAGAAGAGTTTGGGAATGGGCCCCGTGGTATTAGCAGGGTTTGCTGGGGTCTGTTGTGGGAGACCTGGAGCCCAGGCCTGGCTTGAGGGGGCAGAACACAGGAGCACCAGACTGTTAGCATATTAGGTAGAGAGTGTTCAAGCTGCTCTTGTTCCCACAGGTGTCTGTGTATCTAGGCTGGGGGCTGGGGATAGGGAAATGGTGCCTGCTTGCCAGCTCCTTTGTTCCAGAGAAGTCTCCTAAAGATCTCTATTCCTCCAGTACATTTTCTGGGATTAGCTAACATCCTGAGTGTTTTTTTGAACTCTTCTATGTTGAATTTCCATTGGCTAGACATTGTGTTGTCTCTTTAAGGATGAGGACTCCGTTTCCTATCGCCCTCCTGGTTCTCTGAGAGCTGAACCTGCTGATTCTTTAAATTTCTAGGTGTTAAGCCCTGTATATTGAAAGAACTCATGTAGGGGCACCTGGGTGGCTCAGTGGGTTAAGCCTCTGCCTTCAGCTCAGGTCATGATCCCCGGGTCCTGGGATCCAGCCCCACTTCAGGCTCTCTGCTCAGCAGGGAGCCTGCTTTCTCCTCTCTCTCTGCCTGCCTCTCTGCCTACTTGTGATCTCTGTCTGTCAAATAAATAAAATCTTAAAAAGAAGGAGGAGGAGGAGGGGGAGGGGGAGGAGGAGGAGAAGAAAAAGAACTCATGTAATTAGGCCCCTTTGATTTTCAAAGCCAAATGTTAGGAATCTATCTTCCCTGGGTGAGTTCCCTATGCCTGGGGGTTTCTACGGAGGTCTGTTTCCCTCATCCCCCCATGGGCATCCATCCCTCACACAGACAGTGCCATGGCCCCTTTTAACTCCTGAATGTGCCCTTGCTCTTCCTACCATCTTCAGTGTGGACTCTTGTCTACGTTTTGCTGTGGAGAGTCTGTTCTGCCAGGGTTTGGGTCATTTTCTGGGTTATTCACACTGATGTGAATGTTATCTATGTGTCTCCGTGGGACAAGGCAAGCATAGGATCCTCCTATCTGCCATCTTCTTTGGAAATCCAGCCATGTGATCCTAGAATCCAATTTTGACCATAGCCAGCCAGCCTGAGAAAACCTCATAACTGGCCCTTAGTTTTTAGGTTTTGGGAAACTCAGGATTCTTTGAACTCTACCAGGATCTAAATCTAGTCCTTATTCTGATGCCATGTGCCCTAAATATCTAACCTGAGTTTGAGCAAAACACAACTTTTCTTTGGGGACTTTACATCCCTTTAAGTCTAAAAGTTTTAAGAGATAGATGCTTTCTTCCTATGAAGAGGTTTGACAAGGGGAGCAGAGAAGCAAATCATCTACATATAATAACAGCAGAAACTACAGAAAACTTCACTGCCTTCAAGGTTTGTGAGAAGTTACACTCTGTGTAACCCTGGGGCACTGCTGTCTGGGTGGATTGCCATTCTTCCCAAGCAAAGGCAACTGGAATACTAAAAAAATGTACCACATAGGTCCATTCCAGTCAAAATTTTGCTTTTAGTAGGACTGGATGTCTGCATATGAAGGTTAGGAATAATAGGATGTGGAGAGATAACGCTATTTATTGCTTGGAAGTCCTGGACAAACCTCTATCCTTGGCCATTAGGTTTTCTCACTAGTAGAATAAGGATCTTATAGGGACTAGTAAGGAAATAATAAGGCTCTGAGCCTTGTAGTCCTCTATTGTAGGCTTGATGCCCTGAAAGCCTTCCTTATAAGACATTGATTAATTCTAGGGAGAGGTTTTGAGGGATCTATTTGAATCCTGATGGAAGTTACACTGTAGATTCTGCCAATATCATTTGAAGATTTTGCCCATAAAGAGGATGGTAGCTGATCCAGTAGGAATAAATGACTAGCAACCCCAGACTCAGCTATATGCTATCATCAGAGACAGAACATAGACAGGATGGCAAGGGGTCATTTATTTTTCCTTGTTCACTACTTTGGGTCCTACTGTGATATACTGGAATTATTTTCCCCCTTTGAGAAAAATTATGGCATGATATTTTCCTAAGAAATCTCAGTCCAGTAAATGAACAGGGTTGGAAGAAATAAGGAGAAAACAGTGTGAATCTCTCAAAGGGCCTAGACAGAATGAATAGATTCATAGTTGGGAACCTCTTGAGGTTTTATCAAAGACTCCTGTTATTTAAGCTGTTTTGGTGCCTGAGGCAGGGGCTGCTTTATAGTAGTGGGGTTGAAGAATTGAGATTGTAGCTCTAGTATCCATAAGGGCAGAAACATTAGTTCCCAATCTGGAGAGCCTTATTCCCAAGCTCATTAAGAGAGGATTGGAAAGAGCCCCTGTAGTTCCTTACAGTCCCGTCATTAGGTCTTAAGAGGACACTGGCTAGAGGGCTGAAGGTACCTGAAGCTCTTAAATTTGTTACAATCTTTTTTTTTTTTTTTCCCCAATGTCCTGGTTTCTTGCAATAATAGCTTCTGCTTTTGTCAAGGGACCTTCATTTGCTGGAGTTGTACACTGAAAGTATTAGCAGTCCTTCCTCCAAGTGACTGATTTAACATGTGAACAAGCTGGTGTGCCAGGTCAGCTAAATCTGCAGTGGGCCTCCTTTTCCATTTTATCCCGGTCCCTCTAACTAAAAGGAAAAGACCTCAGATTATCCCATTAAAAAGTATAGTTAAATGCTACCCCAGTGATTTCAACATCTAAAGAAGACCAGAAGTCTCCTTAAAGACAATTTGGAGTCTGTTGTAATAATCATGAATGGGTTCATCAGGCTTTTGGGTATAAAATTTTGTTCCAATCAGCAGACTTAGGAAGTCATTGTAATTTCTCAGTGAAGATTTCCAGTAGGTTTTTTAAGCATCTTGCCAAAAGTTGGGGATCTGTTTCTCTAAATTCTATTCAGGATGTTCCCAGTTGGGCTAGTTTCATCCAGTGTTCAGCCTGATCCTCAGCAGCAAGCATGTGACCATTTGATATATATCTGAGAGACCAACTTGGTAAGTTTGAATAAGTATATTAAATTTTTTGCAAACTTATGCTCAGTCACTTCAGGAAGCTCTTTAGGGCTCACAGTTCAGCCTAGACCAGGGAACATCAGAAAGTTGGGTTCTATTTAGATCTTCAGAAGACTTGACTTTAAAGGGGTGAATTGGAAGAGGTCCAGGAGAGGAGGTATCAGAGGGAATTTCAGAGGTGAGGAAGCAGTGAGCCCAGATAGCTCCACGGATACTGAACCTGTCTTCTCACCCACCCTGGAGCTGTCAGTGGTCTTCTCTAGATCCCATCTCTGATCACCAGCTAAAATAAACAAGCTGTGGCAAAACTATAGACAAGTCTGAGGAACAAAGGAGAGGCACACTTTAAGGAGAAAGTAGGTAAGTTGGGAAGGCTGTTAGGAACTAAAAGTCCATTCGAGTTTTACCAAAACCAAAGTTCAGTTGAAACAAGCATTGGTAGGAAAGGAAAGGTTGCCCTATTTAGGGAACTGGCAATCTGAAAAGATGGTGAACTAATGTTCAAAAACTATCTCTCTTTGGTGAATGAGTTAAATATACATAGGATTTATGCTACTTGGAACACAGTTATAGGAATAAGCTGGGAGTTCAAAGGATGGTGGTTTTTCGTTGATTGAGCTATTGCCAATGAGGAAAGCACATCTTTCGCTGGCTGGAGTAGCAAGGTTGTATCCATGGACAAGGTCAAATCCATGTAAGGTCAACTCCCTCTCTTCCTATTGGTTCTGTAATTGACTGCAAGTAGTAGGGTGTGGGAGCTCCGTTGTCGAAACTTCCTGACTCTGTTTTAGGGAGATTTCTCATTACTTTTTTTACAGTGTCTGAAGGAAATGGGTTTTTTAAAAAGAAAAGCAAAAAGAGAATTCCTTGAAATTTATAAAAGTGCTAATTTAAATCATAAGTTTTGAAGGCTAACATTGAGGAAATTCCATGAATTCCACAAAGTTCCATGAACATAGAAAAAGTAGGTAGAGAATGGGGACAAAAGAAATAAAAAGTTGAGAACAAAAATAAGGGGAGAATATCTGTCTAATGGAACTTTCAGAAAGAGAAGAGAAAATAGGTGGTATGTGAATTCGCAATGACTTATCTTGGTGGGGCCTTTCAAACCACTTATTATCATGCGTATTTGGTAAACCTTTCGAAAAAGAGACTGGTTATCCCACTCTGGAAAGTGGGTTTTTTTTTTAATGATTTTATTTATTTGACAGAGAGAGGGGGCGCAAGCAAGGGGAACAGGAGAAAGAGAACAGGCTCCCTGCTGAGCAGGGCCTTGATCCCAGGAGCCTGGGATCATGCCCTGAGCAGAAGACAGATGCTTAACCAACTGAGTCACCCAGGCACCCCTCTGGGAAATGTTCTTACAGAGCTTTCCATGTGAGCAGACAAAGCTCATTGTTATTTCTTAAAATTTACTTTTTTATTTTAATCCCAGTATAGTTAATATACAGTGTTATTGTAGTTTCAGGTGGACAATATACTGATTCAACAATTCCCTACATCACCTGGTGTTCATTTGACAAGCGAACTCATTAATCCATCACCTATTTTACCCAACCCCCCCACCCACCTCCCCTCTGGCAACCATTAGTTTGTTTTCTAGAATTAAGAGTCTGTTTCTTGGCTTGTCTCTCTCTTGCTCTTTTTTTTCTCTTACTCATTTGTTTTGTTATTTTCCATATATGAATGAAATCACATGGTATTCATCTTCCTCTGACTTATTTCACCTGGCATTATACTCTCTAGCTCCATCCATGTCATTGCAAATGGCAAGATTTCATTTCTTTTTTATGGTGAATAATGTCCCATTGTGTGTGTGTGTGTGTGTGTGTGTAAAGTGTATGTGCATATGTACAATATAATGCATAATACTACCTCTTCCTTACCCATTCATCAATCAATGGACACTTGGGCTGCTTTCGTATCTTGGCTATGGTTAATAATGTTGCTGTAAAGATCAGGGTGCGTGTATCCCTTTCAATTAGTGTTTTTGTATTCTTTGGGTAAATATCCAGTAGTGCGATTGCTGGATCTTAGGGTAGCTCTGTTTTTGTTTTTGTTTTTTTTCTTTTTGAGGAAACTTCATATAGTTTCCACAGTGGTTGCACCATTTTGCATTCCTACCAACAGTGCAAGATGGTTCCTTTTTCCCCACATCCTCCCCCAAACTTTTTTGTTGCATTTTTTATTCTAGACATTCTGACAGGTATGAGGTGATGGTCTCTCTGTAGTTTTGATTTACATTTCCCTGAGGGTTGGGGATGAGGAGCATCTTTTCATGTGTCTGTTGGCCACCTGGATGTCTTCTTTGAAGAAATGGCTATTCATAGTTCTTCCCATTTTTTAATTGGACTATTTGTTTTTGGCTGTTGATTTATGTACTTGCGTTATATATCTTGGATACTAACCCTTTATTGGAAATACCATTTGAAAATATTTGCTGTGATTCAGGAGGTTCTTTTTAGTTCTGCTGGTTGGTTCCTTTGCTGTGTAGAAGCTTTTTATTTTGATGTAGTCATGATAGTTTCTTTGTGCTTTTATATCTCTCGCCTCAGGACACATACCTAGAAAAATGTTATGACCAATGTCAAAGACATTGTCTGTGCTCTCTTCTAGGATTTTTATGGTTCCAGGACTCACATTTAAGCCTTTAATCCATTTTGAGTTTATTTCTGTGTGTGGTATTAGAAAGTGACCCAGTTTTATTCTTTTGCATGTAGCAGACCAGTTTTCCAAATACCATTTGTTGAAGAGACTTTTTCCCATTGGATATTCTTTTCTGCTTTGCTGAAGATTAATTGACCATATAATTCTGGGCTTATTTCTGGGTTTTCTATTCTGTCTCATTGATCTAGGATATCTATTTTTGTGCCAGTACCATACTGTTTTGATCAATACCACTTTGTCATAGAACTTGAAGTCTGAAATTATGATGTTTCCATAGGATTATTTTAGGATTATTTGTTCCAGTTCTATAAAAGATGCTGGTGGTGTTTGGTAAGAATTGCATTAAATGTGAAGATTGCTTTGGGTAGTACAGACATTATAACAATATTTGTTCTTCCAATCCATGAGAATGGAATGTCTTTCCCTTTCTTTGTGTCGTTTCAGTTTCTTCCATCAGTGTCTTATAGTTTTCAGGGTAGAGGTCTTTCACCTCTTTAGTTAGGTTTTTTCCTAAGTACCTTCTTATTTTTAGTGCAATTGTAAATGGGATTGTTTTCTTAATTTCTCTTTCTGCTACTTCATTCATAGTGTGTAGAAATGCAACAGATTTCTGCACATTGACTTTGTATCCTGTGACTTCACTAAATTCATTGACCTGTTCTAGTAGGGTTTGTTTGTTTGTTTGTTTGTTTTTGTGGAGTTTCTAGGGTTTTTTATATAGAGTATCAGGTCATCTGCAAATAGTGAAAGTTATACTTCTTCACCAATTTAGATGTCTTTTATTTCTCTTTATTGTCTGGTTGCAGTGGCTGGGACTTCCAGTGCTATGTTGAATGAAAGTGGTGAGAATGGACATCCTTGTCTTGTTCCTGACCTTAAGGGGAAAACTATCAATTTTTGTCCATTGAGTATGATGTTCACTATGGATTTTTCATATATAGCCTTAATTATTGTGAGGTATATTCCCTCTAGACCTATTTTGTTGAGGGCTTTTATAATGAGTGAATGTTGTACTTGTCAAATGTGTCTATTGAAATTATCATATAAGATTTTTATCCTGTCTTTTGTTGTGATGTATCATGTTGATTGATTTATGAACCTTGAACCACCCTTGCATCCAAGGAATAAACCTACTTGACTGTGGCAAATTGTTTTCAATGTATTGTTGGATTCAGTTTGCTAATGTTTTGTTGAGGATTCTTGTGTCTATGTCCATCAGAGATACGGGCCTGTTCTTTTTTTGTGTTGTCTTTATCTGGTTTTGGTATCAGGGTGATACTGGCCTCATAGGATGAATTTGGAAGTTTTCCTCCTGTATTTTGGGAACAGTTTAAAAAGAATAGGTATGAATTCTTCCTTAAATGTTTGGTGGAATTTACCTGTGAACCCATCTGGTTCTGGGCTTTTGTTTTGAAGTTTTTTTTGTTGTTTCTGATTCAGTGTCCTTCCTAGTAATCCATCTGTTCAAGGTTTCTATTTCTTCTTGTTTCGGTCTTGGGAGGTTTCTAGGAATTTATCCTTTTCTATGTTTCTATATGTTTCTAGGAATTTATCCATTTCTTTTAGGTTGTCCAATTTATTAGCATATAGCTTTTCATATTCTCTCTTACAAGTGTATTTCTGTGGTGGTGGTATTTCTCTCATTTCTGATTTTGAGGGTTTTTTGTTTTTTGTTTTTTGGTTTTTTTTTGGATGAGTTTGGCTAGGGGTTTATCAGTTTTGTTGATCTTTTTGAACACACCTCTTGGTCTCATTGATCTGTTCTATTTTTCAGTTTCTGTGTCATTTATTTCTGTTCTAATCTTCATTATTTCCTTTCTTCTGCTGGGTTAGGATTAGCTCCTTTAGATGTAAGGTTAGGTTATTTGAGACTTTTCTTGCTCCTTGAGACAGACTTGTAGTGCTATAAACCTCCCTCTAAGAACACTTTTGCTGCATCCCTAAGGTTTTGGGCTGTTGTGTTTTCATTTTTGTTTCCATGTACTTTTTGATTTTTTTTTTCAAGATTTTACTTATTTAGTTGCAAGAGAGAGCAGTGGGGAGAGGGAGAAGCAGACTCCCCACTAAGCTGGGAGCCTGACGTGGGACTTCATCTCTAGACCCTGGGATCATGACCTGAGATGAAGGCAGACACTTAACTAACTGAGTCACCCAGGTGCCCTTTTCTGTGATTTCCTGGTTGACCCTTTCATTGTTTAGTAGCATGTTTTTTAAACTCCATGTGTTTGTGGTCTTACCAGACTTTTTTCTTGTGGTTAACTTCTAGTTTCATACTGTTGTGCTCAGAAACGATGCATGGTATGACTTTGATCCATTTTAATTTGAGGGTTGTTTTGTGACCTATCATGTGATGTATTATAGAGAATGTTCCATGTACACTTGAAAAAAGTGTGTATTCTGAACACTGCTCATATTTAAATGCTTCATAATATTCTATTGTCCAGAACTAAATAGCATATTTAACTATCCCTTTTTCTGGTGATCATTGAAGTGTTTTCTGTTCCTTGGTATTACAAATAATGTTGCTATAAACATCCTATAACACTTGTCCTTGCAGATGTTTTACTATTTCTCCAAGAAATATACCTCGAAACAAAATTCTGGATCAGAAATCAAATATGAACATTTTTAATTTAAAATTCAAAGGTTGCCTTTTCTTCCCAACACACAAATTTGCACTGCCACCAGCAGAATTCAAGGGTGCCATTTTCCCCATGCCTTAGCCAATACTGTATGCTAATGATCTTTTAAATTGTTTTCCAGCCTAATAGACTATAAAAATGAGGTCTCATTATTATCTTAATTCACATTTTCCTTAAAATTATTGAGGTTGAACAGTTTGTCATTTGTATTTCTTGTCCTATAACCTGTGAACTGGCCATTCATATACTTTGAAAATTTCTGTTGGATTATTTTTTTCTCACTGATTTCTAGGAGCTCTTTATGTGTTCTGCATAGAGGCTTTTATCTTACAAGTTACCAGTATTTTTTTCTAATCAGTTTTGTCTTCTATCTTTCAGATGTCTTGATATTACAGAAGTGTGTAATAACTATGTAGTCAAAGGTTTTGTGTCTTACTTACCTGCAAGATTAAAATAAACTTCTGTATATTTCCGTGCAAATCTTGTGTTACTTTTTTATATTTAGCACTTTATTCTTCAGAAATTAACTATGGGTACAGTAACTTACTTTACTATGTTTTCCTAAATGAATTCACTGACAGCAACACTATTTATTGAATAGCTTAACCTCTTCTCTTTGCGGTGAAATGACTATATAATGAATGGTATGTGGGTGGTTTGGTCCATTGATCTACTTGTCTATTCTAGGCCAATACCACGTTTTTCCTATTATTCATTATAGTTTAATGCTATATTTTAATATTGGCTTGAGAATATGCTCCTTCACTCTTTCTTAAAGGACTGATAAATGAACCTAATTTGTATTTTGAGCCCTTTTTTCCCTGGGGTGTTAAAATTTTTTTCAGTCAGTTTGAACACTCCCTCCTGCCCTTTACTCTAGGATTGCTGTAGATGCAAGGGGGTGGGTGGGCACAGGGCACCATCTCAGGAACCTGCCTGTGTATGACTCTGGTCTATTCCCTACAGAGCACTCTGCTTCCTCCCTAGAAAGCCCAGAGTTTTACTCTCTTTCTTTTTCAAATTTTGCTGAGCCATTTTGTTGGGTCCATAATCAAAGGAGCGAGACTGATACAAAGCGAAGGTCAAGCAAAACTTTATTTTGCACCAAGCATCGAGAATCAAACTGACCAGCCAGGGCCATCTCTTGCAAAGAGGCGAACTCTCTCTGCCTTACAGACTAACTTTTAAGGGCAAAGGCCATGTGGTTGGGCCTGGCCACGCACAGGTGGCCAATGAGATTGTAACACACAGAGAAAGCTGCACAGTCATGCTAGGTCACACATAAGGGACCAGTTGAATTACAGTTTACCTTATAGTAGATATTTGAACTACCCTATCACCTTGGTCAGAATTGGTGCCCAAAATGCACCCAAAGGGCGGGGCCCATACTCCTTGGTAGCTAGGGAGACAGTATGCTGCCCCCATGGATTGGATACCTCTACCTGGCCTGACCCACCCTTGTATTTGGGCTTTGTTACCTGGGACTAGTTTCCGGGACTTGTTTTAAGTAAGTCCCCCGGGGGAAGGGGGGGCAGGGCCAGTTTAAGTTTTACTGTTTAAACAACAAGGTCATTGTTTAACCGGATGGAATCACTCTGGCTAAATAGGCCCTTACAATTTCTTCCATTTGGGCTACTATCCAGTGGAGAAGGTCAGAGCACAACATAAATAACTAAAACCACAGTGATCATATATTGAACTGCTAACTAACACATTACCACAAAAGAAGAAAGTCCGTGTTCTTTACTGGGAGGTCAGATGGACTTTTCCAAGATGGTAGGTCCTTCACATTTAGTGAATCTCCTATCTTATCTGCTTTATATTTTTCTTCCAAATGTTACACAGTCCAGTCTACTCAGTAAATGCCTATATTTTCTATTACCTGACATTGACCCAATTCCTTATAAACTATAATCCTGGTCTTATTGTGTCAAAGAGTCTTTGGCCTTTCTCCTGAGCTGGCTTTCATTATAAAGAGATCTTTACTTATCTGATTATACCTTTTGATGAGTCATTAAGATTAAATAGCACCACTCTGAAAAATTCCTCTTGCCACCCAGACACCTGGTTTTACTCACCTGACTCAATCATCCTACCCAAATTTGGTAAACCAGTTGTTCTCTTAGTCTACTAGAGATGAAATCTTCATGACTTGCCAGCTAAGTTTGCCCTAAAATCAAAGGCATTAATACCAGACATTATACAAAGAAGATAACTTACTAGTTTCTTGTTCTCATCATGTTAAACTCCTAACATTTATTTTATCAATACATAAACTAATATCCTCTAATAAGTTTGAAGCAGAGATAAATGTATGCATTTCTTTGCATTTATGAGCTAATCAAACATTGTAAGTGCTTACTGATGTAGGGAAGTTTATGAAATTTCAGATAGTGTCTGAGTTCTCATCTAGGAGGTTGGCAGAACCATCCCAGGCTAACAGTGGGCTTTTGTGCCCAAGTGTACCTTCCTTCCTTAGTAATTACTGTAGTTTTTAGAGAATTCTAGGTTTTTGCTCATGCTGCTCTGTCTAGAGTTCATTCCTCGTCACCCAATTAAATACATTTATTCTTTTAAAACAGCCTATAGTCCCTAATTCCAGGAGTCTTGGTACAACACCATTGCCACCCAACCCAACATTATACCAATTAACTGACCATCTTTAGAATTTATATAATGCCCCAGGTGGTTCTCCATTCATTGTTTCCACTATAATGAGCTCTCCCTGAGGGCAGGGATTTGGTGTTACTTTTGTTGCCAAGCACTTGGTGGGACAAACTAAATGTTCATGGTGTGAATGAATACAGAAATCACAATTGCCATGAAAAAACATTTAAATGTGGTTCTATAACCAAAGTTCTCCTGGCCCTCAGTGATTTCTCAGATTGTGGTGTCAAGGACTGGCTTGAATTTAAGATGTGACAGAAGTCAAAGTGGAGCACAAGGATGACAGTGTCAAGCACTGTCATTAAGAGGCATAAAGAACAATAACATGGTGGGACATCTGGGTTGCTCAGCTGGGTAAGCATCTGCCTTCAGCTCAGGTTGTGATCCCAGAGTCTGACTCCCTGCCCAGAGGGCAGCCTACCTCTCCCTCTTTCTCTCTCCTCTCTCTCTCTCTCTGCCCCTCCCCCTGCTCATGTTCTCTCTCTCTCTCTCTCTCTCTCTCACTCTCTGTCGCTCTCCCTGTCTCTTTCTCACTCTTTCTCTCTCAATAAACATCTTAAAAAAATAAATAAATAAACATAACCTGGTCACAGATCATTGGAGGAGAATCCTCTGGTTAGTTTCCTGAACCTAAAAGCAGGATCTTGTCAACAGAATCAATGTAGTATCAATCAAGGGAGAGAACCACCAGTTCAGCTAGCTCACAGAGATGCAGATATCTTTAGGACTAGAGAACTATTTTAAAAAATTTCAATCTGAGAGGTGCCCAGGTGGATCAATTGGTTAAGAATCTGCCTTCAGCTCAGGTCATGATCCCAGGTTCCTAGAATCAAGCCCCACATTGGGCTCCCTGCTCTGTGGGGGCCTGCTTCTCTCTCTGCCTGCCATTCTCCCTGCTTGTCCTCACCCTCTCTCTCTCTTTCTCTCAAACAAAATCTTTAAAAAGTTCCACTTGACAACTCAATGCAATATTTTATATTTTACCATCAACAGCAAGAAAGTATCAACCAAACAGGGTACAAACTAGTAAGATTGAGTTGAAGATGAAAATGTGCCACATCTTGTCTTTAAATTGTATCATTTTTTAATTAACATGTAATATTTGTTTCAGGGGGAAAGGTCTGTGATTCATCAGTCTTATATAATACCCAGTGTTCATTACAGCACATACCCTCCCCAATGTCCATCACCCTGTTACCCCCTCCAGCAACCCTCAGGTTTTTGTTTTGTTTTGTTTTGTTTTTTTGCTAAGATTAAGAGTCTCTTATGGTTTGTCTCACTCTCTGGTTTCATCTTGTTTCATTTTTTCCTCTCTTCCCCTATGATCCTCTGTCTTGTTTCTTAAATTCCACATATCAGTTAGATCATATGATAATTGACTTTCTCTGATTGGCTTATTTTGCTTAGCATAATACCCTCCAGTTCCCTCTATGTCATTGCATATGGCAAGATTTCTTTTTTTGATGTTCAGTTAGCCAACATATAGTACATCATTAATTTTTGATGTAGTGTTCAGTGAATCACCAGTTATGTATAACACCCAGTGTTCATCTCCCCATGTGCCCTCCTTAATACCCATCAGCCTGTTACCCCATCCCCTCACCGCCCTCCCTTCTACAACCCACAGTTTGTTTCCCAGAGTCCAAAGTCTCTCATGGTTTGTCTCCCTCTGATTTCTTCCCATTCAGTTTTCCCTCCCTTCCCCTGTCATCCTTCACACTATTCCTTATGTTCCACATATGAGTGAAACCATATGATAATTTTCTCTGCTTGACTTATTTCACTTAGCATAATCCCTTCAGTTCCATCCATATGGATGCAAATGGTGGGTATTCATCCTTTCTGAAGGCTGAGTAATATTCCATTGTATATATGAACCACATCTTTATCCACTGATCTGTTGGAGGACATCTCAGCATCTTCCACAGTTTGGCTATTGTGGACATTGCTATGAACATTGGGGTGCATGTGCCCCTTCTTTTCATCACATCTGTATCTTTAGGTAAATACCTAGTAGTCCAATCACTGGGTCATAGGGTGGTTCTATTTTGAACATCTTGAGGAACCTCCATACTGTTTTCCAGAGTGGCTGCACCAGCTTGCTTTCCCAATAATGGTATAAGAGTGTTCTCCTTTCTCCAGATCCTTATCAACATTTGTTGTTTACTGTCTTGTTAATTTTTGCCATCCTACCTGGTGTAAGGTAGTGCTTCATTGTGGTTTTGATTTATATTTCCCTGATGCTGAGTGATCTTGAATTTTTCATGTGTCTGCTAGCCATTTGTATGTCTTCTTTGGAGAAATGTCTGTTCATGTTTTCTGCCTATTTATTGATTGGATTATTTGTCTTTTGGGTGTTGAGTTTGAGAAGTTCTTTATCCATCTTGGATACCAGTCCTTTATCTGTAATGTCATTTGCAAATATCTTCTCCCATTCCATGGGTTGCCTCTTAGTTTTGTTGACTGTTTCCTTTGCTGTGCAAAAGTTTTTGATCTTGATGAAGTTTATTTCTGTTTGTTTCCCTTGCCTTTAGAGACCTGTCTTGAGAGAAGTCACTCTGACCAATGGTGAAGAGGTTACTACTGCCTATGTTCTCCTCTAGGATTTTGATAGATTCATGTCTCACAGTTAGGTCTTTCATCCATTTTGTGTTTATCTTTGTATTATAAGAGAATGGTCCAGTTTCATTCTTCTGCATGTGGCTGTCCAATTTTCCCAGCATTATTTATTGAAGACACTGTCTTTTTTCCATTGGATATTCTTTCCTGATTTGCCAAGATTAGTTGACCATAGAGTTAAGGGTTCATATCTGGGTCCTCTATTCTGTTCCATTGATCTGTATGTCTGTATTTGTGCCAGTACAATGCTCTCTTGATGATCACAGCTTTGTAATATAGGTTGAAGTCAGGCATTGTGATGCTCCCAGCTTTGGTTTTCTTTTTCAACATTCCCTTGGAAATTCAGGGTCTTTTCTGGCTCCATACAATTTTTGGGATTGTTTGTTCCAGCTCTGTGAAAAATGTCTGTGGTATTTTGAAAGGGAATTCATTGAAAGTGTAGACTGCTCTGGGCAACACGGACAGTTTCACAATGTTTATCCTTCCAATCCATGAGCACTGAATGTTTTTCCATCTCTTTGTGTCTTCCTCAATTTCTTAAATGTTCTGTAGTTTCTAGAATATAGATCCTTTACCTCTTTGGTTAGATTTATTCCTAGGTATCTTATGGTTTTGGTGCTATTGTAAATGGAATAAATTCCTTAATTTCTCTTTTTTTCAGTTACATTGTTAGTATATGGAAATGCCTCTGATTTCTGTGCATTGATTTTGGTATCCTGCCACGTTGCTGAATTGCTGTATGAGTTCTAGTAATTTGGGGGTGGAGTTTTTTGGATTTTCCACATAAGGTATCAGGTCATCTGCAAAGAGGTAGAGTTTGACTTCTTTGCCAATTTGAGTGCCTTTTATTTCTTTTTGTTAGTCTGATTGCTGAGGCTAGGACTTTTAGTACTATGTTCAGCAAAAGTGGTGAGAGGGGGCATCCTTGTAGTGTTCCTGACATTAAGGGAAAAGCTCTGCTTTTCCCCATTGAGATAGATATTTGCTGTGGCTTTTCATAGACAGGTTTTATGATATTTATGATATTATCAGGAAAGAATGCTGTATTTTGTCAAATGCTTTTTCTGCATTGATTGAGAGGATCATATGGTTCTTGTCTCTTTTGTCAGTGTCCTCTATCACGTTGATTGATTTGCGAATGTTGAACCACCCTTGCATCCCAGGGATAAATCCCCTCTTGTCATGGTGGAAAATCCTTTTAATGTACTGTTGGATCCTATTGGCTAGGATCTCATTGAGTATTTTTGCTTCCATTTTCATCAGGGATATTGGCCTGTAATTCTCCTTTTTGATGGGGTCTTTGTTTTAGGGATCAGAGTAATTAATTGTGGCCTCATAGAAGGAGTTTGGAAATTTTCCTTCTGATTCTATTTTTTGGAACAGTTTCAGTAGAATAAGTATGATTTCTTTTTTAAATGTTTGGTAGAATTCCCCTGGGAAGCCATCTGGCCCCAGACTCTTGTTTTTGGAGAGTTTTTTGATTACTGTTTCAATTTCCTGGTTATTGGTCTGTTTAGATTGTCTATTTCCTCCTGTTTCAGTCTTGGTAGTTTGTAAGTATCCAGGAATGTATCCAGTTCTTCCAGATTGCCTAGTTTGTTGGCATATAGTGCTGATAATAAGTTCTAGTAATTGTCTCTATTTCCTTGGTACTGTTCATGATTTCTCTTCTTTTGTGATTTTATTAATATGGGTCATTTCTCTTTTCTTTTGGCTAAGTCTGGCCAGAGGTTTATTGATCTTATTAATTCTTTCAAAGAACCAGTTTCAAGTTTCATTGATCTGTTCTACTGTTCTTCTAGTTCATATTTCATTGATTTCTGCTCTAATCTTTTTTTTTTAAGATTATTTATTTGACAGAGATCACAACTAGGCAGAGAGGCAGACAGAGATGGTGGGGGTGGGGGGTGGGAGCAGGCTCTCTGCTGAGCAGAGAGCCCAATGCCGGGCTTGATCCCAGGACCCTGAGATCACGACCTGAGTGGAAGGCAGAGGCTTAACCCACCGAGCCATGCAGGCGCCCCTCTAATCTTTATTATTTCACTTCTCCTGCTTGGTTTAGGCTTTATTTGCAGTTCTTGTTCCATGTCCTCTCAGTGTAAGGTTAACTTATGCATTTGGAATTTTTCTTATTTTTGAGCAAGGCTTGGATGACTATGTACTTCCCTCTAAGGACTGCCTTTGCAGGATCCCATAAGTTTTGAACTGATGTGTTTTCATATTAATTAGTTTATATGAATTGTTTAAGTTCCTCTTTAATTTCCTGGCTGACTCATTCATTCTTTAGCAGGATAATTTTTTTTAAATTTAATTTTAATTATTTTCAGTGTTCCAAAGTTCATTGTTTATGCACCACACCCAGTGATCCATGCAATACGATGTGCCCTCCATAATACCCACCACCAGGCTCACCCAACACCCCACCCTTCTCCCCTCCAAAACCCTCAGTTTGTTTCTTAGAGTCCACAGTCTCTCATGGTTCATCCCCCCCTTCTGATTTCCCCCAACTCACTTCTACTCTCCATCTCCCAATGTCCTCTGTGTTATTCCTTATGCTCCACAAGTAAGAAACCATATGATAATTGACTTTCTCTGCTTGACTTATTTCACTCAGCATAATCTCTTCCATTCCTGTCCATGCTGATATAAAAGTTGGGCATTCATCCTTTCTGATGGAGGCATAATACTCCATTGTATATATGGACCATATCTTCTTTATGCATTTGTCCTTTGAAAGGCATCTTGGTTTTTCCACAGTTTGGCAATTGTGGCCATCGCTGTTATGAACATTGGGGTACAGGTGGCCCTTCTTTTCACAAAGATCTGTATCTTTGGGGTAAATACCCAGTAATGCAATTGCAGGATCTTAGGGTAGCTCTATTTTTAATTTCTTAAGGAATCTCCACACTCTTTTCCAAAGTGGCTCTACCAACTTGCATTCCCACCAACAGTGTTAAGAGGGTTCCCCTTTCTCCACAACCTCTCCAACACTTGTTGTTTACTATCTTGTTTTGACCATTCTAACTGGTGTAAGGTAGTATCTCAATGTGGTTTTTGACTTGAATCTCCCTGATGGCTAATGAAAATGAACATTTTTTCACATGCCTGTTAGAAATTTGTATGTCTAGGGGTGCCTGGGTGGCTCAGTGGGTTAAGCCTCTGTCTTTGGCTCAGGTCATGATCTCAGAGTCCTGGGATTGAGCCCCACATCAGGCTCTCTGCTCAGCAGGGAGCCTGCTTCCTCCTCTCTCTCTGCCTTCCTCTCTGCGTACTTGTGATCTCTCTCTCCCTGTCAAATAAATTAATAAAATCTTTAAAAAAAAATTGTATGTCTTCTTTGGAGAAGTGTCTGTTCATGTCTTCTGCCCATTTTTTGATGTGATTATCTGTTTAGTGTGTGTTGAGTTTGAGGAGTTCTTTGTAGATCTTGGATATCAGCCCTTTGTCTGGAGTGTCATTTGCAAATATCTTCTCCCATTCCGTGGGTTGCCTCTTTGTTTTGTTGACTGTTTCCTTTGCTGTGCAGAAGCTTTTGATCTTGATGAAGTCCCAAAAGTTCATTTTTTGCTTTTCTTTCCTTCGCCTTTGGAGACACATCTTGAAAGAAGTTGCTGTGGCTGATGTCGAAGAGGTTACTGCCCATGTTCTCCTCTAGGATTTTGATAGATTCCTGCCTCATGTTGAGGTCTTTTATCCATTTTGAGTTTATCTTTGTGTATGGTGTAAGAGAATGGTTGAGTTTCATTCTTCTACACATAGCTATCCAATGTTCCCAGCATCATTTATTGAAGAGACTGTCTTTTTTCCACTGTATATTTTTTCCTGCTTTGTCGAAGATTAGTTGACCATAGAGTTGAGGGTCCATCTCTGGGCTCTCTACTCTGTTCCACTGGTCTATGTGTCTGTTTTTGTGCCAGGACCATGCTGTCTTGGTGATCATAGCTTTGTAGTAAAGCTTGAAATCAGGCAACATGATGCCCCCAGTGTTGTTTTTCTTTTTCAACATTTCCTTAGCAATTAGGAGTCTGTTTTGGTTCCATACAAATTTTGGGATTGTTTGTTCCAGCTCTTTTAAAAAATGCCTGTGGAATTTTGATCGGGATGGCATTGAAAGTATAGATGCTGTAGACAGTATAGACACTTTAACAATGTTTATTCTTCCAATCCATGAGTATGGAATGGTCTTCCATCCTTTTGTGTCTTCTTCAATTTCTTTCATGAGTGTTCTATAGTCCCTTGAGTACAGACCCTTTGCCTCTTTGGTTAGGTTTATTCCCAGGTATCTTATGGTTCTTTGTGCTATAGTAAATGGAATCGATTCTCTAATTTCCCTTTCTATATTTCCATTGTTAGTGTATATAAGAAAGGAACTGATTTCTGTACATTGGTTTTGTATCCTGTCACATTACTGAATTGCTGTATGAAGTCTAGTAGTTTGGGGATGGAGTCTTTTGGGTTTTCCATATAAAGTATCATGCCATCTGTGAAGTGAGAGTGTTTGACTTCTTCATTGCCAATTTGAATACCTTTTATTTATTTTTTGTTGTCTGATTGCTATTGCTAGGACTTCTATTACTATGTTGAAAACAGTGGCGTGAGTGGACATCCTTGTCATGTTCCTGATCTCAAAGGGAAGGCTGTCAGCTTTTCCCCATTGAGAATGATATTCGCTGTGGGTTTTTCATAGATAGATTTTATGAAGTTGAGGAATATTCCCTCTATATCTATACTTTGAATCATATTAATCAGGAATGGATGCTGTATTTTGTCAAATGTTTTATCTGCATCAATTGAGAGGACCATGTGCTTCTTCTCCCTTCTCTTATTGATTTGTTCTATCACATTGATTAATTTGTGAATGTTGAAGCACTCTTGCATCCATCCCATGGATAAATCCCCCGTGTTCATGGTGGATAACCTTTTTAATATACTGTTGGATCCTATTAGCTAGGATCTTATTGAGAATCTTAGCATCCATATGCTTTTTAACTCCAGTGTTTGCATTCCTTCCAAATTTTTCCTTGTGGTTGAGTTCCAGTTTTAAATCACTGTGGTCTGAAAATATGCAGGGAATAATCTCAATCTTTTGATATCAGCTGAGCTCTGATTTGTGACTTAGTATGTGATCTATTCTGGAGAAATTTTGATGTGCACTCAAGAAGAATGAGTATTCTGTTGTTTTGGAATGGAATGTTCTGTATGTATCTATGAAGTCCATCTGGTCCAATGTGTCCTTCAAAGCTCTTGTTTCTTTGCTGAACTTCTGCTTAGATGACCTGTCTATTGCTGTGAGTTTAGTGTTAAAGTCTCCTGCTATTAATGTATTATCAGTATGATTCTTTGTTTTGGTTATTAGTTGGTTTATGTAGTTGGCAGCTCCCACGGTGGGGACATAGATATTTACAAATGTTAAATTTTATTCTTGGGTAGACCATTTAAGAATGATACAGTGTCCCTCTACATCTCTTACTATAGTCTTTGGTTTAAAATCTAACTTGTCTGATACAAGGATTGCCATCCCAGCTTTCTTTTGATGTCCATTAGCATGGTAAATTTTTTCCACCCCCTCACTTTCAATCTGGAGGTGTCCTTAGGTTTAAAATGAGTCTCTTATAGACAGCATATAGATGAGTCCTGCTTTTTCATCCAATCTGAAACCCCGTGTTTTTTGATGGAAGCATTCACCCCATTTACATTGAGAGTAACTATTGAAAGATATTAATTTGGTGCCACTGTATTGCCTGTAAAGTCCCTGTTTCTGTAGATTGTCTGTTAATTTCTGGTCTATATTACTCTCGGGGTCTTTCTTCTTTTGTAGAATCCACCTTAATATTTCTTGCAGAGCTGGCCTGATGGTCACATATTCTTTCAGTTTCTGCCAGTCCTGGAAGCTCTTTATCTCTCCATCTGTTCTGAATGACAGCCTTGCTGGATAAAGTATACTTGGCTTCATGTTCTTCTAATTTAGTACTCTGAATATGTCTTGCCAGGTCTCTGTGGATAGGTCTTATGTTATTCAGATGTTCCTTCCTTTATACATAGGAAATCTCTTCCCCCTAGTTGCTCTCAATATAGCTTCCTTGGCTCTATAATCTGGAAGCTTCACTCTTATATGTTGGGGTGTTGATCTATTTTTATTGGTTTTGGGAGGGGTCCTCTCTGCCTTTTGGAGAGGAATTCTTGCTTCCTTCCCTATATTAGGGAAGTTCTCAGCTATGATTTTCTCAAATATACCTTCTAGTCCTCTCTGTCTTTCCACACCCTCAGGGATCCCAAGAATTTTGACATTGGAATGTTTCATGGCATCATTGATCTAAGTCTATTTTCATGGGCTACTAGCAGCCTATCCTTCTTTTCCTCCACTTCCTTCCATTCTATCAGTTTATCTTCTAGATCACTGATTAATTCTTCTGCCTCATTTACATGGCTTGTATAGTATCCAGTTTAGACTGCTTCTCATTCATAGCATTTTTAAGTTCAGCCTGATTAGATCTCATATTTGCCCTTAGAGATTCTATATTGTCTCTGACATCTTGCTTATATCCATATCTATTAGTTCTTTGGCAGAGAACATTGTCTCTGGGTCTTTTCTTTGTTTGAAAGTTGCTCCTCCTAGTGATTCTGTTGAGGGATGGTTGAGCAAATGAACAGAGTCTACAATATCAACCACGACCCAAGCAAAATGCACCTTAGAAAAAATCTGAAGTGGTCAAAAGTTACCACAGATATACAACCAAAGCCAAGATGATCCAAAACAATAAAATAGGAAAAACAAAGGGGGTGAGGGGAGATTATAATCCCTCAGGGTGGACAAAACAAGGTGATCTGCCTGTTCCTGAATGATTTTTGATCTGTGTGTTAGAAGATACTATATCCCAAAATTGCAAAGAAATCAGAATATGTATGTATAGTTATATATATATATATATCTATATCTCAACATATCAATATATTGATATATATATATATATATATATATATATATATATATATATATATATCAAGATAAAATTGAATAGAGTGAGAAACAGGCTAATACGGGGCATAAAACAGATTTGAAAAAAATAAAAGCTACAAAGTTAGTTAAAAACATAGGTTGGGAAATAACCTATTTGAAACATGAACGGGGTAAAAAAAAAAAAAAGAGTAAATAAAGAAACTAATAAAGAAATGTAAAATTTTAGCCTGAAGTGTAAGCGAGTCATGAAGGAACATCCTCATGGAGCTCCCTCTATTATTTCCCCCTGGCACTGGAGTTTTACAGTCCTGTGGGAAATAATCACAATTATCATTCACCTGTCTTCTGGGGGAGGGGCCTGCTGCTCAGCTTCTCAGGTGTCTTTGCCTGGGTGGAGTTGCCCCATCCCTTGTCAGAACTTGGCCCATGGTTTACGGTGATTGGAGTTAAGAGTCTCTTCTAGGCTTGCTGACCATAACCAGTCTTCCCGCTCCAATGCTTGGACATTCCATTGGTTCAGGCTCCCCTGTTCTTTCTGAGTCTCCTGGAATCCTAAGACAACAAAAATCCACCTAGAATTCTGCCCTATTCATCCCCTGTGCCCTTCTCAGAAGGGGGCGCCTCTCACTAGAGCACATTTCTGAGGGTCCCAATTTTTTGCTCCAGTGTTCTGTCACTTTCCAGTGGCTGGCTTATGGAGGCTCCCTCCCCACCCCATTTATCTTCTGATATTTCCCCCAAAGATTCAAGGTTCTGCACCTCCTACCTTGCAAAAAGTAGTTGTTTTTTTTTTTTTTTTTTGCTCGTGGAGATCCAGATAAATCTTCTTACATCTCAGGTTGAATTTATGTATGTTCAGAATGTTTTTATAGATATCCAGCTAAATTCAGAGGACCAGATGAAATGAGGTCCCCTACTCTGCTGCCCCCAGCCAGACTTTTTTGATGGGTACATAATATTCCTGTGTGTGTGTGTGTGTGTGTGTGTGTGTGTGTGTGTGTATACCACATCTTCTTTATTCATTCATCTGTTGATGGACATCTGGGCTCTTTCCATAATTTGGCTATTGTGGACATTGCTGCTATGAACACTGGGGTGCAGGTGCCTCTTCATATCACATTTGTATCTTTGGGGTAAATATCCAGTAGTGCATTAGTGGGTCATAGGCTAGCTCTATTTTTAACTTTTAGAGGAACCTCCATACTGTTTTCCAGAGTGGTCGCACCAGCTTGCATTCCCAACAACAACATAAGAGGGTTCCCCTTTCTCCACATCCTCACCATCATCTGTCATTTCCTGACTTGTTAATTTTAGCCATTATGACTGGTGTGAGGTGGTTTCTAATTTTGGTTTTGATTTGTATTTCCCTGATGCTGAGTGATGTTGAGCTTGTTTTCATGTGTCTGTTGGCCATTTGAATGTATTCTTGCAGAAATATCTGTTCATGTCTTCTGCCCATTTCTTGATTGGATTGTTCTTTGGGTGTTGAGTTTGGTAAGTTGTTCATAGATTTTGGATACCAGCCCTTTATCTGTAATGTCATTTGCAAATATCTTCTCCCATTCTGTCAGTTGTCTTTTGGTTTTGTTGACTATTTCTTTTGCTATGCAAAAGCTTTTTAATCTTGATGAAGTCCCAATAGTTCATTTTCTTGTTTGTTTGTTTCCTTTGCCTTTGAAGACATATCTAGCAAGAATTTGCTGTGGCTGAAGTCAAAGAGGTTGCTGCTTGTGTCCTCCTCAAAGATTTCAATGGATTTTTTTAAAAATTTTTTTAAATTTATTTTCAGCGTAAGAGTATTCATTGTTTTTGCACCACACCCAGTGCTCCATGCAATCTGTGCCCTCTCTAATACCCACCACCTGGTTCCCCCAACCTCCCACCCCCCGCCCCTTCAAAACCCTCAGACTGTTTTTCAAAGGATTTTTATCTCACATCTAGGTCTTTCATCCATTTTGAGTTTATTTTTGTGTATGGTGCAAGAAAATGGTCCAGTTTCATTCTTCTGCCTATGGCTGTCCAATATTCCCAACACCATTTGTTGAAGAGACTGTCTTTTTTCCATTGACTATTCTTTCCTGATTTGTCAAAGATTAGGTAACCATAGATTTGAGGGTCCATTTCTGGGCTCTCTATTCTGTTCTGTTGATCCATGTGTCTGTTTTTGTGCCAGTACCATAGTATCTTGATGATTACAGCTTTGTAGCTGAGCTTGAAGTCTGGAATTGTGATGGCCCCAGCTTTGATTTTCTTTTTCAACATTCCTTTGACTATTTGGTATCTTTTCTGGTTCCATACAAATTCCTACAGGACTTTAGCAAAGTGGCAGGATAAAAATCAATGCACAGAAATCAGTTGTATTTCTGTACCCCAACAATGAGACAGAAGAAAATGAAGGAGTTGATCCTATTTAAAATTGCACCCAAAACCATAAGATACCTAGGAATAAGTCTAACCAAAGAGACAAAGGATCTGTACTCAGAAAACTGTAGAATATTTGTGGAAGAAATTGAGGAAGACAAAAAAATGTAAAAACATTCCATGCTCATGGATTGGAAGAAAAAATATTGTGAAAATGTCTATGCTACCTAGAGCAATCTGCACATTCAGTGTAGTCCCTATCAAAACACTATCAACTTTTTTCACAGAACTGGAACAAATAATCCTAAATGCTATCATTTTAATAGATAGCATGAAGTTTAGATTTGGTATTTATTCATCTATTAGTGTCAATTGTTACAAATTTTGGATATTTGAAAACTCATGGAGGGGAATTTTTAGATTTACTAATATTTACTGCTACAACTGATGAAATGTGGCAGATGGTACTTCCTACTGCATTGGTTTTTTTTGTTTGTTTGTTTTTTGTTTTTTGTTTTCCAATTTTCTACCAATTTAGTATGAAGAAACCTCTGGTAAACTTCTGTCTAAAAACACATTCAAACAGTGAACAGAGTACTTACAGGGTTGGATAATTGGAATGACGGGGAAATTTTGCTTCTTGCTTTTTAAATGTCCATATAATTTAAGTTTCTTTCTTTTTTTAAATTTATTTGACAGAGAGAGACACAATGGCAGAGGGAACACAGGCAGGGGGAGTAGGAAAGGGAGAAGCAGGGCTCCTGCGGAGCAGGGAGCCCGATGTGGGATTATGACCTCAGCCAAAGGCAGACACTTAACAACTGAACTACCAGCCCCTTAATTTTCTTTTAAAAATGTGCATTATAGTTATACTAAAACAAATGGACTGAATAATATCTAATTCAGCTTGTAGTAGGTGATCTGCCTAACCCTCACTTTTTAGGGTCTGGGCAGTACTCTTCACCGCATTTACAAGCCTTTCTGGGAGAGAGGAAGGAAGGGAAGTCTGAACCTTGACACTTGGAACCAAGTCCCCTTATTTCCTCTTATTTTCCAGCTCCTAAAGACTCTGCAGGAAAACAGGCTAGCAAGAGCTCTAAAAGCGTGACATCTCAGCCTGCAGTTGATGTTCCTGAACACTAGGTGGCACTTGTGTGTCTCTACAGGGAAACCATCTAGACAGAAATTTTTAAAAATTAGAAGCATTTGACAAATCACCAGATTCACCCAAGGAGAAATGGAGTATATGTTTTCTTGACACATTTTTATGAGCAGATCAGAAAACTTTATCTTGGTAAGAAATTCTATTTTCTCTTCAATTAGGAAAAGGTAACATTCTGATATCTGAACTTCCCCATATCTTAACTCCAAACTCATATATAAGATTATGGATACTGACTTATCAAAATGTGCATTGTATTTACATATTCATCTCATTCCAAATCTCTGGGTGCCTCCATGCGGTAAAAAGTCAAGACATGTCTTAGACCTTGCCTTCCCCGCAGCATAATTGAGAAACATTTGTTTCCTTCCAAATTTGGGGTTACATTGCAAATCAACCTTCCCTTAATTTAACACAGAATGCCACAAAATCCAGCCCCAACCAGTTCCTGGATTTTTCCAATAGTTGAAAGTGATGCCACCACACTTAAGACTCAGGGCCTTTTTTGACCTTTCCAAAGTGTGCTTGTGTCCTCATTAAGTAATATACACATATGCATGGGGAGCCTGGGTGGCTCAGTGGGTTAAAGCCTCTGCCTTCAGTTCAGGTCATGGTCCCGGAGTCCTGGGGTCAAGCCTTACATCAGACTCTCTGCTTGATGGGGAGCCTGCTACCCCTCCCCACCCCGGCCTCCTGCCTCTCTGCCTACTTGTGATCTCTGTCAAGTAAATAGATAAAATCTTAAAAAAAAAAAAAAGACAAGACATATACACATATGCATTACTAATAAGGGCAAAAAATAAGATGTAACACATATGTCTATTAACAGTAGAAGACATAAATTGTGGTAGGTTCATAAAATGGAATGCTATACAGCAAGGAAAATAATATTGATTGAAATAAGCTGGACACAGAATATATGATTCGATTTTTATAAATTCAAAAACAGGCAGAATGAAGCAATGGTTTTAGAAGTTAAGGTAGTTGATTTTGGAGAGGAGATGAGGTTAGTAATTCAGAGTGGGTACAACAGGAACTTCTAGGTAGTAGTTATGTTCCTGTCCTTCAACTAGGTATCTTCATTTTTTGATACTTGATTAAGCCATGCATTAATGGTCTGCTCACTTTTCTTTATGTCTGTTACACTTTGAATTAAAAAGTTAAAATACATATAAATCTTAATATCTCTGAATAACCCAGAGATTGAAAATCAACAGGCATGAGATTTAGGATCTAAATGCTGTATACATATCAAAAACTCAACAAAGAGTAAATCCCTTGACCAATGTCATCTACTAATTAGAGCTATTTTGATAATTCTGTATTCTGGCTTGGATATATTTGCTATAAACTTTTGAGTGCAGAAATAACATGGGTTCAGTCTAATGTAGCTTTTTGTGGCCTGTCACATGCAGATAAAATCAGAGTGATATGAATAGATGAATATCTGAGAAGTGAGGCTTTCCAAGAGAAAGTTCTAGTTCTTTCTAGTGCCCTTTTTTTTTTTTTTTTTTGACACCGCCCACCACTTCAGCTCAGTCTAGGCCAGCTTCTCCCCTCCCCCACTCTCCTTTTGGCCACAGTGTAAGCCATACAAAGGTCCCTGTAGTTCTGCTCACCCCTTTTTGTGGACCACTAACCCCTGCCCCCAGCGTTGTTCCACCTGTCCAGTGCTGGCCATTTTATCACTTACCTGCTACGCTCACTTCATCTACTTCTCAGCTACCGCCTACTCCCCAGATAGCATGGCCAATCCTGGCACATTAATTGGGCACCTCGCACATCTACGGGCCTGTTTCTCCTGCAAAAATTCCAAGCTTCTAAAAGGCTGATTTCATTATCCCAAATATCAGTCCCAGAGTTGAGCACAAGGTAGATGTTAATGCGCATTTTCAGAACTCAAGATCTAACTGTGAACAAGAGTATGTCACTTAAAGAGACCTAGATTTTTCTCTGGCATTCCTAATCTTGATGCATTGTCAGCAATACGAAACACAGGTAGCATTAGAATCTGCAAAAGTAAGAATGAAAATAACTTAAAGACAGACTCATGTCCCAGTAAGTACATAGATACCTATAACTTCATAGAATTTTTATTTCCCTGTAGATCCTATTGATATTTTAATATTGAAAACATTTTTTAAAAAGATCTTAATTCCAATATAATTAACATACAGTGTTATATTAGTTGCAGGTGTACAACAGAGTGACTCAACAATTCTCTACATTACTCAGTGCTCATCATGTAAGTGTACTTTCACTTTCACCCACCCACCTCCCCTCTGGTAACCACCACGTGGTTCTCTATAGGTCAGAATCTGTTTTGTGGGGGCGCTTGGGTAGCTCAGTCAGTTGACCATTGGACTCTCGGTTTTGGCTCAGGTTCTGCTCTCCTGGGTCATGGGATGGAGCCCCATGTCTGCCTCCATGCTCAGTGGGGAATCTGCTTGAAGATTCTCTCCTTCTGCCCCTCCTCCTCCTCCAACTCACACATGCGCACTCTCTCTCTTTCTAAAATAAATTTTTTAAAAGATTTTATTTATTTGACAGACAGAGATCACAAGTAGACAGAGAGGCAGGCAGAGAGAGAGGAAGGAAAGCAGGCTCCCTGATGAGCAGAGAGCCCAATGTGGGGCTCGATCCCAGGACCCCGGGACCATGACCTGAGCCGAAGGCAGCGGCTTAACCCACTGAGCCACCCAGGTGCCCCACTAAAATAAATCTTTAAAAAATATTTTATTTGTATCTTTTTTTTTTCCATTTGTTTCTTCTGTAGATGAGAAAAATCATGATATTTGTCTTTCTCTTACTGATTTATTTCATTTAACATTATATCCTCTAGATTCATCCATGTTGTTGCAAATGGCAAGATTTCATTCTTTTTTATAGCTGAGTAATATTCCATTGTGTGTATGGATGTGTGTGTCCACATATGTATGTACACCACTTTCTCATCTGTTCATTTATCAATGAACATTGCTTCTATGATTTAGCTATTAATAATCCTGCAATAAATATAGAGGTGCATATAGATTTTTGCACTAGTGTTTTAATATCCTTTGGGTAAATAGTACTGGAATTCCTGGATGATATAGTAGTTCTATTTTTAATTTTTTGAGAAATCTCTATACTGTAATCCAAAGTGGCTGCACCAGGTTGCATTTCCATCAGCAGTGCACGAGTGTTCTTTGTTCTCCACATTCTTGACATTTGTTTCTCGTGTTTTTTACTTTCGCCATTCTGATGGCTGTGAGGTGAGAGCTCCTTGTGGTTTGGATTTGTATCTCTCTGGTGATTAGTGATGTTTAGCGTCTTTCCATGTGGCTGTTGGCCATCTGTATGTCTTTGGAGAAATAGCTGTTCATGTCTTCTGCCCATTTAAAAATTAGGTTATTTGAGTTTTTTGGTTCTGAGTTGTAGAAGTTCCTTATATATTTTGGATACTAACCCTTTATCATATATGTCATTTGTATATTTCTTCTCCCATTCAGGGGGTCATCTTTTAGTTTTGTTGATTGTTTCCTTTGCTGTGCAAAGGATGTAGTTTGTTTTGATGTAGTTCCACTAGTTTATTTTTGCTTTTCTTTCCCTTAGGAGACCTGTCTAGAAAAATGTTGCTATGCCCAATGTCAGAGAAGATTCTGTCTGTGCTCTCTTCTGTGATTTTTATGGTTTCAGTTCTCACATTTGGGTCTTTAATCGTTTTAGGAGTTTCTTTTTGTGTATGGTATTAGTTAATTAGTATGGTGTGGTTTCTGTTTCATTCTGTTGCAAGTAGCAGTCCAGTTTTTGCAATAGCATGTGTTAAGGACACTTTTTCCCATTGGATATTCTTCCCTGCTTTGTTGAAAATTAAGTGACCATATAAGCATGGGTTTCTTTATGGGCTCTTGTTCTATTCTGTTAATCTGTGTGTCTGTTTTTGTGCCAGTACCAACTGTTTGATTACTACAGCTTTATAATATAACTTGAAATCTGGGATTACGATACCTACATTTTTGTTCAAGATTGTTTTGGCTATTTGGGGCCTTTTGCAGTTCATACAAATAGGAAATTGGGATTATTTCTTTAGCTCTGTGAAAAGTGTTGCTATTTTGATAGAGATTGCCTTAAATTTGTATATTGCTTTAGGCAGTAGGGACATTTTAACAATATTTGTTCTTGCAATCCCTGAGCATGGAGTATCTTTCCACTTGTGTCCTTTCCCAGTTTCTTGCAGCCATGTTTTATAGTTTTGTCAGTACAAGGGTTTTCAACTCCTTGGTTAAGTTTTTTCCCAGATATTTTATTCTCTTTGATGCAATTTTAAACAAGACCATTTTCTTAATACCTCTTTGTGCTGCTTCATTATTAGTGTATAGAAATGCAGATTTCCACACATTGATTTTTGTATCCTGCAACCTTAGTGAATTCATTTATCAATTCTAGTAGTTTTTTGGTGGAGTCTTAAGTTTTCTGTATATAGTATCACATCCTCTGTAAATAGTGATAGTTTTACTTCCTCCTTACAGTTTGGATGTCTTATTTCTTTTTGTTGTCTGATTGCTCTGGCTAGGACTTCCGGTACTATGTTGAATAAACGTGGTGACAGTGGACATCCTTATATTGTTCCTGACTTAGGGGAAAAGTTCTCAGTCCCCCCCCCCCCCATTGTGTTGCCTCTAGAGTTTCCCCCACATTCCTTCTAGATCTACGTTGTTGATGGTTTTTATCATGAATGGACATTGTACCTTGTCAAATGCTTTCTCTACATCTATTAAAATGATCTTAAAAATATATCACATCAGCAAGAGAAAGGATTGCGTTGATTGATTTGCAAATATTGAATCACCCTTGTATCCCAGGAAAAAAATCCCACTTGATTATGGTGAAGGTTTTTGTTTTTTTTTAAATGTACTGTTGGATTTGATCTACTAATACTTTTTTTAGGATTTTGGCATCTATGCTCATCAGAGGTACTAGCCTGTAGTTCTCTTTCTTTGTAGTGTCTTGTCTGGTTTTGTTTTCAGGGTGATGCTGGCCTCATGGAATGAATTAGGAAGCTTTCCTTCCTCTTCTATTTTTTGAAATAGTTTCAGAAGAATAGGTATTAACTGCTCTTTAAATGTTTGCTAGAATTCACCTGTGAAGACATCTAGCTCAGACTTCTGTTTGTGGGAGTTTTCTGATTACTGATATAATTTCATTGCTGGTAATTTGTTCAAATTTTCTTTTTCCTGATTGTTTTGGGAGCTTATGTTTCTCAGAATTCATCTGTTTCTTCTAGGTTGTCCAATTTGTTGACATATATTCTCTTATAATCCTTTGTCTTTCTGTGATGTGTTTGTTATTTTGCTTTTATTTCTCATTTTGTTCTCTGTCTCTCTCCCTCTCTCCCTCTCCTTGACTTTCTCTGTCTCAATGAGTTTGGCTAAAGTTTTATCAGTTTTGGTATATTTTCAAAGAATCAGCTCCCGATTTCATTCATCTGTTCTATTAGGGTTTTTAATTTCCATATCATTTATTTCTGCTCTAATCATTATTTCCTTTCTTCTGGTTTTGTGTTTTGTCTGTTGTTCTTTTTCTAGTTCCTTTGGGTGTGAGGTTAGGTTTATTGGAGACTTTTTTTGCTTCTTGAGGTAGGCCTATATTGCTCTTAACTTCACTCTTAGAACAGCTTTTGCTGCACCCCAAAGATTTGGGACCATTGTGTTTTCACAATGTATTCAGTTTCATTTGTCTGCAGGTATTTCTTTTTTAATTCCTCTTTGATTTCTTGGTTGACCTGGTCATTGTTTAGTAGCATATTATTTAACCTGTATTTGTTTTCTTTCCAGATTTTTTTTCTGATTTCTACTCTCATAGCATGGTCAGAAAAGAGGCTTGATATGACAGCAAACCTTCTGGATTAGCTGAGTCCTTTGAGCATAACATGTGATCTACTCTAGAGAATGTCCCATGTACACTTGAAAAAAAAATATGTATTCTGCTGTTTCAGGATGGAATGTTCTGAATATATCTGTTAGATCCATCTGGTGCAAAGTTTCATTCAAAGCCACCCCTTCCTTGTTGATGTTCTATTTAGATAATCTATCCATCGATGTAATTGGTGTGTTAAAGTCCCGTCCTGTTATTGTATTATTATCAATGTTTCCTTTATGTTTATTATTAGCTGCTTTATTTTGGCTGCACCCACATTGGGTATGTAAATATTTACAACTGTTGTATCTTCTGTGGGATTGTTCCCTTTATGATTATGTAGTGTTATTCTTTGTTTCTTGTTACAGTCTTTATTTTAAAGTCTCTTGTTTGATATAATTATTGCTACCCACTTTCTTTTCACTTCTATTTACATAATGACTGCTTTTCCATCCCTTTACTTTTAATCTACAGGTGCAGGTGTCTTTAGTGCTGAATGAGTCTCTTGTAGACAGCATACAGATGGGTCTTCCTTTTTTTTTTTTTAATCTATTCTATCTCCCTACATCTTCTGATTGGAGCAGTCAGTACATTTATATTCAAAGGTAATTATTGCTAGTTATGGCCTTATTGCCATTTGGTTACGTGTTTTACAGTTGTTTTTATAGTTCCTCTCTGACCCTTTATGAGCATTAGTTTAAATTCCCTATCAAGCAGATTACTTATCTCCATTTTGTTTAGCTCTTGTGCTCTGTCTTTGTCCTGGTCTTTCATTAAGGACATGCTCTTCTGTCCTCTCCTTCTGTCTAACTCTCTATGCCCATTTCTGTGTGTCGGGAAAGTCAGCCAAGTCTCTTGCTTGGAAAGTAGTGGCCTTATGCAGAAGAGGTCTGATATTGCCCTGTGATGCAATGTCCCCTGCTCCGATCCTGGCACTTTGGGGGTGTCTCCTGGGTGTGCAGGCTGTGCCCCACTGTTGTGGCTGAGCTGCTTGTGCCTTCAGTCCAATCATCCATAATGGCTCTCTTTGCCTGTTGTGGGCAGATTTTGATCCCTGTGTTGTTGCCGGTCTGAGCTGCCTTGGGCTTGAGGGGAGTCGGGCCAGGTGTTTGCCAGAGATGAGTAGCACCCAACTGCAGGTGCTTTCCCTCTGTTGTCCCCTGTGAAGGTTTTGTTGTTGGGGGCGGGGTAGGCTGCAGTCAGACCATCTGACTGCTCTCAGCCCCTCGCTGGGGCAGCAGCTGACCTGGCGTGTGTGGTTTTCATCCCCTCTCCCCAGGGCAGGAGTCACTTTGAGGTGATGCTGACCCTTGGGGCGGCTACTTGCATGCTGTGACACTTGTGGTACTAGTTTGGATAGACCCCTGGGCAAGGTGTGTGGGAGGGGGTGGGTCCACAGGAGAACTCAGGCATAAAGCACCCTGCTAGCAAGCTAGGAGGAGAATGTTGGAATTGTGCTTGTTCTCTCAGAAATCTCTGTGTCAAGGCTGGGGATCAGGCAAGGGAAGTGGCACCTGACAGCTTTTTGTCCCAAGAGGAGTCTTCCAAAGATCCCTGCCCCTTCAGGCATACACTCAGAGAATAGCAAATAAATCTTTCCATATACTCCTGGCTTCTTCCCAATGGCTGCTTCTATGCTGTATCTCAGAGGGTCTGTTTGTCATGCTGTCTCTCCTTAACGGCAGGAGCCTCGGTTTCCTCTTGCCCTCCTGGCTCTCCCAGAGCCAAGCCCACTGACTTTTAAAGCTCCAGGTGTTAAGCCCCACTGATTGTAAGAACTCATGAAGTTAGGCCCCTCTGATTTTCAAAGCCAAATGTTATCACGGATTTGTCTTCTCAGTGTGAGTCCCCAGCACCTGGGGTGGTTGCTGTTAGGTCTCCTCCTCTCCAGTCTGTGTGCTCGCGGCGTCCCTCCCTCACACGGACCTTCCTGCCATTCAGCTCCTGACCTCATCTCTACCCTCCTCAGTGTGGCCTCTTCCCTACATTTGCTTTAGAGAATCTGTTCCGCCAGTCTTTGGGTCATTAGTCACACTGACTGGGTGTTATCTACGTTTATCCGTGTGGCAAGATAAGCCTAAGATCCTCCTCCTCTGTCCTTGTCCCCCTAGTCTAAATTTTGAAAATCTTACCAAGTTGGTGGTAACATGAACTCATTTATTCATGTATATCCAAATCTCTATAGTCATTCTGTACGTGTTTTTTGAGTAACGACTATATGTACAAGGTGCTAGAAGCATTCAGATATTTTGGCTTGGGATGGAAGGGTGGATTTTCCTCGCAGTGTCTCACATTTACCAGCCACACTGAGGGGAATGATAAATAGATGTTCTGTGACCCAAAAGCATGATTATGTTGAGTCTGACCTGCTGATTTTTCTCTAAGTCCCTTCCTTTCCTTATGTTTGGCAATGTTATCTCTACCTACAAATCCTCCACCTGAAGTTACTAGAATCAGTTATGATCTAAGAAAGGGAATTTTCAACCGGCTGTCACCATGCTTCCCACACAGCCTTTGCCTCATAATCCTTATCAGTCTGAAAGGAAGGCTGTGTTAATGTCCTGAGGCTGAGGAGCAAAGTGCACAACCTTGTTTACCACAGCTTTGTGGTAAATCTTGAAATCAGGGAGTGTGAGTCTTTCTACTTTTTTATAATTGTGTCAGCATTTCCATTAATTTTAGGATTGGTTTGGTCAGTTCTTCAAAACAAAGTCATCTATATGCATAAGGAATATTGGTCTATAGTTTTCTTTTGGTATCTTTGTGGCAGCCAGGAATAAGTCTGATTTTTTTTTTTAAGATTATTTATTTATTTATTTGACAGACAGAGATCACAAGTAGAGAGGCAGGCAGAGAGAGAAGGGGGAAAGCAGGCTCCCTGTGAGCAGAGAGGTCGACGCGGGACTCGATCCCAGCACCCCGGGATCATGACCCGAGCCGCAGGCAGAGGCTCAACCCACTGAGCCACCCAGATGCCCAAGTCTGATTTTTAAGAGACCAATGATATAGAGAAAAATTATAACACAATACTCTGGAATGAATTTATCATTAAAGTAGCGTGTTTCTTTTTTAAAGATTTTATTTATTTATTTGACAGAGATCACAAGCAGGCAGAGAGGCAGGTAGAGAGGGGGGAAGCAGGCTCCCTGCTGAGCAGAGACCCCCCCTCCTCCCCCGCAATGTGGGGCTCGATCCCAGAACCCTGAGATCATGACCTGAGCTGAAGGCAGAGGCTTAACCCATTGAGCCACCCAGACACCCCATATTTGAAATGGTTAAAGATCATTTCAAATCAAAATACTAAAAATCAGAGTTAACCGTAGGGCCTAGGTGGCTCAGTTGGTTAGGCATCCGATTCTTGATTTTGGCTCTGGTCATGATCTCAGGGTTGTGAGATCCAGCCCCACATGGGCATGGAGCCTGCTTGAGATTCTTCCCCTCTCCCTTCACATGTCCCTCCCCCGCCCCCGCAAAAAAAAAATCAGCACTAACTTGAATTATGATAGACAATAGAAGAAAATCATCTTAGCAATAAAGACTTAATTACATTGTTCTCAAATAAGAACAGATTAAAGTGACTATTGACTGACTTTGAGGAGGATAATGAAAACAGCCTAGGGAACTGAAAACAAAGAGGTCAGAAGGATACAAGAGGAAGAAAGAGATATAGAAGATAGGGGATAAACCACCAAGAGAAGAAAATCAGCACATTATTTTTTTAAATTATATTCAGGAGAACTTTTTTAGAAATAAAAGGTCTGAATATTCATATTAAGAGTCCACCATTTACCTAAGAAAACTGAACTATAATGTTCCAAGTTTGAGTCCAAGCCTTACAAACTATTAGACTTGAATGAATTTTTGTTTCGAAGCTGGAGGCTCCAGGTAAAAACCTAGATCACTTGCCAGACTGATTGTTGTTTTTTGTTATGCACATGTCTACGTCCATGCCTGCTGTGGTGTCCCCCACTTAGGAGGTGCTCTGTTAATAACAACTGTTGCAACTATTTCACTTGCCACTTATTGCCCTGTTTGGGGTTGAGCATTTGAGAGCAAGAGGTAAATCACAGGTCTGTTCGAACTCCACTGAAGTGGAAATATTCTTGGAACTAAAGGTATGTTTTTCTTTCACTCCCTGGGTTGCATAAGGAGTTCTTAAAACCTTTCACCTTGCCATTTTGGTTTTGTCTTTGCTTAAACATGTTCTAGCATGTTCTACCATTCAACAATGAGTTACACTGTATGCTGCTACATCATTATTTCTTTACCTCCGTACTCAATTTGTTCATGATAGTAAAATTCACTTCAGTAACCCCGCAGACACACATCTTTTTTTCCCTCCCTTCCTTCCTCTCTCTTATCCTTCCTTCTTTGCCTTTTGGAAGTATCTGATCTGCTTTTGCTTCCTTGGAATATCTTGACTAATTTCAGTGGCACTGGTTTATAATCAAATGGATTAAAGTTTGGTAATTATTCATTGAGTACTCAGTAATAAAGGCATTTTAAAGAATGCAGAGGCTATTTTAAATATGGAACACATAATGTTATATACCTTTGTTCTATTGTTTGTTTTGTTCTAATTTAGATCTCTGCTAGTTGAAACTACATGAAGGGATAAGAATATCCTACATGAGGGACGCCTGGGTGGCTCAGTCAGTTAAGCCGCTGCCTTCGGCTCAGGTCATGATCCCAGGGTTCTGGGATCGAATCCCACATTGGGCTCCTTGCTCAGCGGGGAGCCTGCGTCTCTCTCTGCCTCTGCCTGCCACTATGCCTCCTTGTGCTCGCGCGCTCGCTCTCTCTCTCTCTCTCTCTGACTAAATAAATAAATAAAAATCTAAAAAAAAAAATATCCTACATGAAATCTGAGTAAACAATACAAAATGTGGAAAAAGTACAATGCATGATGGCTGTTATAATCAGGACAGGCAGCAAGTAGAATAGGGCCAAGCAGAAAGACTATTCGTGCTACTTGAGAGGCTAGGCATTTGACAGCAGAGTGATTTTTTAGTTCAGCCTTGGAGGATAAGTAGAGTTTCACTATACAGTGTAGAGAAATATGGCTTCTAAGACAAGAAACCAACGCATAGGGCTGGTAGTGGAGGGTTCTTGGAGGCTGTTTCAGGAAATATGTGACAAAAGAGGCTGAGAAGCACTGTAGGCTGAAGGTAGAGCTGAAGAGGTTAGACTTTATCCTTCCTCTGACAGCACAGGGACCATCAGAGGTTTTCAAGCCAGGGAACAAGATGATTAGATCGGAATTTTCAAAACGTTTTTCTTGAAGTGGTGAAGGGGGTAAATGATGGAGGGAGAGACTATCAGAAAAATTCATGAGAAGAGGTGGTCTACCCAAGTAGTCTTCAAACATTTTTGTTCATGAAGTCCCTAAACATTTTGAGAAAAAAGTTCCTCTTCACATATTTTAAGTTGAGGTATATGTTTTTATCATAAATTTAAATAATGACAAAAAAGTGCAATTTTCAGCTTACAGTAACAATATTTTACAATAAAACAGTATAAGACTATTTTTAAATGTACTCAATGGAATAAATATAGGAGCAATTTGATTTTTACCCATAACCATTTTTTAAAAATATACAATCCCTTCTTTAATCCTTTTGTTCTTTAATTCCATTCTATTATCCTTCCAAGAAGGTTATATAACATATTTTGTACTTGAAAGTCTTTTATTAATCACAATTTTTTTGCAACAAAACACACATGTATATGTATATAATACACGTAAATATTTGCCAGGCCTAAATCCCTTGAAGCCAGAAATTAAAAGTTGACCTACTTGAAATTTTTTTTTAAGATTTTATTTATTTATTTGACAGGGAGACACAGTGAGAGAGGGAACACTAGCAGAGGGAATGAGAGAGGGAGAAGCAGGCTTCCCTCCGAGCAGGGAGCCTATTGTGGGGCTCGATCCCAGGACCCTGGGATCATGTCCTGAGCGGAAGGCAGATGCCCAATGACTGAGCCATCCAGGCGCCCCTTGAAATAGTTTTAATAGCGGTAGGCTTATAAGGAGAACATAAGTGTATCAATGAATTATCCTGCCACCTTTCCAAATTATATAGTGCAGTTTCTGAATATAAACAAAATTCACTCTACACAAAGATTTTTTTCATGTGTCAAAAAGTAATAAATTCAACTTTATGCTCTAACTCTGAGGAAGGTGTTTGATAATGCCACTTCCTGAAAATAAATTTCTAAGACATCCAGTGTTGTTTCTGAGTTGCCTAAGTGGAAATTAAACCCCAGTTCCAGATTCACATTCTCTATTCTGCTGAATTTCACTCCTTCAATATTGCTGCAAACTAAAGAATCGTAGCTAACCCCCAAAAGCAACGACAATTCCCACTTTTCTTTTGTCTTCTAAAACAAGAGTTGAATCTTCCCTGTATTTCTCGCTTTTGTTCTTCTTTAAGGATAAATGAAAAATTTATTCAGGGAATATAAAATTGAATGGCAGAAGACTGATGCTGGACAATGTCAAGTCAGAAACTTTTTATGAGTAGAGTTTTTAATATCCCAGGTTGGATAGCCCAGAACATTCTCCACTTAGGCCCTCTGTATTCCTGCCTTCCCTGAGTATACCTGTTTAATGATTCTGTAGAAGACTATCTTCAGATGTTCGTGTTAGACATATAGTTATAATAATCGCGGTTATTTCTCATTGGAGTACTTACTCTTCTGCTGCATATTTTATATACATTGTCTCTAACCCCCTATTTTGAAAAGGAGAAAGCTGAGGTTTTATATATATGAAAACACCTACCCAAGCCCAAACAGCTAGTTAGTAAAGGGGCCTGGATTTAAATTTGGTTGTTTCAAGTGGTATCCTTTATACAGAAAGAATGTACTATAGTCTATGAAAGTGATGATAGGTTGTGAAAGTGTCAGTCTTAAAAAGTCATTTAACTTTACTTTCTATATTGTTCCCATTACAAAAGGAAAAATCTTATAAGAATTTTGAGTACCATGTTTTTTTAAATTTATTTTTTAAATTCCAATATGATTAATGCATGTCATATTAGTTTCAGATATACAATATAGCGATTCAATATTTCTATATAGTACTCAGTGCTTATCATGTAAGTGTACTCTAAATACCTTCTATCTATTGCCCACCCCCACCCCAAGCACTTCCCTTCTGGTAACTACTAGTTTGTTCTCTATATGTAAAATTCTGTTTTTTGTTTGTCTTTTTACTTCTTTGCTTGTTTTCTTAAATTCCACATATGAGGGAAATCATATGGCATTTGTCTTTCTCTTATTTTACTTAGCATTATACTCTCTAGATCCACCAATGTTGTTGCACATGGCAAGATTTTATTCTTTCTCATGGCTGAACAATATCCCATTGCATACATATGCCAATCTTCTTTATCCATTTATCAATCAGTAGACAATATGGTTGCTTCCACATTTTAGCTATTGTAAATAATGCTACAACAAACATAGGGGTGCATATTATCTTTTCAAATTTATGTTTTTGTATCTTTTGGGTATATACCCAGTGGTGGCATTACTGGATCATATGGTAATCCTATCTTTACTTTTTGGGGAATTCCCATGCTGTTCTCCATAGTGGCTGCACAAGTTTGCATTCCCATCATGAGGGTTCTTTTTTCTCTATACCCTCCCCATCACTGTCGTTTCTTATTTTTGATTCTAGCCACTTTGACAGATGTGAGGTCATACCTCATTGATTGCATTTCCCTGATGATGAGTGATGTTGAGCATCTTTTCATGTGTCTCTTGGCCATCTGGATATCTTCTTTGGAGAAGACATTCATTCGTTCATATCTTCTGCCCATTTTTAATTGAATTATTGGGGTTTTTTGTGGGGGGTCTGGAATTGTGTATGTTCTTTTTATGTTTTGGATACTAACCCCTTATTGGCTATATCATTTGCAAATATCTTCTCCCATTCAGGAAGTTGTCTTTTAATTTTGTTTTTGTTTCCTCTGTTGTGCAAAAGCTTTTTATCTTGATGTAGTTCCACTAGTTTATTTTTGCCTTTTTCTTTCCCTTGCCTTAGGAGACCTGTCTAGAAAAATGTTGCCATGACCAACGTTAGAGACATTATTGCCTGTTCTCTCTTCTGGGATTGTTATGGTTTCAAATCTCACGTTTAGGTCTTTAATCCATTTTGAGTTTACTTTTGTGTATGGTATAAGACAGTGGTCAGTTTCATTCTTTTGCATGTGGCTGTCCAGTTTTCCCAGCATTTGTTGAAGAGATGGTCTTTTGCCTATTGAATATTCTTGACTCCCTTGTCATAGATTAATTGACCAAAAAATGTGTGTTTATTTCTAGGCTCTCAGTTTCATTCTGTTGATCTATATTTCTGTTTTTGTGCCAGTCCCATACTGTTTTGATTACTATAGCTTTGTAGTATAACTTGAAATCTGGGATCATGACACCTCCAGTTTTGTTTTTCTATTTCAAGACTACTTTGGCTATTCAGTCTTTTTGGCTATTTTGTCTTTTATGGCTCATACAATTTTAGGATTGTTATTCTGTGAAAAATGCTGCTTGTATTTTGATAGAAATCACATTAACTCTGTAGATTGCTTTTGGTGATACGGACATTTTAACAATATTTGTTCTTAAGACTAACTGATGGGCATGAAATATCTTTCCATTTGTTTATATTTTCTTCAGTTTTTTTCTTACATATTTCATAGTTTTCACAGTATAGGTCTTTTACTTCAGCAGAATTTATTCTTGGATATTTTATTCTTTTTGGTCCAATTAGAATTGTCTTCTTGATTACTCTTTCTGCTGATTATTATTTAATATTATTTAATATTTATCTAATATTTATAAATTTATAAAAATATTTATAAATTAAACATATAAATTTATAAATTAAATATTTAATATTTAATATTGTTTTCTTGATTACTCTTTCTGCTGGTTATTATTTGTGCATAAAAGTACAATGGATTTCTATATATTGACTTTGTATCCTGCAACCTTACTGAATTCATTTATCAGTGTTAGTAGGTTTTTTGGTGGAGTCTTTAGGGTATTCCGTATACAGTATCATGTCCTATGCAAACAGCGAAAGTTACTTCTTCTTTAGTAATTTGGATGCCTTTTATTCCTTTTTCTTCTTTGGTTGCTGTGGCTAGGACTGCTAATCTTATGTTGAATAAAAGTGGTGAGAGTGGACATCCTCATCTCATTCCTGATCTTAGGGGAAAGGCTCTCAGTTTTCACCATTGAGTCTGATGTTAACTATGGGTTTTTTAATATACGGACTTTATTATTCTGAGGTATCATAAATGGACTTTAAACTCTGTCAAATGCATTTTGTGTCCACTGAAATGAACATAAGCTTTTTATCCTTTCTCTTGTTGATGTGGTGTATCATGTTGATTTGGGAATACTGAACCCCCTTGCCTCCTAGGAGTAATCCCACATGGTCATGGTATGTTGAATGATTTTTTTTAGTGTATTGTTGGTTTTGGTTTACTAATACTTTTTGATGATTTTGGCATCCATGTTCATCAGAGATTGGCTTATAGTTTTGGTTGGTTTTTGTTTTCGGTGTTTTATTGTATGTTTTTTGTAGTGTCTTCCTCTGCTTTTCGTAGGAGGGCAATTCTGGACTCGTAGAATGAATTTGGAAGCTTTGTGTCCTCTTCTATTTTTTGGGAATAGTTTGAGAAGAGTACGGATTGGCTCTTCACTAAATATCTGGCAGTATTTGCTTGTATTTGCGTAGGGTCCTGGACTTCTCTTCGTTGGAAATTTTTTGATTACTGATTCAATTTCATTGCCAGTAATTGGTCTGTTCAAATTTTCTATTTCTTCCTGCTTCAGTTTAGGGTGGTTATATGATTCTAGGAATTTATCCATTTCTTCAAGATTGTCCATTTTGTTATATAATTTTTTATAATATACTCTTACCCTTTGTCTTTCTGTGGTGGTATTTCTCCTTTTATTTGTTTTGAGTCCTCTCTTAGATGAGTCTATCTAAAGGTTTATCAATTTTGTTTATTTAAAGAACCAGCTCCTGGTTTCGTTAATTTATTTTTTTAGTTTTTATTTCACTTATTTCTGATCTAATCTTTATTTCCTTCCTCCTGCTGTTTTGGGTTTTGTCATTCTTCTATCTCCTTTAGGTGTAAGGTTAGTTTGAGATTTTTCTTGCTTCTTGAGGTAGTCCTATATTGCTATCAACTTCCCTCTTAGAATAGCTTTTGCTGCATCCCAGATTTTGGACCATCGTGTTTTCATTTTCATTTGTCATCATGTAAATTTTGAAATACTCTTTGGTTTCTTGGTTGACCCACTTACTTTTTAGTAGTATGTTATTTAACCTACATGTATCTGTGTTCGATCAATTTTTTTCTTGTGTTTTATTTCTAGTTTCATAGCACTGTGGTTGGAAAAGATGTGGGGTATGTCTTCAGTGATTTTGAATTTGCTGATGCTTGTTTTGCAGCCTAATATGTGATCTATTCTGAAGAATGTTCTCTGCGCATTTGAAAAGAATGTGTATTTTGCTGTTTTCGGTTAGAATGTTCTGATTATATCAGATTGATCTGGTCCAATGTGTCCTTCAAAGTCACTGTTTCCTTGTTGATTTTTTGTTTAGAGGATATATTCAATGATGTAAGTGGGGTGTTAAAGCATTTTACTACTATTATATTACTATCAATTACTTTCTTTGTTAATAGGGGCTTTGTGTATTTGGGTTTCCCATGTTGAGTGCATAAATATTTACAATAGTTATATCTTCTTGGATTTTTCCCTTCATGATTATATAATGTTCCTTTTTGTCTCTTATTACATTATTTGTTTGAAGGTCCATTTTGTCCCATGTAAGTCTTGCTACCCTGGCTTTCTTTTCACTTCCATTTGCATAACTGCTTTCCCATCCCTTCACTTTCAATATGCATGTGTCTTTAAGTCTGAAATGATTTTTTGTAGGCAGCATGTAGATGAATTTTGCTTTTGTATACATTCTGTCACCCTGTGTCTTTTGATGGAATGTTTAGTTCATCATTTACATTTAAGGTAATTTTTATTATTTTTTAGTTGAGAAAGAGCACGAGCGGGCAGTTTGGGACCAGTAGAAGGAGAGGGAGAAAGAGAATCTTCAGCAGGTTCCACACCCAGCACAGAGCCCTTCATAGGGCTTGTTCTCACAACCCTCAGATCATGACCTAAGCAGAAATCGAGATCAGACACTTAACCAATTGAGCCACAGGGCCCCCCTCAAGGTAATTATTGATAGGTGTGTTCTTAATGCCATTTTGTTGTTTGCTTTATGATTGTTTTTTTCTCTGTTCTTTTCTTTGCTCTTCTTTATGGTTTGTTGGGTTTCTTAAGTGAGATATTTGTATTCCATTTCTTTATTTTTTGCAATTCTATTACCAGTTTTTTTTTATTTAATAGTTACTATTAGGTTTATATATAATATCTTGAGCATATAGCAGTCTATATTAAATTAGTGGTTGTTTAAGTTTGAACACATTCTAAAAGCACTAAGCTTTACTCCTCTCCTCCCTCACCCCCTATTTTAGATCTATAGTGTCATACTTTACACCTTTTATTGAAACCCTTAATGGATTTTTATAGATATATTTTTTGCTTTTGTGTTTTCCTATTTTTCTTACTCCTGCTTATTGATTTCCCTTTCCACTCAGAGAGTGTCCTTTAATAATTTTGTAAAACTGGTTTAGTGATGAAGCATTCCTTAAGCATTTTTTTTTTTTTTTTTTTAGTCTGGGAAACTATTTATCTCTCCTATTCAGAATGATGGCCTTGCTGGATGTACTATTCCTGGTTTTAGGTTTTTCTCTTTCAGCACTTTGAACATGCTACTCCCTTCTGGTTTGTGCAGTTTCTACTGAAAAAACCTCTGATAACTGTTACACAGATGAGAAACCCCATAAAGTTTTCTTTTCTCTCGCTACTTGTAAAATTCTCTTTTTCACAACTTTTTGTCATTTTAATTACTATGTGCCTTTGTGTGGAGCTCCTTGGATTGATTTTGTTAGAGGGTGTCTATCTCCTAGATCTGGAAATCTGTTTCTCCAGATGAGGGGAATTTTTGGCTTTTCTCTAAATTTTTGGCTCCTTTTTTCCCTCTCTTCTCCTTCTGGGATCCCTATAATGGGCATATTACTATGCTTGGTGGGGGTCACTGAATTCCCTTAGTCTCTTCTCATTTTCATTTTAATGCAATTCTTTTCTTTCTCCTATTTAGCTTGATTCCTTTCCATTACTCTGTCCTCCAGGTTGCTGATCTATCCTTCTGCTTCTGCTGGTCTACTCTTTATTCCCTCTAGTGTATTTTTATTTCAGTTACTGAGTTCTTCATCCCTGGTTGGTTCTTTTTTGTTTTCTATCTCTTTGTTGAGGATCTCACTGAGATCCTCCGTTCTTTTCTCAAGTCCAGGGAGTATCTTTATGACCATTATTTTAAATTCTTTATCAGACATTTTACTTCATTTCATTTAGGACCTATTCTTCTGTCTCCTCATTTTGTCGAACTCTCCGTGTCTGTTTCTCTGTGTTAGTAAAGTCAGCTATGTCTCCTGCTCTTGAAAGTAGTGGCCTTAGAAGAAGAGGTCTAGTGCCGTGCAGGACAATGCCCCCACGTCCCTGTGGGTTGCACATACCCTACTATTGTGCCTGACCTACGTTTGACTTCAGTCATCTGCAGTGGCTTTTTTTGCCTATTGTGGGCAGGATTTGGTGCCTGTGATGTTAATATCTTGGGCTTGTGTTGAGTCCAAATGGATGTCTGCCAAAGCTGTTGTAGCACTAAACTGTGGAGAGCTCTCCTTGTGTTGTCCCCTGTGAGGCTTTGTTGGGTGGGGCCTGCAGTCAGACCAGATGTCTGCTCCCAACCTATTGCTGGGACGAATGTCAAATTGATACGTGGTTATTTCCCTCCATTCCAGTGGCTTGAATCACCTTGGAGTGGTCTTGGCCCTCTTGGGCTGCTTATACACTGCCAGAGTTGTGGCACCATTTTGTGTGGTCTTCTGCTGATGGCGGGTTAGAGTAGGTGGGTCTATAGAACAGAAGGGCTGGTTTCACTGTGAACATGCTAGGCAGAGTGTTGGAGCTGTACTGGTTCCTGCAGGTGTCTGGGTATCTAGGCTGGGGAGTAGAGGAAGGAAATGGTATCTGACAGTTCTTTTGTTCTCAAAGAAGTCTCTTAAAGATTCCTGCCCTTCCAGAGCATGTTCTGAGAGTAGTAAATAAACGTCCTTCCAGTATACCCGTCTTCTTTCAAACTGCTGCTTCTATGCTTTATCTCAGTGTGCATGTTTGTTGTGCTGTCTCTTTAAAGGTGGGGACTCCGTTTCCTACTGCACTCCTGCTCTCCCAGAGTGGAGTCTGCTTATTTTTAAAGTTCCAGGTGTTACATCACTGATTATATGAACTTGGGATGTTAGGCCTCTCTGGTTTTCAAAGACAAATGTTGGGGGGAGAATTCCTCTTTCCAGTGGGGGTCCCCCATGCTTCAAGTGCCTGGCATGGGATCTGTACCCTTTTCTGTGCCTTTAGTTGTCCCCCCTCCCTCCTGTGGACAGTCTTGTAGGTCAGCTTGGTTCCCGACCCCATCTGCCCTTATTACTGTTCTTGGTGTGGCATCTTTAAATTTGACTTTAGAGGGTTTGTCCTGCCAGTCTTTGTGTCATTTTCTGGGTTATTTACACTGGTTGGGTGTTATGTAGATGTATCTGTGGGACAAGCTGAGTTGAGTATCTTCCTATTCCACCATCTTTCCTGGAAGTCCTTTGGTTAGCGTGGTTTAACATTTTTACCACTAAACTAGGTTTTCACATTCACTTCTCTTGATATTTCCTAATAGCAAAGAGTGGAAGGATAATGCCAAATACTCCGCGACGTTTTTTGTTGTTGTTATTGTTTTGTTTTAAAGGTATTTGCCTCTACAATCATTCTTGACTACTATTTCCAGTTTCCGGTCTTCAAGCTTTTGTGTACTTGAAACATGACAAATTTGATCAGTGCAACCATGCTGTTCATAAAGGTTCACGGAATCACAATTTCAAATAGTAAATCCCAAAGAGTAAGTAGTTGTACATTGAGCATATGAGCTCTAGATGGCTGGCCATCCCTACAGGAAAGACATACAGGAATTTCTAAAGAAAAATATACCACCTGTTGATTTATTGATTTCATTTTTACATAGTGTTTTCTACTTCTTAATATACCGTGGTAATCATGGTATAATTGTACTTTTGAATTGTACTTTTTCACATGGTCTCTCCATTGGTTACCAATAATAGGCACTGGTTGTTTCTAAGTTTTTGCTGTTCTAGAGACATTAAGAGTATCATCATTCATGTGGATTCTATTTTCTTGATTTAATGTACTTCCTTTAAAATAAGATTGGGTCAAAGAATATGACCATTTTAATGATCCTCGATACATACACTGCAACATAACTTTCTAAAAAGGTTGTTAGCAATTTACACTGCTCCCAGAAGTATATGGCCAAGCCTGACTTGGCCATCTCACAACCTGGGTGAGCTGCTTAAAAACCAGCTTTAATTTCATCACTGTATAATGCCTATCATGTGTCAAGCCTGCGATGTCAGAAAGTCAAAGTGAATCATTTCCAGACCCTTCCTTACACACTGACCTTCTTAGATGTTTTATAACTTGATATGGTGGTAAGGTCGAGCCAGATGCCTGGGTTCAAAGTCCGTTTCACTGCACATTAGCTGTGTAAATCCTTTGACAATCACTTAACTACTTAGTCTTTCAGTTTTCTCATCCGTACAAGGAGAATGCCTACTTCGCAGGATTTTTCTGTGGATTAAATATGGTCTTACTACATGTTGAAAGTAAGCCTATGCTCTTTTCAATACCCTAAGCCAGGACCCCAAAAAATCCTTACGCATACATTTAATTTTGGTGAACAGCCAAAAGCTATTTGGAGGCAGGTCTGCAAGAGAACTCATTTATTAAACTGTTATAAATGTTTAATGTATAAAACCACTTAACATTTTTAAAGTGCTGGCATTTAAGCATTAGTTTATGAAGAAAATTTATTTTTTTATGAAGAAAATTTATATTGAATTCATATTGGGCCAGTCCTGTCATTGCAGATCAATGCCAGACAACGGAGTTATTGCTATTCTGTCTGTCCTCAGTCTGCCTGTGTAAGCTTGCCTTCTTTCCTTTTAAATGAGTCAGTTTGGTTCCTGAGAAAGCAAGATTATTTTTGTCTTGAGGTCTGAGAAAACTACTTGTATTAATTGCTTCTTCTCTTGCACTCTCCTTAAGAGACTTCTATTAGATGGATGTTAAAATTTGAATCAGTCCTCCACGTCTCACACTTTAATGGGTCTCTCCTTGTGTTCTGGAAGGGGACCCCATCCAACCTTCCACCTCATTCATTCATTCTTTGCATGCATTCTTCTATTTTGCTCATCTACTTATTTTTATGATTCATTCACTGATTCAACAAACTTCTGTTGAATGTTTCTGTGGTACCAGGGATTGTCTAAAAACATTTTTTAGATTTCCAGATTTTTTTGAATTACATATCCTCAAATCGAAGACTGTTGAGTTTGTTGTCTCATTTAGAATTTTTCCTCAAATTTCTAGGATTTGTCTATTTATCTTTGACATTTGGGATCCTTGTTCATTCTTTCGGAATTGCTGGTTCAGTCACAGGTCACCTGCCTCTGTTAACTGTGGGGGAACATAGGGACACACGGCCGCATGAGGTAGTGCAGGAGTCTGCAGTCTTAGAGTGTGGGCTCTCATTCCTACTGGGGATCTATAGCTAATGTTTCATGGGTCTACTCTAGCCCAGTGTCCCTATTCGGTGATTTGGCTGGAGAACTACTGCTGTTGCTACCTACGGCTCAGCCCAAGTAGGGAAGAAGCCAAATGATCTACTTTTGTCAGGTGTTAGCTCCCCAGAAATCCTCTGGAGTCTTCTAAGATCCTCCCCTAGTTTGGGGGATAGTCCTCCACTTCCGCAAAGCTATGCTCTCCTCAGTCTTCTAGATCATGTCCTGTTTCCCTATCTCAGAAATTCCTCAAAAGCATTTGTCAACTGATGGATTTTTGGTTTCACAACATCATTAGATTTCATTTTCTTTACTGTCATTTTGTTGGATTTGGAGGAGAGAAGGCAAAGGCATCGCTCAGTCTAACCATCTTTATACAGTCTCTCTTCTTAATGGGCATTTATTTCAGTTCAGTGGTCAGGCTATTAAATCTGTCCAAACTGCTAGACACCAGTCATAATACTCGTGAGAGGGTTTATGCACGATTCAGTTACCTCCCATCAGTGCCATCAGCAAAGTACAAGGAAAGTGCTATGAGTTCAGAGTTCTATTTGAGTGAAGGTGTCTGGGTTCCTTAAAGAACAGGAAGATATGGGCATGTGGAGACAGGTGTATTTAGAGAAGAGCAGCAACTAGCTACTTGGACTTGAAATGTTCAAAAGTGACAAAACTTAGTCACGTCAAGTGATGAGGGTAAGAAATCGATCAGGTCTTTGTTTCCCTTTCTGGATAAATGGTTTCATAAGGTACAGGACGAAAATAATTGTCCAGGGTTCCAAGAAAATCTATAGACATAATAACAGAACATTCATCACAAAATTAGGGTCAAATGATAAAACTCATGAATTCCCATGTACAGGTATGTATGTACACGTAGTATGTACACGTAGACAGAGATCCTTTCATGCCCATTTGTGTGGGCGCTTATCAGCCGTGGATTCAGCACCAGGTAAATCCTACTTCTTTCTCCTACATATTTTGAGAAGTACAGGCAAAATCTGCATGTGTATTACTACCTGGACACTACTCAACGGGCATTCAATAGTTTATTATAAGAAAGTTTACCAGAACTTCTAGAACTCCAGGACTACCGGTAAAGTACATTTGGGGAATGGCCCACTCTTTGGACAAATCCTTAATTAGCATAATTGTGGGGGCAAAGGAGAGTTCACTAGGCATTCATTTCTGAATATATTTTTTATAAGAATATTCACTGTTCAATGACTTATCTATATTTGGAAACTCCTACCCGGGAAATTGGGGCCTGGTGTTTAACCAAGGAATCTCAAATGGGGGTAATGTGAAGAATCATGTCTTTACCCTAATTCTAAATGTTGAAAAATGGTACTTTAAAGGTTTGTTTTAGGGCCTAAAGCCACCTTAAGACACTGGATTGTTTAGTCAAAAATGATCAAAAGAAGTATTTTGAAGGCTATAAACTTCTCGTGTCACAAAACAATAAGCAAAACTCATCCGATCTTTATGACACTGACCTAAAATATAAGAAAAAATTATTATGAATTTAGCTTTTATTCAAAATTAAATAAGCAAAAGCAAAAGTTTAAGAAACTTTTACAAAGGACTTACATAAAAGAAAGTTAATAGGGACAGTCACAAGTTTGCAACAAATAATTACAAAAGTATCTAGGGCAGCAAGAATATAAACCATGTCACAGCATGGTGATCTAATTGTGATATGAATAAGGCATAACTAACATTTGCACCAAGACCAGAATTAAAAAATAAAACATACTTTAAAAGCTTAGTTCTACATTAAGCTTCTCCTCTTCCTCCAGATCCTTAATGCATGTATCCTATGTAATTCTTTTAAACACATCCTGTCAAACTATAAATTATATAGATGGGCAGTTAATGTGAAAAGCCCCCTAAAATGTACAAACTAACTGGTACTGAGTTGAGTTCTCCATTTACCTTTATGTACAGTTAAATGTAAACCATATTTTCACAGTTTTGAGTGTTTTATGAATAGATGCACAGTACCATGGCAGGTTTGCAATGGTTCCTAAAAACTGGCTCTAGGTTCTGCATCCCAAGCCTGCATCACATCTTCCTGCAAGTTCTTGAGAAGATGGTGCTCCTAGGACGCAAGTATTTACATACATAAGGAACTGTGTCATAGTCAGTGGTCAAGACCGTTCGGCAAGAGCAGGATTTCCAACCGAGAGAGATACTCAATACCGTAGCTTACAGACTTGTGCAAATAGAAGCATTTAGGACAGATACATCTGAGGCGAATTCAACTCGCAAAAACTTGTCTCACTGCTGTTGTAAACTCGGGCAATGACCAACCCTCAGCCAGGTCTGCTCTCTATGGCTTTTTTTTTTTCTTTTAAAATTTTAAAGCCAGAGAAAATGCACACACGCGCGCGCGCACACACACACACACCCCACATACACACGGGTCTCGCTTTGTTTTAGAATATGGTACATAGTGCAACTTCAGGACAATGTAGAGGTCTGACACACATTCAGTGCGTGTTTTTCTGTGCAAGTTCTTAGTGGTCTCCGTCCTACTTGAAGGTATTGATTTGCAGAACCACATGATTCAGGAGGTTGAAGGAAGGGGGAAAAAAAAAAAAAAAGGTTTCCTTACATTTCTCAAACCAGCACTGGATGTGCAAAAGGCAGCAGACAACCCGGCCGTCGGCACAGCCAGATCAGGATAACTTTAAAGGAAGATCCAAGCAGTCAGTTTACTTAGATTGGTCTCTAGAAAAATAGGTCAGTATATGCTGTATCTTTGTCAACCGTTCTTTCAAAGACTTCATCGACAAGACAGACAGCTGGTATCGGGGATCTACAGGGAGAACGGCCAGGAGCCACCAACACCAAGCCGGTCCGTTAGGGGTTGCCTAAAAACGATCAAGTTCATAGTGTTAATACAAGGCACATCTCTGGGACAAAAGCAGTAACAAACCCAACAAGCCACTGGTCACTGAGCGCTTTACTACGTGTCATAGAGTGTCTCTCAAATTCTTCTAACAGGCAGGTAAGGAAGGCTCTTATGCCCGTATGAAGGGGGGAAAGGGGACACCGGACTGCAACCCAGACCTGACGCCAGGGCCCTCTCTCTCTCCTCGGCCCCTCTGATGCCAGGGCCCTCTCTCTCTCCTCGGCCCCGTGCTGCCTTGCGGCAGGGTCGCTCTGCTTCAGACTGTGGACGTCTGGGGACCGTCCTGTGCCTGGTGTCCTGTTCAGCAGCAGGTCTGACCTCTCTCCACTAAGATGCCAGAGGCGGCAGTGAAAAGTTCTCTCGAATTGCGTGAGGGGTGAGGTCTTAAAAGTGAAAGACAGACATGGAATAGCAAGGGAAAGAGGAGAGGAGCTGTCAAAGACAACGACACGCCACATGTGCCATGGGGACAAAACTGTCCTGAGAACTACTTTCTTAAAATATCTAAAACGTTAAGCAGATATTTAAAAATGTCTGCAAAGAACTGTGGAATCCTAGGCAAGATATGAAAAGGTCTCCACCTCTAGCTTTGTTTTAAAAATAAACATTTCCAGCAAAGAAGTCCTTTGGATGCTGCTCTGGTGTTGCAAGGGCTGTCTGCGAGCTACTGAAAGAACTTGGAATTTGTACACAAGAATTTTTAAGCCACTTCTGTTGCACACTGGCTTGCTTCTTCCTGAACCTGAAACCCGAGGTTTCAGAATGACAGAAGGCGCTCCCGAGATCAGTGTGGATCCCTCTAGAATCTCCTAGAATCACACTAAAGTTGCTGTGTTCGTGGACTATCTCCGCTCAGCTCAGCCTCACTACCTCCTCCTCCTCGCATTTCAGGGGGGTTGGAAACGTTTCCCAGAATCCATTCCTTCACATGGTTCTGGGTTAGACTTGGCTAAGGAGAGGCACACTTCTGTGAGATTTGGAAGTTGGAAGAGAAGAAACCATTGTTCTCCTGAGACTGTTGCAAAGTGTCGGCAGATCTGCAGGAGCGTTCCAGAGAAGTTCTTAGCAGCCACCTGATACTGATACTGGTGGGTACCTCCCTGGTCTTCCTAAGAATTACAGAAACTTCCTGCAAGTTCTTGAGAAGATGGTGCTTCACTGCGTCAGGCTGAGATCTATGGTGGCAGGTCCCCTGTCTCCCATCCGAGAGGTCCCTGATCTTCACTCCTCCAGCTCTACCAACAGCTGTGTCAACTCTACGTCCTACGTAAACCCCTCCCGCCTGGATTATACAGCGTGGCTGCTTTTGTTTTCCTGAGTCCTGACTCCTGACAATACTACCAGAAAGCAGTGCTAGAGGACTGAATAATAAAAGGGAAGGGTGGTGAACGCAAGGTTGGATTTTTACATTTAAATTCTACTTGTTCAATTTTATGGTTATCAAAGGCTATTCTGTCCCAGCTAATCAGATTCAGGTAGCCAGGATAAAACAAATGTGTGGCAATTGCTGGATGCAGGACACAGAGGGGTACTCAGTTCAAAGAAGATGGTCTGGTGTGAGAAGTTCAAGTTCAGGTGAAGGATTCAGACACTTAGGCGAGCCTTTGAAAATCAGAATGGGAGTCAGTGTCCATCACACTGGGATCTAGTCTCTCTCCCTCTTCATCTCTTTCTAGACATTCCATTATGAAATCTACGACCCTCTGACCATCAACATTTTAATCAATTCAAAATGCTTAGGTCTAAAAGTTAGTGTTTTGATGGATCGATCATCATTTTCCAGAATGAGGCTACTTCTTTTCGTGCGTCTTACAGTGCCGACGGCACCGATCGGCTCGCACAGAAAGTGCCTTCTATACATTAAAGTTAAACATAAACCTTAAGTACTTGAGCAAGACCATCAGAACGATAGTTTCTTGAGGAGCGAAGTGTTAAATACGAAGAGACACAAAACCCAGCTGTCCCAGAAGAGCTGACTGGCTCCAAGGCTGACTAGGTCTCTTTATCACAATTTACTAGGTGGGTACCATTTTACTAGAATATTCTACCTTCCACTCCTTATGCTTCCTTCAAGCAAATCCCCTGTGAAGGGCTTTGTTCTATGCACTCACAGCTACAGCTACCTCAGGTGACAACTCTGTCCTTGCCCATTCCTATGCAAACTGTAGTGGACATCAAAGGAGAACAGGGTCATGACTTTAAAGACACCAGGGACAAGGAAATGCTGTGCAAAAGGAAAACAGAACTTAAAAATCCACTAATTTGAGTTTATTTAAAAAAGACTTTTGGAAACAATATCCAAGCCATCCTACCTGAAGGTTCTCCTCCCTCCCAGGCATTGAGCCAAAGTGCTGAAGAATCTGGCTTCGAAATCTGTCTCTTAAATTCTGAAACCAGCTGCAGGCTTGTGAGTAGACCAGATCATGAAGCTGTCTGAGGTTCTTGATCTCCTCTTCATTCTCAACCTAGAAACACAACAGTCAGTTAAGACTCGTGTCTAGTCTTCTGGTCCCTTATCACTAACCCTACAGAAATGAGAAAACAGTAAGAATTTAGAAAGAGGCAATACCTATTCCAGCGCTGGATCAGAGTACTCTGCAATATATATGTGTATATAAAAAATATATATCCTATATATATATATATTATGCATTTCTGCCTCACATGCTGCCCACGGCCAGACAGAAGAAGCACCAATGGAGGGCCACCCCACTTGTCCACAATACTGGAACCCTCCCGACAACTTCCAGGTGGGAGCAGGACTCCTGAGGGTGAGTTCTTGGATAAAGGGCTATGCAAATTTGGAATTCCTTTTTGGCTTTATGGATTAATGGCTCTTGAAAATAGTGGAACAATAAAAGGGAAGACCAGGGGGGGAAGTTTTAGGCAGAGCTACCACGGCAGAACCCAGGAACAGGATGGAGGACAACCATAGTGACACCTTTTTACCAGGGAACTGGAGAATAACAAGAAACTAAAACCAGTATATCAGAAAAGACAGAATAAATTATGCCAAGATGAAGTGCTTCCTGTGAAGGCCAAGGCTGGGGCTACCTCCATCATGCCTCCCTGCATCCTGCAGACAACACGAAATTAAACGCATCCGCCTTGCAACCTAAGATCCAGAAGGAGTAGCCTCATAGAACCCAGGAGAGAAAATAGAGCATTAACTCATCCATTGATTTCTTCGGCACGCGCTTCTAGCCCACTCGCTCCGTGCCAGGGAGTGCCCCACTTCACATACATTAAGTCCTCTGAACAAACACCAGGCCTGACTCAGCCTTTGATACTTTTAGAGTGACTCACTATAAAAACAATATACTTCTTATTTTTTAAAGATCTGAAATGAAAAATTAAAAATCACCTGCTTTTTGCACAGTGTGAATGTGCTTAATGCCACTGAACTACAGACTTAAAAATGATTAAACTGGTAAATTTTGTTAATAAAAAGAGGAACCATACAATTGAATTCTAGTCTTAGAATGACGACAGAAGGTTCAGTCCCTTGCTAACACACATTGGTCTTGACAGGAGCTGGAAACAAACTTGTGACTTGTTAAAAGTATTAAAGAAAACTGCTACTTTGTACCCTGCTAAAGTTCAAGGAAACCACGGGCTGGAGAAAACAATGACAAAAAGGTGAGTGCCTGAGATGGAAAACAGAGCTGGCTAAAAGCGAGTAGAACTTGAAGTCTTCAGTAGAAGTCATAGAAAACAGAATCACTACACTAAGGAAAAAAAGAAAAGGCTTTGCTGTAAAAAACAAATTTGAGGAGCTCTTCCAAAGAAGACAACAATCATTATGGAGATGAGGCCTTAGGAGGAGGAAAAATTATGAGCCATTCCTAAGACTACAAAGACAGAACTGTCTCTAAACCTCAAATCCATAATGCTTTCAATATGCTATTCTCTTGCCCCGTATCGACAGTAACAGGGTTAGCCATATACTCAAGGGATTTTGTCATCAAATCCAAATGTGAAGTGTAAACTTGCAAAAAGCTAAAACGGGGCAGTACTTTTACAAGGAATATTGCCTTTGATTCTGTTAACCAAGCATGTCTGGTTATCAAGGCACAGATGTTATCAATCAGCTCAGAATTTCAACTCATTTCGAGGTGATGGGGAAGGGGACTATGTGCCATAGGCCACCAGTAAAGAAAAAGTGTCGTGGGGGCGCCTGGGTGGCTTGGTGGGTTAAAGCCTCTGCCTTTGGCTCGGGTCATGATCCCAGGGTCCTGGGATTGAGCCCCTCATTGGGCTCTCTGCTCATCAGGGAGCCTGCTTCCTCCTCTCTGCCTGCTTCTCTGCCTACTTGTGATCTCTATCTGTCAAATAAATAAATCTTAAAAAAAAAAAAAAAAATGTTGTGTCCCCATGGCATCGGGAAGGGAAATTTGTGCCATAGGCCACCAGAAAAGAAGTGTCGTGTCCCTATGGCATCTTTATAATAAGCTAGGACAGGGAATATCAGACTAATCGAGTTCACCAGAGAGGCAGTACCGCATATGAAAGCAGAGCACTCAGGGGCCAGAAAGCTTGCTTTCAGTCAGTTTTAGGACACTGCCTCTAGGATCTTAGGCAAATTAACATTTTTTTTTTTACCTCCCTCATCTGCTAGCTGAGTTTTGCAAATTCAATGAGCTTATGTCTGTAGAAGTGCCTAATGTCAACATTCAATAATAAGCAATTAAAATGAAGGGCCCAGTGGGAAAAGTCCATGAACAGTGGGAGCGTAAGATCAGTGGTTTTATAATGTCCTTCCAAAAGAAACTGCCTTTAATTTGTTACCTAACCTAACTGCAGATGGTGACTGAGCTACTGGAAACATCAGAAGGGCCCCATGAACCCTGTCCAAGAAGGTCATCCCAATAAACCTCCCCAGGTAAGCCGTCACCCGGAAGTGTAGCGATGGTACTTTCTCTGTGATGCCCTAGACTTTGAACACATCACCCAACTATGTCCCTTTATCATTAAGGTTATGCCACACACATATAGAAGTTTTTAAAGGCTTTTGTGTTTACATTTATGTCATTTCAGTCTGCTGATTTTATCAGTTTTGACTACTAAATTTAATCAAGAAGGGCAGGGATTAGCAGCTTTCCTAACTTAGATGGACTAAGCCCCCTCCATACCCACATATTTCCAGGCACCATGCTGGTTCTAGAGCCTGGAGAAATGAAGACCTACGTTCTGGACACCCAGGCTCACCTGGAACTCTCCGTAAGAACGAGACAAGAAGAACCTAACTTGCAGGGAAAATGTCTAACTCTAGAACTCTAAACCGTTTTCCTCCAACGGTATCAACCACAGACCTTCCAACAGGTAAGAAATGTACATTCCTAATTTGTAACGTACAGCCATAATCTGCAGAACTAAGAGAGAACTTCTGATAAATACCAAAGTTCAGATCAGTGAGGATCTCTGAGAGGAAGAAGTGTTCTATGTGCCTGGAAAAGTATCAGCCTGCATGTCTGTGTAAGGACTCGGGCAAAGGATACTGAGGTGGTGAAAAAATCATTTTTTCATACCTTCACATCTTCCAGATATTCAATGTCTGCAGTGCAATATCCATCTTTCATTCCCCTTTTTAAAACTCTAAACCGTTTTCCTCCAACGGTATCAACCACAGACCTTCCATCAGGTAAGAAATGTACATTCCTAATTTGTAACATACAACCATAATCTGCAAAACTAAGAGAGAAATTCTGATAAATATCAAAGTTCAGGCATGCGAGTTCCCATACAAATAAAAATATTTATGCACAGAAAAGCGTACCTATTTTGTGTGTCACTGACACACATTCCAAATTGCTTAGTCCCAGTTTGCATACTTCTTCGAATCATCAATCTGTATCTTGGCTCAAATACATGAAGAGGGCAAGGCACAGTGGGGTAGGCCATAGTGCAAACAAATATTGGAACATTCTTGGTCAAGCTGAAGAAGAAAAAAGTTTCATTATCACACATCAGAACATAAAAAAATCTGTGAAGCTTGCCACATTATAATATAAACAATTAGCTCTAAATGAGGTGATTTTTATTTTTGCCAAGAGCAAGAATCAGCATCTCTTCATTAAGCTCTCACAGATGCAATATTAATACTAAAAATCTGTGATCCTTTTATCAAAGTAAATCTGAATTTAAGATACCAAATTATTATATAGAGCTAAATCATCTTTACGAATAAAAGGTATAATTAGTATTTGGTATTAAAAATTTGTTTCAAATATATGTAAGTTAACCTTTTGTCCATAAAATACTCTTAGAGAAGGAAAAATGAGCTCCCACAATAGACAAAAAGCAAATCCTTAAGATTCTTAGTGCATTTGAAAACTATGAAAAACAGATTAACTCTTTTCTCAGGATGATTAAAATTAGAGAATATTTTTCACTGCCAGATTGGCAGGAAATAAGAAGGATAAAGGCAACACCCAGTCCTGGCAAGTTCGTGGGAAAAACCGGCAGCGTGGAGGACAGTTTGAAACCATACAACCCTGCTGGAGAAGAATTTGGCTGTGTGTGTCAAAAACTTTAAAAAGTTCATATCCTTTGAACTTCTAGAGATAATTCTAAGCACTTTAGGACAGTTTACTGTAACGTTGTATACAGTAACCAAAACTTAGAAGAGGGACTACTAAAATCCTATAGGTCTATCCACAAAATGAAACACTGTTTTCATTAAAAGATGTGTACATGTTGACTTGGAAAAAAAAAAACAACAACAGGAGATTATAGACTAACATGAATAAAATGATCTCATTTTTGTTTAAAATGTATTTACACATATATTAAAATCTAGAAGGATATATGTCAAAATGCCCATGGGTGATTCCTTTCGGGTTACAGATTGTGACCTTCCTCCTCCCTTCCCCCACAGGCTCATTTACAGTATTTTCTAATTTTTCTTCAAAAAGGCATAACTATATTAAAGTAATACTTCATAATACAAGTGCTCGTTCCTCTTTTGAAAATGTGTATTCTATCCTGAGCACTCTATTGGGTCTTCTTACAGCTCATACGTTGACAAGCAGTGGATCTATTAATTAGGAAAACTCTCGAGTACCTGGGGATGAGCAACCTCTTTTAAAAAAATCCCCTGTTGGTAAGCGGCAAGACTCCCTCTGACCTCCCTGCCTCACTCAGCACCCCCTCCCGTGACTCCTTCCTCTGTCATTTGAAGATTCCAGTCTTTGGCAGTTTGGTTGTGTCACTATATTTAAGATTTCTAAATTATATCTGAGGCTTTCTTATACCTGGCTTTTCACACTGTTGACCAAAAAGGTTCATAATCCTCGTATCAAAATATTTTCTATCCTAAAAATCACACAACAGAACATGAGTTTCGTGGAAGACCAATCAGTATCCATTTTGGTACAGAGAAGACTGGAAATCGTTCTTCTGTGGAAGGCCCCTGGCCCAGTGAAGACAGTCAGTGGACACATACTAATTTTGCAAGCACAGTTTTTTCTTAGAAAGTAAGAAAAAATGTATTTTGAAAAATAGTGGAAATAAACAAGGTATTATGTAAAAACTGCAATTCTGTTCTTCAGGGTGGAAGAAAAAGTCAAGAAATTAAATACCTAGAAAAAATTTGAGAGACTCAGGTGACTGGAGCAAGAGGAAAAGACATGAAGGGAAAAGAACGGAAGAGAAGGACGAGGAAGGAAGAATACAGAGCAACAAAAGCAGGTCCGACCTCCCCAGCCCCGACTAGCCCTTGTGTGCTCGCTCTTCACAGCGGTCTATACCAGCTGTACCAGTCAATAATCTTCACTCACTGAGAATTTGGCCCCTAAATCTTTCAGTCTCAGGCCTCAAAGTCCCACCCCCTTCCCCAAACTCTAATTGGCTACTGCACCTGCCAATCAGGGTCCTCTCTCCTCAATCCTCTTCTTGTCCTGCCTCGGGGCACCAAGGCACCTGAGGGCTCCATTCCCAGTTCCACTGCCTGCAGTCCCTGCAGGAAATCCCTCCTCCACCTAAAAACCTGCTTGGGGCAAAGAGCTGAGTTGCCAGCCTCCAGTGGAAGATCTGGAAGTTACCAGAGAAACTCTTAAACTTCTGTCTGTTGAGGACAGGGGAAGCTGACCAGGGTTTGTTTAAAATGCGCCTCTGGCTAGACTGGGTTGGACTGCAGACAGGATCCAGCTCGCTGGGAGGAGGTCTCTCCTTACTGTGTCAAAGGGCGGGGATCACAGTAACTTTATGAGAAGAAACTTACTGTGAGAGCTCAGCAGTTTCTTCATCATATATTTTTTTTCTCTCAGACAGCTCATCAGGCAGATACTTCACTATCAATTCTTCCAACAGCTGTGTGACACAGTACCTCCTATCTGCTAGATACTAAAAGACAATATTATTTTACATTCCAGTGCTTTTCCTACGGTATAAAACAGGCAAAACAGTTGAACTGAATAGAGTAAAGCCTTAATGACATATTTATACAGTCGAGTCTGAATTAATGGGGGAGGGGGGACATGACAATGGATGGTGCCAAACGGGTCCACCTGCCCAGGCTGTGCCGGAGACCCTGAAGGCTACGCGGCTGCAGCGGAAACTGCGCCCTGGACAGAAGCCCCTGGTCTTGCGGTGGCCACAAAGCCTCTCTCAGCAGCAGTCAGGCCTGCCCTGCCCTCTCCCACACCAAAGGCCAACTTCTCCCGTGCGGCTCCTGGGTACTTCAAACTAGCATTTTGTCGGAGAAACAAAAGCTAAAGAATAAAGAAAATAAGGCCCTCACCTTGTTTAAGTTGGGTTCCCTATTTCAGGGGCGGAGTTCCCAGATCATTTTTCTTTCAGATTTTCCTTCCACCGTCACCTGCTATCACTCAGACCCTTAGGGAGCGGTTGCTTTCCCCCCTCTGTATAAAACGGTACATTTGTACTTCTCCCTCAGTCCTCGGAAAAACTGCCCCTCACGCATTTCTGGCCTTCTCTATTGCAGCTGCTAAAGGCCGTCCCTCTCCCTCCTGCCCAGGAAGAAGCCTGCCTGTCCTGCTGCAACTTTACCTTTTCCACGAAGTCTGCTTAACTAGTTTTCTGTCTCCCAAGAGGCCCATTTTTACCACCTTTACCGCATAAAAGGCCGTCATCACAGCCTGCCCCGTATGCCTCCATGGACAAAGAGACCTTCTACTTCTGTAGGTAAGTTAAAAACTGCCTGAGGCCGGGGACCAGGTCAGAGTGTGTGTCCAGGATTTTGGAACAAGAAAATCACCAGTATAATTTCATAAAACTAGCGAGGCACAACTCTTGGGAAACAATCACAAGATTAAAGAGAAGCCGTACTTTTAATCTGCAGATGCGGCAAAAAAATAAGGATTTGTCATTATCTGATGAGGAACAGAGGAGGAGGGAACGTGAGAGGTTGGGAAACAAGGGACAGGAGTGGTTTTCAAACGTGAGCCTCAGTCAGGGCTTGTTAAAATGCAGATTGCTGAGCCCTAGCCCGGAGTTTCTGCCTTAGTGGCTCTGCAGTAGGGGCTCAGAATTTGTATTTCTAACAAGTTCCCAAGTGAAGGGGAACACATTTTGAAAACCAGGGTGCAATATGTTATACATAATATATAATGTAATACTCATGTACTAAATTTGGGGAAATACAACCTCTCTTACATTACCGACAGGAATCTAAATTCGTACAATATTTCTGGAGGACCAAGCAATGCAGCAATTGGTTTAAAGAGTCTTATGAATATGTGACTTTTTATTGGTAATTCAGCCTTCCAGAAATTTTATCCTAAGGAAATAGTCAAAGACGCCAAGCATAGCATATTAAAAAAAAAAAAAAAAAAAGAACAAAGCAACTTACATACTCAACATGTAAGAGAAATGTTAAATCAATGGACTATTATGCTGCTATAAAAATCCTATCTTTAAAATACATTCAAATGAAAAAAAATGAGCAAAAGAAAATGACAAGTAGGAAAAGTATAAAACTATAGAGCAAATCAATTTGTTCTTTAAATATTAGAAATTTACCTATTATACAAACTATCCTTAGGGCACAGGGTAAGATTATTTTCAAACAGTACGTTAACTGTATTTATAACTAATATGCATATAAGGTGAGCTCTCTTTACATTTGAAGCCACATATTTAATTATTAACTTGAGAGAAAGCATAATAAATATACTACAGAGTATCAAAAAACCTGGAAACATAGGAAAAACAGCACGGTTAGAGTACTTCACCTGAAAGTATAGCAGCTGGAATGTAACTAACAAACTCTTTGAGTTTCTCTTGTTTCTGGACTTTATGAAAATTCTGTATATGGTTTTATGTCTCACATACCGGCTTGTTATGTAAGACCCATATCAAATGTAATAGCACATATGCATTATTACGGTATCTGTACAGAGCTGAGTTTTCTATATAGAAAATAACTATGTACATTCAACTGCAAAATGTCTTACCCATTTTTCATTCATATTGGAAGGCACTTTTTTAAGTATTCCTGTCACCCACAGAGACAGGATCAGCTCCCTGATCAATGCTATCCTTGCAGTTGGAGCTTAGAATTCTACAGCCTGGGCCTCAGCTTATGGGGGCTCCAGTCACCCAAGCAGGACTGGGAGAATGCGGTCTTCCCACTGGTGACAGAAGAGATGCACCTGAGATCTAGCTGTTTCCCTAACACAGGTTACCACTGACCATACAAGGGGTGTGGGAAGCTGTGCCTCCCTCTCTTCTGTCCAGTATAGCACTTTCTAGAGCTGGGCTGCCCAAAGGGTAGCCACCAGTCAGTCACATGTGCCCACTTATATGAGAATTATAATCTAAAATACAGTTCCCCAGTCACACTAGCCACATTTCAAGTGCTTAATTACCACATGTGGCTAGTGACTACCATGTTGGACAGCACAGATATAGAGCATTTCCATCAATGCAAAAATAATTCTATTGGACAGAGTTGGTCCATACCTTAAGGGGTATGGACCATACCTTAAGGGGTATAGACTAGGGGGTAGGACTGGGGCTGAAATCTAACCTATTAAGGGTGGAAGACAGGGCAGTTGGGTTTCCCCAATAGTGTCATTATTAAAATGGAACCAGTTCTAGACCAGGTACTTGACCATCCCCCACCTTCTTCAAAAATAAATAAGTACATGGGACTTGGCCTCTAGGACCACCCTTCTTTCCCCTGTGCTCTCTAAACTCACATTTCTCCAGCACTACCATTTGGATAATGAAATGTCATCCTCCTTGGTCACTCAGCCTACATAATGTAATTTATTCTGAACACGATAATCCCTATTTCTGTGGCCAAACAGAAATCAACGTTGCCAAGCTTAAGACCAATAAGCAGATAAATAGACGAATATTTACCTCTTTTAAGCTTTCTTTGCAAAGAGGACAATATGGTGTATGATCTAAACAACGCTCAAGGCAATTCTTACAGAATGAGTGTCCACAAGGGGTTGTTACTGGCTCAAAAAACAACCTGAAAACAACCAAAATACCTGTTAGTTTTCACATTAAACTCTCTACTGGAAAAAGTGAACAAATAATGGAACCATAACACTACTCTCTAAGGAGGGGCTGGGGGGCAGGAAAGGGGCAGTGATAAAGGTAATTATGCCCTCCTGAACCTTTTAAAAGTTCTCATCAACAGGGGTACCCTGCCAAGAGCCTAATGCTATACTAATGGAACAGCCACTCACCACATGGGACTACTGAGCACTTGAAATGTGGCTGGTCCAAACTGAGAAGTACAATAAATGCAAAACACACACCAGATTTCAGAGACTATGTACAAAAGAATTAACGTAAAATATTTACCATGATTGTATAGATTCTTATGTTATCATCACTTTAAAATGGCTTAATATGTTTATAAAAGCCTTACTATCTAAAATTCATTAACAAGAACCCAGTAAACCTTACAGTTGAATCTTAAATATTAGGTTTAATACCATATGTAATAAATAATATAGAAAAGACTGATTTTACTTACATTCTAATTCTTTCCTGAAACAGGATACTTCTGAACTGCCTCGAAGTATTGTTAGATACACAGGTACTTGAGCAGTCATCTGGCCTAGTGCCCTCAGCTCAGGGTTGAAGACACGAAGGCTCAGAGGCAGGGGACCTGCTGGGAACTCAGCTAGTTCCTACCAGCCTGATGTGGCCGGCACCGGGTCTCCTGACTCTGCATGCACTGTTCCCTTGACTCCACCACAATCTCAGTGGAAACTGTTCCTTTGAAACTCTTAGTCTTCTAGAATTACAAGCATTCTGCATGATGGAAATCTTTATCCAATTTTACTTAAAAAAAAAAAAAAATGGATGTATCTACATTTCAATAATATGTGTAACTTCTATGGTACTTTCCAATTTCCTAGTAACTTTTTTATATTTAAGTTGGGTGAGTCTTACACCACCTGCAGTGTAGGCTATGCAAATACTGACTCCACTTTCTAAGTAAGAAAAATCCAAATAGTGTTCAGAGATTAAGTTATTTGCCCAAGGTGTGCAAGGGATTTCTATCTTTTGAGTTAGTCCAGGATTCTGTCACTTCACAATGCCTATTATTACAGTGGGTTACCTTTATCTACTCTGTACTTTAAAATATTCATGACTGATAAAACCTTATGTACTTACCTCATGCATAGAGAACACTCAAAATCTGAGACATCGATTAATTCTTCTGGGATGTCACCAGAAGTTAATGAAAATGTACAGACTTCATTACGAGTTTCTATTAAAAAAAAGAGACAGGACTATCATCTTTAGGAAAAAGTTTAAAGACCATTCTAAATAAGTAAATGTGTTTTCTATGACTGTATTGACATTTTTACCTCCTTGTTTTTTAAGCTTATTTCTTCCATCTTCATCTACAATCACATCCTGGTCTAAAAGAGACAACTTTCTTTTCAGCAGAGCACCTTTTTCTTGAACAGAGAGTAAAGGTTCCGAGGACACTCTTTTTAAACCGTCCTCTCTGGCAGGCATATCTGTTGAATTTATAGCCTGTGCTGACCAAGCGCGGTTTAAGCTTCCTCTGATAAGCTCAGACGTGACCTCTGGTACTTCTTCGTTCTACAAAAATACAATAAACAAGGGTAACTATTTCTTCCCTATCCTTTATTGCTCTCACCAAGAATCCATTGGAATGAAATTCCAATGTCTCACAAGGTTCATTTTACTGTTCAATTAAAAACAACTATTAATTCTAATACCCTGATAAATGACTTTTTATCAGTAATTATGCAGCTCTAGACATCAAGCTGATATGTTACAATGAGGTTTACGCAGTTATGCTACTATACTTGTTCCAACCCTGAGGCAACTAAAATCCGTGTTCTATATTTTCCACTAAAGTTTTCTGATATGCAGGGTGACCTAAAATTGTGATTAATGAACAAGTATTTTACATAAAAGTTTAGTGTGAAATCAAAGGCTACAGACAAAAATCTAAGATAATGCTTAGTAGATTAAAAGTGCCTACATAGATTCTAGTACTCCAAACAAAGGAAGTGAGAATCGTAATGTGTAAAGAAACAGATGCACTATACCCATGAAAATCCTTCCTCACCCTTTACCTGCTCTGGACTAAGCTCGCTGGCAGAATGAGACTCTTCCATTACTGAAGGAAAACCAAAATGTTTGTTTTTACTACATGGCAATGAGCTCCAGGAAGAGTCCTTCAGGCCTTCTTTTAAGTTCTCAGGCGATAATAAATCACATAAAATCTGTAAGAGAAATAATATAAAAGTAATGGAAAATATAAAACATTTGGTTAGTAATAATTTAATATAAAGGATCTAATATTTATGAAATTTTAGAAAATTCCTAGCAGACACGGTTTTTAATGAGCAGAGGAGGAAGAGATTAAGTAATAAGCAGAACTGCCAAATTATTCGAAAGTCCTGTAAAACCAAGGTGTGCTTTAAATGGGGGTTAGATCTCCTCAAAGAAATCATTCAAAAGGAAGGTATGGGAGCAGCTAGACTACTAGCCCAAGAAGGAACCCAAAATAAAAACCAACTTTTTAATGAAGGATTGTAAAAAGAAGAGATCTTAGGAGATCTTATGTACCTCTGAACTTTAGGGAGCCCTATCCTGTCAAAATGGTTCACAGTTCACCCCAAAGTATATTGTAAGGCTGGGCTCTGAGTGTTTAAGTGAACTAAAGAACTCCCCTAATTACAAAACTCTTAAAATTCCACGCATTTATACTGACTTTAGCTACTCACTGAACAAGTAACCTGCGCGGGCAGCTATCACTGCCCAGCTCTGGGATGGGAGTACCATACAGCAGCTAGCCCAGAGCAGCTGGGAGTGCACCTGGAAGGCAGCTGTCATATTCCTGATAGAAGCACCCAGAAATTTTAATACATCTATACACATCTAAACTCTCAAAACAACACCAACCACAGTAGGTTAAGTTAAGCGAAGAACCTGGCTAGAAGGACATGAGAAGGGCTCAAATGTCTTTGTCAAATAAGCTGTATTAAATGAACAGCAGAGCATTTCTTAAAGTCTAAATCCAGAAGTTTGGTCGTTCAGTTATACTCTCTCTTGATCTCACAAAAATGAGATTAGTCCTGAATCATTACAATGTAAATAAACAGGAGATATAGTTAACATAAATAAAAGAATATCTGGTAGGAGCTCTAGCAATACCCCCTTTAATGAACAAGCATTTTAAAATTTGTATGTTTTTACATTTCCCCTGGTCTGAGTCTTAAACACTCACCTACTCTAGACCCCAGCAGATCCAGTAGGTACTTACCAAAGAAAAAAACACATCCACAAAAGAACTTATACAAGAACGTTAGTTCATAGCAGCAACTGGTAACAACGCAAATGAAAATCACTACTAATACCATAAGTTGTGCTGTGCTTCTACAATGGAATGCTTATTAGTGAACAATGAAATGTTTAAAAAATTGCTAGATATATCTCAAAACTATTATCTTCTGCCAAAAAAAAAAAAAAAAAAGCCAGACACAAGAATACATGTTGTGTGATTCCACTTGTGTGAAGTTTAGGATAAGCAAAACTATTTATACTCTAATAAAAATCTAAACAGTAATTGCCTCTGGGAGCAGGGATACAGGGGATTTGCTGAAAAGGGGATGACTGAGATGTCTAGCATGATGGAAATATTCTTGATTGGGGTGCTGTTACATGGATGTATAATTTCCAAAACAGTGGACTGTAAAATCCACGCATCATACGTAAAGTATACCACAATTTACAAAAAGCATATTGGGAGAAAAATATTTCAAAGCATCAGCTGTTTTGCCTTCACCTAACCTTATTAAAGGTCAACTTTTTAAATATTTACAGAAATAGGATATTTAGTAGCATGGAAAATGCAAAATTATAAGCCCTTAAAAAGTCTGCAGTCTCCTCAGGGAGAGACCATTAACAAATATAAAACAGAATACACACAATAGTAAACCATTTTTCATTAAATCAATGGGCTAGAAGCCTCGTGGAGGATATACTGATTATTAGCCATATTCATGAGGCATTGGGGATCTGAGAATATTTTCAAAGTTGTCATCCTTCTAAACGCACAAGAATCTCCCTGGGTTCTTGTAAAACTATGCCCAAATTCCAGAGATTCTAATTCCAACAGTCTGTGGTGAAGTCCAGGAATCTTTACATTTACCAAGCACCCAAGGTGATTCTGACAAAAAGCCACAATGTAAAAAACACTATCAAGGTGGTAACACCTCATGTTTTGTGGATACTGAAGGAGGCATCATGATGACACTACAATTATATGGGGACAGATATTCCCAAAAAATTTTTCAAAGACTCTAGTCTTTCCAGATGCTCTGTGAATATGTTTGACAAAAGCTGAATGCTGCTCTCATGTTAGCAGAGCAAAACCTCTGAGAACTTCTGAAGAAACCTGTTTACCTTGGTTTAACCCAATGTTCCCCAAAATCATTTAATCAGAGGACTCCTCCTTTTTACTTAACACCTACTAACACACCATAAAACAAACTCTGGAAAGTGATATATGGATTACTGAGAAAATTAAGGCAAAACAAATTGGGGCACTACTATGAGCACCTTGAAAATAAGCAAAACTTACACTGGAAATTAAAAGCAAAAAATTAAAAGCAGCCCAATAAAAATTCCTAAGTTGGGGGTCCCAAAGTGAGAAGAGAAAGGGCCAGAGAGCTTCTCCTGGGGAAGAAAACAGAATCTCCAGGTCCAGGAAGTATAGGGTACCAAAGAAGATGAACACACAGAGATTCACACCAAAACACATTATAATGGAAATAGAAAATTTTCAAGACAGAATTCTAAAAGCAGCAAAAGAAAAACTTATTATTTGAAAGGGAAACCCCATAGGCCATCAGATTTATCACCAGAAACTTTGCAGGCCAGAAGAAAGTGGCATGACCTATTTAAAGGGCTGAAATGAAAAAACTTCCATCCAAGAATTCTCTACCCAGCAAGATTGTCATTCAGAACTGAAAAAAAGATTAAGAGTGTTCCATACAAACAAAGGCTAATGGAATACATCACCACTGAACTGGCCCTACAAGACAGGTTAATGGGACTTCTCTGACCTGAAAAAAAAAGTGGCACTAATTAATAAGAAGAAAACATCAAAGTAAACATCTTAGTGGAAAACAAATAGTAAAAGTAAGTAGATTAATCACTTACAAAGCAAGTCTAAAGGTTAAAAGTAAAAAAAAAAAAATTAAACTACAATAATTGGTTAAGAGATGCATAAAATAAAGAGATGTCTAAGGTAACATGTAAAAATATAAAAGGTGAGCAGGGGGAGAAAAATGAAAAGTTTTGGAATGTGTTCTAATTTAAGTTGCTATCAACTCGAAACAGACCATTACATACAAAGAAAGTTCTATGTGAACCTTTTGGTGACCGCAAAGCAAAAACTGATGGTAAATATCCAAAAGAAAATGGGAAAATAATCTAGCAAAGCACGAAAGAAAGCCATAAAACCACAAGCAAAGAGAGAAAGAGAAAAAAGGAAGATGAGGAATGATGAAAAGAGCCAAAAAAAATCATTAACCAAATGGCAATATACACAAACCTATCAAGATTTACTCTATAGACCACTCTCTCCAATCAGACGACGCAGGATGGCTGAATGGATAAGAAAATAAGATCCATCCATATGCTGCCTGCTGGAGACACACTTCACAAATAAGGACACATACACACTGAAAGTGAATGGATGGAAAAAGGTGTTCTGAGCAAACGGAAATGAAAAGAAAGCGGTATAGCTATATGCATAACACACAAAATAGACTTCAAAGCGAGGACTTTAATAGTAGAGAAGGGCATTCCATAATGATAAACAAGATCCAACAAGAAAACATAATATTTATAAATATATATAATATTTATATATATTTATAAATATATATAAATTATATACATCCAACATAGGAGCACCAAGACATATAAAGCAAATAAAACCTACCTAAAGGGAGAAACTGACAGTAATATAGTAATAATGAAGGACTTTACCACTTCATTGACATCAGTGGATAGTTCATCCTGACAGAAAATTAACAAGGAACCCCTGGCCTTAAATGACACATTAGACCAGATGAACTTAAGAGAGATACACAGAACACTGTATCCAAATTGCATCCAAAAATTTCAAGCGCGCATGGAATGTTTTCCAGAATAGATCACGTTAGTCCACAAAACAAGCCTCACTTAAAGAATAATGAAATCATACCAAGCATCTTCAACCACAATAGTATAAAACTAATAATTACTTACAAGGAAAAAAAAAAAAACCAACCAACCAAAATGTGGAGATTAAACATCATGCTATGAAACAACAAATCTTTGTTCCATCAAATAAATAAGAAACTTAAAAAAACAGCCAGAGATAAAACAGAGGGACAATTACTAAAATATTTGGGATGCAGCAAAAGATGTTCTAGGGGGTCTACCTCAAGAAATAAGAAAAATCTCAAACAACCTAACTTTATACCTAAAGAAGCTAGAAAAAGAGAAACAAAGCCCAAAGTCCTAGAAGAAAGGAATTAATAAAGACCACAGCTGAAATAAATGAAACACCAAAAAAGGGAAGATCAAAGAACTAAGAGCTGGATCACTGAACACATTAATAAAATTGGCAAATGTCAAGACTAAAAAGAAAAGAGGGCTCTTGCGTTAGAGAGAGAGAGAAAATTTGGACAGACCAATTCCTAGCAATGAAATTGATCAGTAATTTAAAACCTCCCAACATATCAAAGTCCAGGAGCAGATGGCTTCATAAAGGAAATCTAACCAAACATGTAAGAATTAATATCTATCCTCAAACTATTCCAAAAAAACCTAAAGGAAGGACAGATTCCAAATTCATTCTATGAAGTTAGCATTATCCTGACACCAAAACCAGATGAAGACAATACAAAAAAAGAAAACTACAGGCCAGTATCTCTGATAAACACAGATGAAAAAATCCTCAACAAAATACTAGCAAATAGGATCCAACAACACGTTAAACAAAATCATTCAGCATGACCACATGGGATTTATTCCTTGGATGCAAGGGTGGTTTAATACTTACAAATCAGTCAATGTGATATATCACATCAATAAGAGAAAGGATAAAAAACTATATGATCATTTCAGTAGAGACAGAAAAAGCATTTGACAAGGTAGAACATCCATTCATGAATAAACCTCTTAAAGTATGTTTCAAGGGAACATACTTCAACATAATTAAGGCCTTATATGAAAAACTCACAGCTGCTATCACCCTCAGAGGGGAAAAACAGATTTGCCCATAAGGTCAGGAATGAGACAAAGACGTCCACTCTCACCACTTTTCCGTAACACAGTACTGGAAGTCCTGGCCACAACAATCAGATAAGAAAAAGGTATAAAGGCATCCAAATTGGTGAGGAGGAATTAAAGTTCACTATTTGTAGGACATAATACTCTATATAGAAAACCCTAAAGACGCCACCAAAAAACTACTAGAACTGATACATGAATTCAGTAAAGTTGCAAGATACAAAATGAATGTGTAGCAATCCACTGCACTTCTATACACTAATAATGAAGCAGCAGAAGGAAATTAGGAAAACAATCCATTTACAATTGCACCGAAAACAGTAGGATACCAGGGAAAAACCTAACCGAAGAGGTGAAAGACCTGTATTGTGAAAACTATAAGACATAGATGAAAGAAACTGAAGATGACATAAACAAATGGAAAGACATTCCATGCTCATTGATTGGGAGAACAAATGTTAAAATGTCTGTACTATCCAAAGCAATCTTTGGATAGTACAATCCCTATCAAAATACTAACACCATTTTTCACAGAACTGGAAACAATCCTAAAATCTGTATGGAACCACAAAAGACCCCAAATAGCCAAAGCAATTTTGAAAAAGAAAAGCAAGGCTAGAGGCATCACAATTCCAGACTTCAAGTATATTACAAAGTTGTTGTAATCAAAACGGTATGGTACTAGTACAAAACCAGACACATAGAATAATGGAATGTAATAGAAAACCCAGAAATAAACTCACAATTATATGGTCAATCAATCTTCAACAAAGTAGGAAAGAATATCCAATGGGAAAAAGTCTCTTCAACAAATTGTACTGGGAAAACTGGTCAGCTACATGCAAAAGAATGAAACTGGACCACCTTTCCCCCCCAACTTTCTTATACCATACACAAAATTAAATTCCAAAATGGATTAAAAACCTCAATGTGAGAGCTAAAACTGTAAAAATCCTAGAAGACAGCATTGGCAATGATGTCTTTGACATTGGTTGTAGCAACATTTTTCTAGGTAGGTCTCAGGAGGCAAGGGAAACAAAAGCAAAAAGAAACTATCAGGACTACATCAAAACAAGAAGCCTCTGCATAGTGAAAGAAACCATCAACAAGGGCACCTGGATGGCTCAGTGGGTTAAAGCCTCTGCCTTTGGCTCAGGTCATGATCTCAGGGTCCTGGGATCGAGCCCCACATGGAGTTTTCCACTCAGCAGGGAGCCTGCTTCCTTCTCTTTCTGCCTGACTCTCTGCCTACCTGTGATCTCTCTCTGCCAAATAAATAAATAAAATCTTAAAAAAAAAACAAAACCATCAACAAAACAGAAGACATCCCGCTGAATGGGAGAAGATGCTCGCAAATAATATACCAACAAGAGGTTAATATCCAAAATATATAAAGAACTTACACAACTCACCCCCCCCAAATAACCCAATTAAAATGGGCACAGGACATATAAAGACATTTTCCCAAAGAAGACATACAAATGGCCAACAGATTCATGAAAAGATGCTCAACATCTCTAATCATCAGGGAAATGCAAATAAAACCACAATGAGATATCTTCTCACGCCTGTCAAATGGCTAAAATAAAAAACACAAGAAATAAAAGGTGTTGGCCAGGATGTGGAGAAAAAAGAAACATTTATGCGCTGGGGTAGGAATGCAAGGTGGTGCAGCCACTATGAAAAACTTTGTGGAGTTCCCTCAAAAAACTAAAAATAAAATACTATATGATCCAGTAATTCCACTACTGGATATTTGCCCAGAGAAAACAACACTAATTCGAAAAGTTATAATGCACACTGTGTTTATTGCAGCATTATCCACAATAGCTAAACTATGGGAGCAACAGCTGAATGGATAAAAGAAGAGGTACATACACACAATGGAATTTTACTTGGCCATAAAAAGGTATGAAATCTTGCCATTTGCAACATGGATGGATCTAGAGTATATAATGCTAAATGAAATTTAAGTCAGTCGCAGAAAGATAAATACCATATGATTTCACTCCCGTATGGAATTTAAAGAACAAAAGGACAAAAAAAAAAAAAAGAAAGAAAAACAGACTCTTAAAGAATGGGTGACTGCCAGAGGGGAAGGGGAGGACAGGTGAAATAGATGAAGGGATTAAGAATATACTTAAAATGATAAACACTGAGTAATGTATAGAACTACTGTATCACTACTACAGTATACATGTGAAGTAATATAACACTGTATGTCAGTTATACTAGAATGTAAAAAAGTTTAAAAAAACCCCTGCCAAATAAAAAAAAAGAGCACTCTGATAAAATCAGAAATGAAATGTGATGACTGACACCACCAAATATAAAGGATTATAAGACACTACTACAATTACATGCCAACAAATTGGACAACCTAGAAGAAATGAATAGATTCATAGAAACACACAATCCTCCAAGACTGAATCATGAAGAAACCGAAAATTTGAATAGATCAATTACTAGTAAGATTGAATCAGTAATCAAAAACCTCCCAACGAACAAAAGTTCAGGACCAGATGGCTTACTAGTGAATTCTACCAAACATTTGAAGATTTAATACCTATCCTTCTCAACTCTTTCAAAAAATTGAAGAAGGAACACTCCCCAAATCTTTTTGAGGCCAGCAAGCTGACAAGAAACCACAGAAAAAGAAAATTACAGGCTATTATCAGTGACTAACATTAATGCAAAAATCCTCAACAAAATATTAGCAAACTGAATTTAAAAATACAGCAAAAGTTCATATACGATGATCAAATGGGATTTATTCCAGGGATGCTCATAGACTAGAGGAATTACTATTGTTAAAATATCCATACTCCCCAAAACAATCTACAGATTCAATGTAATTCTTATCAAAATCCCAATGGTATTTTTCCACAGAACTAGACCAAATAATTCTAAAATTGCTGAAAATCACAAAAGATCCCAAATAGCCAAAGCAATCTTGAGAAAGGAGAACAATGCTGATTTCAAACTACAGAACAAATCTATGGTAATTGAAACAATATAATAATGGCATAAAAATACACACATGCCATCAGTGAACCAGAATTATGAACCCAGAATTAAAGGCACACATATACAGACAATTAATTTACACAATTAATTTACAATGGAGAAATGAGTCTCTTCAATAAATGGTGCTGGGGAAAGCTGGACAGCCACATGCAAAGGAGTGAAACTAGACCAGTGTCTTGCAGCAGAGACAGAAATTAACTCAAATGGATTAAAGACTTGAATATAAGACCTGACACCATAAAATTCCTAGAAGAACATAGGTGGTAAGCTCCTCAATATGGGCTTTAGCAGTATTTTTGTGACTCCAACACCAAGGAAAAGAGCAATAATAAATGGGATTGCATCAAACTAAAAAGCTTCGGCACAGCAAAAGAAATCATCAAAACAAAAAGGCAACCTACTGAATGGGAGATTTTTGCAAATTGTATATCTGATAAGGGATTAATATCCAAGATATATAAAGAACGCCTACAACTCAACAACAAAAAGACAACCTAATTAAAAAATGGGTAGAGGATCTGAATAGACACTTTTTTCCAAAGAAAACATACTGATGGCCAACAGGACCATAAAGGATGCTTAACATCATTAATCAGGGAAATACCAACCTAAACCACAATAAGGTATCATCTCACAATGGTTAGAATGGCTATTACCAAAAAGACCAAAGAAAACAAGGCTTGGAGAGGATACGGTAAAAAGTGGACCCTGTATACCGTTCTTGGTAAGCCACTGTGGAAAACAGTATGGAGATTCCTCAACAAATTAAGAATAGAACTTCCACTTCTGTGTACTTATCTTCAGCATGCAAAAACAGTGATTTGGAAAGACATATGCATTCCTATGTTCAGTGCAGCATTGTTTACAATAGCTGAGAAGTGGAAAAAACCTAAATGTCCATCAGTGGCTGATGGAATAAAGATAAGTTATACATATACAATGGACTACCACTTAGCCCAGAAAAAAACTTGTGACAACACGAATGGACCCTAAAGGTATTATGGCAAGTGAAATAAGTCAGAAAGAGAAAGATAAACATGGTATGACTTCACTCATATGTGGGATCTAATACAGAAACAAAAAAGAAATGAACAAAACAAAAACTCCCAGATATGGAAAACAGATTGGTGGTTATCAGAGAGTAAGGGGGTTAGGTGAAATGGAGGAAGGGAGCCCCTGTATTATGATGGATTGTAAATAGCCTTTTAGTGGTATCTCTTATAATGTATATGGAAACATGTAATGTTATAGACCAAGTTTTGCTTTAACTAGAAAAAAAAATTTCTGAGCAGGAATATCATGACAACAATTAAGGATGATTAGTTCGGCTCCAATCAAACAAACCAGTAGAAAGCACCTAAATTTAAGCAAAAATAACACATTTAAGTATCTGCAAATAAAATGTTTTGATTTCAGTAAAAATTCGATACGCTAAGTGTATGACCCTGAAAGCCCACTTGTCAAACTTTTGCTAAATTTGACTTACTGGACTCCTTATGTTCTTACCCCAAGTTTCTGATTATAATTAGCATTTTTAAAAAGACCTGTGTCTCAGACCTGCCTCCAACTACTATTATTACCTTTTCCACTTCTAGCTTTGCAGGTGCAAAATCCTCATCCAGAGCTAAGCACTGAAGAAAGAGCTGTAAGGCATCACCTAAAAAACCAGCATCCTGGAGTACTTTTCCTTTCCTGAAGTAGACCTTCAATGAAAGCACAAATACACAACTTTTACTGACACAATTATTTTTGAAAAATCAGTATCTAGAAAAAAAAATGGTTTGCTTGGAAATGTGCATTTTGAAATTCTGAATGACTCTGAGGAGCCCATAGCATTTCAAGGTATGTTTACATGCTTCCCTGGAGAAGCACTTACAGAAAAATGACTTCAAAACTGCATTTCTATCACTTCAGTAATAAATGCAGAGGATTCCTTCTTTTTTAATAGTTTTAAAGGTGTCCATACAGATCATTTTCCATCATTACATTTGCCTTATACTAACCAGTCAAGCCAGCATGGGATTTAGTATCGTTTTTCATATTAATTTATAATTTTTTAGAGCATCCTTAATATATTGTCCTCAAAGGCATGGTTTCAAATGGGGGAAAAGTCATATAAAATATTAACTTCTAGCTTGAAGAACATATATGGGACATGAACTGATTTGCTCTGGCAATTGGATAAAAAATTAGTAAACTGATTACATATATTTGCCTCAAGTCTTTTTTAAAATTGTATGGGCAAGGCAACCTCTGTTGTCCCCATTTACTGTATTAAATCACTCTTCATCTGGTCCCTATGATGATGCCTCCATTTTCCAGTCTCTTCCCATCAGTACACTTCCTCCACCAATTTTCAGTTTGGATCCAGCAGGACCAGTTATATCTCTTTGAGGAAATTTTGCATACTCAAGTCTCTTATTATTTTTTTTTCTCAGTGCCTTAAGTTCAGGTTGTTCTTTAGTTAGAAAATGAAGGTTTCTTAGGGTTTAAAAATTGCTTTATAAACATCTGCTTGAAATACTAACCCTAGATTTCTAGAACGCTATATGTTTTATTTAAAGAGCCAACAAATCTATTTTGTTTAAACTTATAACCATAACTGAATTCATGTTCCCTACAGGTGAAATTTTTAAATATGTAAATGTAAAACAGTAACTTTACCTCAGGCCAATTTGGCAGTTGAAAGAGGACTGCATTTAAATCTTCTATGGCGGCTTTAAACTCTTGGAGACCAGCATATGATTCCGCTCGGTAAATTTTTAGAGTGACATCACTGGGCTCTGAAACAAATATTTTATAAAGGTTTATTTTTAAAATATTATTGTCAGATCCACAAGATACAAACTAGATTAAGAACTGACTTAGTGATTCCAGCTAATAACCACCAAAGCAGAGTACAGGTGCAACCCATGTAAGTGTTGAATTTTATCTAGAAGTTTAATCGTTAAGACTATATGTAGATAAATTTAGCACAGGAAAGGATGGTTTTTAAGTACTGAAAATATTTTATAATGTAAATAATCACCTCTAAGAAAACAAGTGTTTTCTTAAAATAGGGAGGGCATTCTACACAGATCTGAAAACCAGATCTTAGATGTTTAGAAGATTTGCCTCTTCATGGGAAATCTTAATTTTTCAAACCTCAATTTCTAAACCCTCACTTACAAACAACCATACGTGCAACTACTCCACACACAATTTCCACAGTAACAAAGACTGACCAAGGTTCAAACTTAGGAGGGTACACAATGGTCCTGATTCTGGAGGAAATGGATTGATAATTTAAGAGGTCAAAATTTTAATTCCTGCCATTAGCACAAATGATATTTTGTCACTGCCAAACAGATCTAATTTTGAATGTTTCTGAGAAAGAAGCTTTGTTGATATTTTGACTACCGTCCTCTACCTCTGTACTTGAGAAACCAAATTCGTACGCAATGGCGGTCAGAATTTCAGTTAGGGGGCACCATCTGTGATACTACCATCACTTGTTACACGTACATAGATTCGAAATCTGAAGTCTAAGCCAGAAACTGATTTTCAGCACATCTATAGACAAAATTAATCTCACTCTTTTAAAGCTAGTCATCTTTGAAGCCTTCAAAAATATATGCTTATGAAATAAGGCAATTCATTGTGAAGAGGGTATAAAGACCCATAATGCCTCATTAAAAAAAAAAAAAAAAGACAAAATGGTAATAAAACCCTTCAATAGTTCCCTGGTTTACTTTACTTTTGAGATGATTGCTTTCCTACAGAGAACTCCCAATAATGGGACTGGCCTTTTTCAGCTGATGCTTAAGAATTGGAACTATGTTGTTCCTTCGAATTTATATCAATGGAAATTTTCAAAGAAGAATGAAATATTTCAAGAAAATATTTCATGCTTCCTAAATAAAAAAGACATCTAGAATATTTTGTCTTTTGTTTCGTAAAGGAATGTAACTGGAAACCATTATCTCTGAATAAAAACACATGGAAACTGAAAGCTCAATATGGATTCATCAATCAAGAATGAAGAGTCCTGGCACAAAACTTGACCCTGTTGGTGCTCGGAAGACTTTATTTTATCCCTGTCTTTGAGGAGTTTACAATCCAATTAGAAAACTTTATTTTATTATGAAATGGGATCATGTAATCTTGATTTGACAAGAACAACTGCAGCTCAAAAAACTGAGAGCAGCACATGCCAAAATGGTCCAAGAACGAGTAGTTCAAAAGCACCAAAAGAACCCGGACCCATTAAGGACTGCTCACCCAGAGCTGGGTGCTTCCAACAGCATCCTTGAGCCCCCTTCTTTGCATCTCAGAGAGAGGGAGTTCACTGTGGCAGCAAGCAGCCCTTTCCATTCTTGGTTCCCTGAGGGGCTTTATTTCATTTCAATTTTTTTCCTTTTACAGCAGGTCCCCCGTTGCATCACACTTGATGCCTCACACATTCAAAACTTCTGAATATCCAACCCTTTTATCAATGCTTTCACTACTGAATATAGCTTCTTTGGGTTAGCACTGTAGCAAGTGTCCGAGGACACGTCTGTCGTTGACAACACCCAGCCAACGTACCACACTTCTCCACTCTGACCAAAGTGAAAAAAAAGATGGTTTCCCCTCTCCTCTCAACACAAAAACACTCAGGCTCCTGAGATGCTCTAAAGGCGGCCTAAGAAGTTAGTATGTATTGGGAGAAGAGAAAAGATACACACAAAACGACAAGAGGGCTAGATTTTAAAAGTCTTGCCCCCTAATACTTCGTAGGTAACATTTTTGTTAAGAACATCAAATGTGGGCGCCTGGGTGGCTCAGTGGGTTAAGGCCTCTGCCTTCGGCTCAGGTCATGATCCCAGGGTCCTGGGATGGAGCCCCACATCGGGCTCTCTGCTCAGCAAAGGGCCTGCTTCCTCCTCTCTCTCTGCCTGCCTCTCCACCTACTTGTGATCTCTGTCTGTCAAATAAATAAATAAAATCTTTAAAAATATATATTTAAAAAATAAAAAATTTTTAAAAATATTAAAAATAATAATAAAAAAAAAAGAACATCAAATGTTAGGGGCACCTGGGTGGCTCAGTGGGTTAAGCCACTGCCTTCGGCTCAGGTCATGATCTCAGGGTCCTGGGATCGAGCCCCACATCGGGCTCTCTGCTCAGCAGTGAGCCTATTTCCCCCCTCTCTCTGTCTGCCTGCCTCTCTGACTACTTGTGATCTCTTTGTTAAATAAATAAAATCTTAAAAAAAAAAATCAAATGTTAATGGAATAATTATTTTAAATGACTTTATAAGGGGGGAAAAAAACCTCATCAAGTGAGTTGAAATTCCTAAAGCTTCTTAAGAGATTAGGGTCACCCCGCCCACTTATTTCAAACCCTTAATTCTAAAAAAGAGCCAAATGCACTAATTGAGATCCTGGAATCATCAAAGCATACAATGTCTGCCCTCCATGTAAGCTTCTGTAAAAGGTAACTATAAACCACTCTCCTTCACTCCCCAAAAAACAACTATCAGCCCAGCTGTGTTAGTAACTCAAGTCTGAAAGGGTCAACAAATGTTCCTAGTATGTTCTCCACCTCGCCTTGAGGACCTTGGTGTGAACAAGTTACCTCATCGAGCATGCTATCAGAGAGGGGCCTCCCATGCCACTACTGTGGGCACCCTACTGCCTGGCACATAACGGACCCAATGTGTTCAAAAAGTGAAGAAATACAAAGATGTGGTTGGGGCTAATTGTACTAAAAGCATGATTTAACTTCCAAATCTTTATCTTTAGTTCTGAGCTTTTCAACCTGCCTTCAGATTCACCAAATTTCCAACTGCCTGCTATAATTTCCACATACTCAGTGCATTTCCATTAAAAAAAAAAGTCTTGGGGGGCACCTGGGTGGCTCAGTGAGTTAAAGCCTCTGCCTTCGGCTCAGGTCATGATCCTAGGGTCCTGGGATCGAGCCCCACACTCTCCTCAGCAGGGAGCCTGCTTCCTCCTTTCTCTCCGTCTGCCTCTCTGCCTACTTGTGATCTCTGTCTGTCAAATAAATAAATTAAAAAAAAAAAAAAGTCTTGGGGTACCTGGGTGGCTCTGTGGGTTAAGTGTCTGCCTTCAGCTCAGGTCATGATCCCAGGGTCCTGGGATGGAGCCCCAGAGTGGACTCCCTACTCAGTGAGGAGACTGCTTCTCTCTCTCCCTCTGCCCCTCCCCCTGCTTGTGCTCTCTCCCTCAAATGAATAAAAATCTTTAAAAAAAAAAAAAAAAAGTCTTTTTACTGTATTCTCTACTAGTAAAACCACTGACTTCCCAAATCAAATCCCCAATTTTGTCAATTTTACTTTCTGTAATATTTCTCAAATCTGTCCCAGGTCTTTTCCAATCTTCCTGCTAACAGCCTTACTTAAGGGTCTGGATCCAAATCTCTTAAGATTTTTGCAAGAGCTTGCTAACTGCTCTCTCTGCCTCCAGTCTTACCCTACCTATATCCTCACCATCCAGAAGATCAGATGGGTCAAGAAATGTTCCTAGTATAATGGGTATATTAGTACAACATGCAAATTCCTACACACCTGGTGCCTGCCCCTCTCCAGCCTCACTTCCCATCATTATCCAGCTCCCATTTGAGGTTCCAGTAATACCTAAACTCAGCCTGCCCCATGTCTGCCATTCTATTTCATGCCTCCTTCCTTTGCTCACAGAACTCTCTCCTTGGCAGAACTCTACTTCAATACCGCACCTCCCCTTGGTCTGGGGAACTATTTTGCAACCAACAGGACTCAGCTCACCAATCTCTTTCTCAAGATGCTTTCTTCTGAGTCTACCCTCACTTGGCACATCACTAAGGATCAAGAACAGGAGCTCTGAGGTTCTCACACTGCTGGCCCCTCCACTCACTGCGCCTGGGGGAAACAGCCAAACACCTCTGTACCTGTTTCCTCAGCTACAAAATCGAGAGTGTTTCCCAAAATTTATTTTTACTTAAGAAACACCACTTACTATGATTTGCAACCTTCCGAACAATCCTGTGTGGGTCTGGCACTGTCCACATTTTCCCAGATAAGGAGAACTGAACACAGTTTAAGTAATTTGCCCAAGATCAAGAAGCTAGGAAGCGGTGGATTCAAGATTCTCGCTCAGGCGGTCTGGCTCGAGAGTTCTTACTGATCACCTCTGCAAATAACAGTATTTACCTCACAGTATTACTCAAGAATAAGTTAATATATGCAAAACACCCAGCACAGGGCTTGGTACATTATAAATGTTGGCTATTATGACTGTGTTCCTTCACTGTATGTGCACTGCATTCAGTCTAAAATCTATTTTTGAGATCCCTCCATTATTTCCTGTCTTTGTGTCCTCAAATCCTGGCTTTGCTAAATGTTTGCTGAACAAGGGAAACTTCATTAAAATCTGTCCCCTTATGCTCCTTAATTCATGCTCCCATTTTCTCTTCTCTTAGACCCAGTAATATTGCCAGTCACCAGGCAAATAAAAAAACTGAGATAAAATTCTGCTTCACATCTGAGAAAAGCAGGTCTTAAGCGGCCGAGGCATTTCAAGGGCTGAGGAGAGTTTTTCAGAATCCCCATTAATCATCCTTGTTCCAATCCTAAGGTAGTTTCCTTAGTTCATCTTCAAGAAACTTTTTTCAGATTATAAAAATGTTTACTTATACAATTTGAAAAACCTACATATTAAGAAAGAAATTTTTAATTAAGAAATGTTCCCACCATCAAGAAATAACCAGTGTTGGCCAGTTTTTCCTATGTGTGTAGATTACATTTTTAATTTTACAGTTTTATGAACTCAACCCTATATATAGTTTACAACCTGCTTTTTTGTCACTGTAATTAAATCCACATGGTTTTTAATGGTTGCAAAATATCCTACCATATTCACAATCTATTTCAAAATACACTACTCAGCAGTTTTTACTTCTAATGTTTGCTAATATAAAAAGCACTTACAGGGACCCCTAGGTGGCTTGGTTGATGGTCCTACTCTTGATTTCTGCTCAGGTCATGACCTTAGGGTCCTGGGATGGAGCCCAGCCTCAGGCTCCACACTCAGCAGGAACCTGCTTGAAATTTTCTCCCTCTGCCCCACCTCCCCATTTGTGTGCTCTCTAAAATAAATCTTCTATTTAAAAAAAAGAAAGAAAAAAAAAGAGGTACTACAAGGAACATCTATCTGTACTCCTTTACATATCTGTTTATTTCCTTAGTCACTGTCTAGAAAGTTGAATGGCTGTGTAGAAAATTATATATACAAAGTTTCAATACATTCTGCTGGCCCTTTTATAAAAACTTATTTTTACATTCCCACAAGCTGTGTATTTTTGTTTCCTAGAAAAATACAAAAAAAGCATTGTTTTAATGTGCATTTCTTCAGTAAGTCTGACCTTTTAAAACTATATATTTACTGGCTACATTGTTTATGCATAAGAATAAACATTCCACATTCATAATCTTTTACTCATTCCTCTGAGTGCCTTTTTCTTAGATTTGTATGTTGAGCTGTTTCAACAACCTCAGTGGCCAACCAAAATGCCAAATTTCTTTTCTTCTGTCACTTTTTTTCTTTTTTTTTTTTTTTTTAAGATTTTATTTATCTGCCAGAGAGAGAGAGAGAGAGAGAGAGAGAGCGAGAGCGAGCACAGGCAGGCAGAGAGGCAGGCAGAGGCAGAGGGAGAAGCAGGCTCCCCGCCGAGCAAGGAGCCCGATGCGGGACTCGATCCCAGGACGCTGGGGTCATGACCTGAGCCGAAGGCAGTGGCTTAACCCACTGAGCCACCCAGGCGTCCCATCTTCTGTCACTTTTTCAAGTTCAGTATGGTAGGGCTCGGTTGTCACAGAAGCCACTTGGCTCAGTGGGTAAAGAGGCTGACTCTTGATTTCAACTCATGATCTCAGGGCCCTGAAATTGGGACCCCACCTGGACTCCACGCTCAGCAACGAGTCTGCTTGGGATGCACTCTGGCCTCACCCTCTTGCCTCTGCCCCTTCCCCTCCACCTCACGCGCTCTTTCTAAAATAAATATTTAAACTGAAAGCCACCAATTGACAAGTTATTAGTGATTGATTAATGGTATACTATGAAAGGAATCGTCTAGCACTAACCATTTCATTCAGAGCACCTGGGTTTAGATCCCAGGTTGAACAGTTTACCTTACTCTTTAATCATCCGGCTCCTCACCTGTCCAATGCTGGTGACACCTATGTCGTAAGACAGTTGTGAGGACTACACAGATATTAACACAATGCCTGGCACACAAATAATAAATAATAGGTACTGTTACTATTATAAAATGTTTCAAAATAAGTTGAATAGCAAGGAGATTAGCTCTCCATACAAGGTATTAGAGTGTTTTCCTTTCTTTTCCCCAAATAAACCTTTGCCACGTGACAAACATCTTTAGGGACTGGCAGTGCAAACTGGACAAAAGGAGGGGAAATGGAGGAAAAAAAAAAACAAACCAGAGTGATCCCATCCTACCAAAGGTGGGGAGGGGGTAGAATTAGAACAGAAGTTTCTGTCTTGCATTTTAGAGTCTAAGTCATTCACCTACAGTTAAACATGGTAACAATTTTGAAAACTATCTTTACAATGTAAGGCATAGAATACTATATAAACCCATTTAAATTTTCACTTGAATGTATCTAAGCCTCTTAGAATATTCCACTACACAGAAAAACAAATTCTGAATTCTCCAAAGGTTAATATACAAATAACTAGAAATCTAATATAACAAGAGTTTTGGTAAATTCTGCATTGTTTGACAAACAAAAAAAATGAACACTTAATATTTACATAACCTGATTTCCCATCTTCTATATCAATAAGAATATGCCACTGTAACTGGTCTTTGTAATGACCCTGAGGCATCACAAAAATCCTTAACATGACTTCTGATTTTAAAAAAGGGTGAATCAGAAATGTACTACATACGGGCTCGATTTGTCAGAGGTCAAGTAAGCAATAAGCCCCTTTTCAATAAATACCAATTTGCTGTGAGTTCAAATGAAATAAAAAAAAAAAATACAAACTCCATAAGGACAGGGTCTTTATTTTGTCCACTTTTCTATTTTCAGCAACTAAAACATAACACGTATGTAGTAAGTCCTCAGGAAAAACCTGCCAGATAAGAATACGTGAGATTCAGGATTTACATGCTAATTTTTGAAAGCAGTTTGAGTCTTAGAAACAACATCCACACACTTGGTGCTTCTGCTTTCAGTTCTAACTTGCTTATTTACTTGCCTCAAGAAAGGCACTTAAAATTCTTGGAGCTCTCTTCTTCAGTCTCTGAGCTAGGAATGCTCAAGTTGCCCTCCTACCTCACATGATCTTTTGTAAGGATCAGTTAAGATAATGGAAAAGAAAATATTTTGTACACTATGAAACACCAAATAAATGTCAATGTTTACTGTTTCAAGTGTTTTACAGATTAAGTTAGGACATACTAAGTTTACTGATTAAATCAATTTAAATCTCTTCACCTTAACCTAGTTAAGATATTAAACACCTTTACATTTTCTGTAAGTGTATTCAGCATTTACCTACAATTTGGCTCATCTTTTTATAACTAAAGCCTTTCAGGATCTGTACTTTATTGATGGATGCTAAAATGTCACTACTAACTCACATATATAGGCTAGAATCAGATTTAACTCTCACTCTGCTAATATTATTAATGTGGGAGAGAGAAAAGAACAGGACTTGATGTCATAAAAGTTACATTTTAATTGTAGCTATATCATCTAGTTGCAGCACAGCTTTTACATTTAAAAAATATATTTTTTGAAGATTTTATTTGAGGGGCGCCTGGGTGGCTTCAGTGGGTTAAAGCCTCTGCCTTTGGCTCAGGTCATGATCCCGGGGTCCTGGGATCGAGTCCCGCATCAGGCTCTCTGCTCGGCGGGGAGCCTGCTTCCTCCTCCTCTCTCTGCCTGCCTCTCTGCTTACTTGTGATCTCTCTGTCAAATAAATAAATAAAATCTTAAAAAAAAAAAAAAAGATTTTATTTGAGAGAAAGCAAGAGCCTGAGAGAGAGCATGAGCAGGGGAAGGAGGGGGCAGAGGGAGAAGCAGGGAGCCCAGCTCCCCAATTAGGAGCTGGATCCCAGGACCCTGAGATCACGACCTGAGCATAAGGCAGATGCCCAACCCACTGAGCCACCCAGGCACCCCTAAAATTTTTTAACTAATATTTACTAGGCATTACTCTGTCAGGCACCATTCAAAGCATTTTACATCTCAGTTCTCCTAACACCCCTAGGTAGTTGTTAACCTACTGTTATCCATCTGGGAGTTATCTATCTACCAGATATTATTCTCGCTTTTCAAATAAGGAAACCAAAACAGTAAGATTAGACAACAGGCCCAAGGTCAGAGAGTAAGTGGAGGGCTGCGCTGGGACACACACCCAGGCAGTCAGCTGTCAAGGTGTACAGCTTTAACCAGTACACCACCCTGCACCCGAAAGACAGCTGCCTCAATTTCCTTCTGAGGTAAGGGTATGCCACAGGATTCTTTGTGAAGATCAAATGATTAAATAATTTTTTTAATGCTTGATAATATGCAAGAACTACATAATACTAAAGACAAAAATTTATAAATGTTTTAAATAAACTGTTCTCCCCTGAATGACATTCTTAAAAAAAAAAAACAAGAACAGTTCAAACTGTAATTTACAATGTTCTTTTGTCTTCTTTTGGGAGAGAGGGGTATATATGGGGAGGAGGCAAGTCAGTGTAAAAATTCATTAAAAATTAAAGGAAAAACAGTATAGCAATCTCAGATAATTTCAATAAGTACAAAGATTCAACACAGAAGAGACTTTTACACAATAGCCCTAAAGAGACAGAAAGTTATGAAACATCTGAGTTAATACCAAAAGATCAATAGATTAAATGTTATCTAAATATATTTCAATTCAACAGAAAGTTATGTAATCTCAATGGGAAACTTCTGATTTTGGAAAAAGGTTTTCAAGCCTTCTTTTCTTTTCAACAGGGATAAATTGGAGGTGTGGGCTAACTGCAGACTAGATTCTTTTTCTAGTTAATAGTATTTAGTTTTTCATGATAAGAATTCTAAAAAGAAATTTCAGTGAAGGTCTTTCAATAATGAAAAGTAGCATGGGGAGCTACAACTGTACAATTATATAAACACATTTAAAACACCCATCTAGTTAACTAGCTGACACTGAAAAAGTTAAAGCCTAACTACAGATTTATAACTCTACTATTTTTATTCACCTCCATAAATTGTTAGGACACTTGATATCTATATTTCACCAACTACAATTTGTTAAACTCTTAAGATTTTTTTCCCCTCCTATGTTGCACTAAAAATTTATGGGATCAAAAAACTTAACCTTGTTACTAACATTCCGATACATTTTTGAGAATGAAATTAATGATTTTTCAAAGACCTCAGAAGAGGGAAAAATAGGTTAACGAGGTGAACGAAGACTTGAGTTCTAGTTCCACACAAGTAAGATTTAAGTGGCTGAACAGGCAAAATTCCCATGTGCTGACCATGCAAATTGTCTTTACAAAAGATAGGGGGTTTTTTTCTGTTAAAAATAATATCCTCAATCCAAGGCCCAAGTCTTCCTTAATTAAAAGATTACTGGTTATAGAACATTAAGCCAAACCTTAAATTAGTAATGTGTTCACTGATCTGTAGACTCAGACCTGAATTCCTATTAAGTCCCTGATTAAATTCTTATGGAGTAGAGTATTTAATGCCATATAGTGCTATCAATAAGTTTCAGCCTTTATTTTATACTAGTGACAAAGAAAACTCTCCTGGGAATTGGTTAAACATTTTCAATGGTTGAGCTATAAAGCCAGGACCAACCCTGGTGCAACAGTTAGGAGAAAGGGATGATACAATGTTGCCTCTACAACCAGCTAGCTGTGTGACTGTAGACAAGTCATTTCACTGCCCTAGCTTCGGCTTCTTTTTTTAAAAATGAGGACCATGGCCTAGATGGTCTGCACTTCCTCACTCAAACTACCCAGAAAGGCAGAGCTGTCTATATCAGAATTTTGTATTCCAACTAGTTCTCTTTTGTTCTGGGTCTATCATTCTACTCCATTTTATAACTGCCTAAACTTCCCATAAAGATTCTGAAAGACTATGAAAATATGCCAAGTTTATGTTTTGAACTCTAAGGTATTATTAAATAATATACTGTCACTATTTGAAATGACTAAGCACTTAGGATAAAAAAAAACCCACAAAAATAGAGAGTTTCAGTTAAACAGTTTATAAATTTACCTGATACATAATATCAGTTTATATTTTAGATGTCTTTCTCCAGGATTATTCTCTCCAGCATTATTTCATGCCAATAAAGACACTAATTTTGAAATAGGCTTATTTAACACAAGATGTAACAGTGACACTGTTGACATTTGGGGGCTGATAACTGTGTGGGAGGCTGTCCGGTGCTCTCTCCAATGTTTAGCAGCATCCCCAGCCCCTACCCACGAGATGTACCAGCACTACTCCCACAATCGGTGGCAATCAAAAATGTCTCTAGGTATTACCAGACACCGCTCTAGAAATGCCCCCCGGGGGGTAAAATCCCCGCCCCCCGGGTTGGGGGGTACCACCGATTTATAGAACTCTTTATTCTCCCTAGAAGAGTCTGGCAGTGTCCCTTTCCACAGCCTAAAACCATCTTAAAAGTGCTAACCTAGGTTAGGAAGCCGAAGCTGCTTCTTGGAGGAGAAGAAACAGACCAAAGATCTAAAAGGCTTTTCCCCACATCTTGATCAAGTGTGGAAAGGCGAACAAGGGTGTCTAAGAACTCATCAGAGACTACCTCTTCATCTTGACCGTGAAACTAGGGGTATTCGAAAAGTAAGCCACGTGTGTTTACGAAATAAGTATGATCCGAGAATAGAGAGGTTAAACCATCATTTTCAGGGAAGCCTGGACACCCCCGAGCAACTCCGACACCCGCCCCAAGCCCAGTGGCCGGCGGGGCCTCCCGGAGCTGGGTGCCGGCGCCGAGCTCCCGCCACGCCCACCGGATGTCACCCGTTACACAACCCCCCCCCCCCCCCCAGCTTATGCAATTCTGCCCTCCCGCGGCTTCCAATTGCCCCAGTGACTTTTGTGGGGTACGACCGTAAGCGTTGCACGCCTAACCTCGGCCGGAGGGATCCTCTCCCCGCCCCGGCTGTCGTGTGCCCGAGGCGGACCCGGCCCGGCCCGGCCTGGCGGGCCAATTACAGGAAAGAGCGCGGCAGGAAGCGAGCGGTCGCTCCGGTTCGCCCAACTTCCACCCCATCCCGCGCTCCCGCGGCCTCGCCCCGACCACCCGCTCCGCTCGGGACGCTCCCTCCAGACCGCAAGGCCGCGGCCGAGGGAACCCCGAGCCTGTGCGCCCCTCCCCGCGCCGCGTCACACTCGGCTCGGAAGGCGATCCCCATTGTGACCGAAGCACCCCGGGGCGCCGCCCCCTCCCACACCCTCCAGGACCCCGAAACCCTACAAGCGGGAGTCAGGCGGCCTCGGGGAGGCAGCGAAGCCTCCCTGGGGCGCAGACGAGCTCCGGGTAGCCGGGCCGTCGGGGAAAGGAGGGTGGGGTCGGCCGGGCCCACGCCGCATCCCCGCGCGGTCACCTGCTCGCAGCGCCTCGCAGGCGGCGGCCAGGGCCTCCCGGTAGCGCCCCTGGTGCAGCAGCTCCCCGAGCCGGCCAGCCGCGCGGGCTCGCTCCCGCTGGCCCGGGAACCACTTCTCGGCCAGGTGGTTGAGGACGACGCTGGTTCTGAAGCCCGAGGTGGCGATGGCGGCGGCCAGAGGCGGCGGCCGCGGGGTGGTGCCCTCAGCATCAGTGGCGGCGGCAGGCGGCAGCCGGTCCCGGCAGAGGCGGCAGCGGGCGCGGAGCTCTCTCCGCAGGCAGCGACGGCAGTAGCTGTGGCCACAGGGCACGGTCACCGGCTCGCTCAGGAAGCCCCGGCAGCCCAGGCAGCTGAGCAGCCCGCCCGCACCGAGGTCTGCGCCCGCTGCCAGGGTCGCGCTCCAGCCCAGCCCGTGGCGGAGCCGGTAGTTGAGCACCAGGCAGTCCACCAGGGTGCCGAGGCACTCGGGCCTGACCGGGGCCCCGCGGCGCAGCGCCGCCGCGTACGCCTCCAGCGCTCCCTTCAGGTGGCCGCCCAGCGCCAGCAGCTCGCCGCGGCGGAGCAGCAGCTCCCAGCGCTCCGACTCCGCCGCCGCGCGCTCCAGCCGGTCGCCGCTGCCGCCGCCCACTTCCCAGAACCGGCCCCGGCTCCGCGGCGTGGGGGCCATCTCCCGGCTCCCTCCTGGGGAGCTCCTCGCCACGTCCGGAGAAGACATGGCCCGCGGAGGGCTGCTCCGCCGCCGCCGCCCGCCGCCACGGTCGCGGAGCCTCCGGGGCGCGCGGCTCCGCACGCGGCCCGCGAGCTGGGGGGCGTGGCGCGCGGACACAGCGGGGCGGCGCGCGCCCGGGAAGCCCCGGGGGCGGGGCCTGGCGGGCGCGGGGCGGGGCGGAGCTTCGCTGCAGCGCCCGGGACTCCCCCGCACGGCCGGCGCCCGGGGTCCCGGAGGAGCCTACCGCCTGGCCCCGCCCCTTCCGAAGCGCCTCCTGGGGAGGAACCCGAGGTCAGATGATCCCCCAGCGGGGATCTAATTGGCTTCTCCCGAAACAGGGGCCTGGCTTGTAATTGAACAAAGCCCCTAGGAACCCGGGCCTCCACCCACCTCGCCTTTCAGCTGGACGCATACCCTCACCTGCCAAGGCTTCTCTCCTAGTGCCTGCCTGGTGGGTACTTTTCTGCCGGCGGCTGGCCTCCCGGGACTAAAGCCCAGATCGCCAGCACTCCCCTGACATGGCCGGCGTCCTGAGTGGGGACCCGCCCTCTCTTCATGGCCGGTGGGAGCTTCCCGGTGAAGATGTCAGGTGCAGGTCTGCATTTTCTTTACACCCAAGTTACAGATGGACATGTAGAGGCAGAGGACCTAAGAACGCGCAAAGTCGGTTTGATGACTTAGTGCCTCCTCAAGTCTAGGCCAGGTCAACTTTAGAGACGAAATGACCCCATCCACGTTCCTGAGCCGACTCCCTCCAGTGGCAAGTTACTGAGACCTTTACCTTTTAAAACACCCCCACTTCCAGGAAGGAAGCCCACAAGTTCCCAAGGTGTCAGATGGTACTCCTCACATCTCATTCAACGCTGTAAAGCTGGCTAAGCCCATATTTGACATTTTAAAAGAGAAACCACCAAGATAAAAGTTTTCATATGTCAGTCACAATAACACTACAACCCAAGCAGGGTCTGCAGTACTGCCAATGGAAGAAAAAAAAAGATCTGGGTTTTATATAACGGACTATATTTCCTTTAAACTTGATGTTAGAGTTTAAAGCTCTCAGCTAAAAATACAGATTTGATTAGAGGCCACTAGATTGTTACTGCTGGAAGTGACTTAGAACTTTCATCCTTTTTCAGATGGTTAGAAGCAATGGCCCAGAGAGGGAAGGTTGCCTGCCCCAAATCACACAGCTAATAATATACAGAGGCTCTGCTTCCTACTCTCATTTCACTGTTAGGTTACTATGTTAGATCTTAGAAATATATTACACAAGATTTTCAAAATCAAGGAAGTTGGTAAATGAAATGTTAACCTGAGCCTGCTATGCCTGAAACTGGCAAAGGTTTAATTAGCATCCTTCTTTATATGGAACAGGCAGTTGGGCTCAAAACTGCTTTTTGAGTTACATATGTTTTTACTACACAATGAGCAAATTCTGTAACTTCAGAAAAGATGCAGCTATATTGCCCCAAAAGGAACAAGGAAAAAGCTCGCTGAGGAAAAGCTGAGGTTCCCACTCCTGACAGGGTGCAGAGGGAACAGGCTCATTTACCATTCACACTGCACCTGAAACTGTAGCCAAGAAACAAGGAGCAACTCCTAAATCATTTGAGGTGGGGAAGATTGGGATTAAATCATACGCATAACCTTGAATTTAATCCTCTCCCCCCCCATATTACTACCTTCCCTCAATATTATTAAAAATGACTTTAGTCAGATGCCCACATTCTCATTTGAGACTTGAAACCATAACTGGTAAAACAAATATCCATATATATATGGACATTGACTTTTTGTGATACATACATTCCAGCAGCTGGCAAACTGTACATTAGTAAATACTTAATACATGTGTTCATGATTACACATGAAGTATAAATTGATAAATCATATATATAGTTCAAATCAGGTTTTCTTATGGAAGTTCCCCCCAAAGTAAAATGTGTGGTTCAGAAAGTAGTGTGAAGTATCATCTGTCCTTTGGAGTTTCTTTCTCTAATAAATGTGACAGATAACTACATCTGATTCTGGTGTGAAATAAAATGATACAATTACAATAATGTTGGAGGGGGAAAAAATGGTACCGTGGGAGGAATCTTGCCGTGATCTCCTTGGCATTTGTGAATGGTTATAATTCATGTTTGCTGGTTTATACATTTACATAACTGGTTCTCATTTATGTAACTTATTTATGTAAGAGGCTGTACCGCCTCTCTCGCCTTTGTGTGCTGCACAATTTCCCTCTGAAACAGGAAGTCTAGGGCAAAACAATCACCGGCTGTAGACAGGTCAGTCTTCCATCATTCTGTGCCACCAAAAGAGGATAGGTATGCACTTTGATGTGACTGCCTTTTAAATTAAGAGAAGAGAAAAATGAGTACCTTTCTTCATTCATTTTGTAAAATTCAGACTTTGGTCTCTGGCTTACCCGGAGGCTGCAGTGGAGGAGAGGGAACCCCCAGGGGAGGGGGGAGAACAGCTCCCTGGCAGGAAGGAGAGCACTGTGGGGAAGCTCTCCCCTCTTTTCCTGCGAGCATTACTTGCTTCTGTCTTTGCTAACAAAGTAGTAAAATCATGAGATTTGTATTTCATTTCAGTTTTTTAGTGTTGTCTTCTAAAATAGATCAGTTATGTAAGAGAGTAAGAAGAAAAGCATATCTGTTTCCTAATTTGGAAAATGCTTATCACCATCATTCCCTCCGTATCCCTGCCCTCCCCCCCTCAGCCACACCAGAAGGAGACTTTTCCTGATATAGTTAGGTAAACTCCTATTTAAGAATAACGTAACATAGTGCTTTTCCTGGACATGAGTCAGCTGAAGATGTGTATTTGAGCCTCTTTTTTTTTTTTTTTTTTTTTTTTGCCGTGGGTGAATTTACCATTTGTTTCTTCACATTCTTACCATTAAAAAAGAAAAACTGAATTTAAGCTTTAAAGAGCCAAGCAAAATTATGTCCTCTTCCTGGTAACATTCTAGCCACTGCATGGAACACAGTAAACTCTAACGTCCAATATAATCTGTACACACCCAGTAGCATATCTGACCATAATGCACAGATGAAAGGGTCTTCAGAGACCACCTCTCACATAGCCCTTATTTTATGTGTATGAGAACACTAAGATCTGCAAAACTCCTGGTTTAATGGAAGTCCTGCCGGAGGGGCAATCCGGGGACCTAGGGCTGCCCATTTTTGTGCTCTCTCTCTCTGGGAGGAAGTCAGCCGGCCTCCCTGAGCCTCATTTACCATCTGTGAAATGAGGGAACTAGAACCATCTCTCAGGTGCCTCTGCCTCTGGAGCTGAGCCCCAGGGGTTTGTCGGAACACAACTGACAGGAGGCAGAGAGCCTTCCAAGCTCAGGAACACAGCAACGTGACACCTGTTACATGAAAATGTAACAGCAGAGGCAAGGCTGAGAATAGAAGAAGGGGGTATCAGGAAGCACATTTTGCGGATACACACCCAGCCCCGTCCAGGGAAGGGGGAACCAGCCTCTGGGACGTGAGCATTTTCCATCCCAGAACAGGGATCTCCCACCACGCACATGTCCTCGCCCCTACTGTAAGTCTCTGAGAGGCTGGAGAAAAGTCTGGGTGGGGGGGTGGTTATATAACTTGGGCATTTGTAGGGAAGTTTATATAAGATGCTAAAAATACAGTATATGATTGCTATAATGGTGTTCTAAGTGAAAAGCCCTAATGAGGACAACCTGAGTAGGTTAAATAGAGGTGATGCTATGTAGATACCTAAACCCAATTGTCTGCAGTGACTACTGTCTAAGCAAGTACTTTGCTACTCATTATTCAAATATTCTGTTATCTTCATGGGTAACACTGTACATGTGCTCAGGGAGCACACTACAATTATCCTGGGCGCCATTCTTCATTCTTCTTTCCAATACTATAATAAATCTAGAAATACTAAGTATGTGACCCATATTCTATTGTATTGGTAGTCAAATTGATAAAATGAATATATTTCCCAATATCAAGCTGTTAGAAACAGATGCAGGAATAAATCCCCGATATTATTTAATAAGCCCTAAGAACTAACCACATATGAATTTCCCTGGTCCTCTCTATTCTCCTTCCATGTCTGCACCCTGCCCCGTGCATTTAGCACTTATCATCATCTCATATATATATAATTTGTCTCTACTTTCGAGAATGTAAACTCCTGAAGAGCTGGGATTTCTGCCCATCCTGGTCACCAATGTGTCTGCAGCACTGAAAAGACACTGGACAATCCTTGTTGAATGAGTCACCGACAAATTAATGTTATCACCTAATCGTCTTCATTCTTGTTAGTGATGAAAACACATTTACCACTAACACACTAGGACAATTGATTTTCTTCATTTCTCCTCTCTGCCTCTTATACTTCTCATCTGGTCTGCCAAAAGATCTTTTTGGTTCTGCCTTCAGAATATATCCAGAATCTGACCCCTTCTTGCTGCCCCCTCTCCCCCTCTGACCTTTCACCCTTCCCTCCCTCACTCCACACTCCCACAGTCACCCTGGCCCAAGCCACCAACATTCTCCAACTAAAATAGCACAACTGGTTTTGGTATTCTTTAGATAAGAATCTTGCAAGTGGAAACAGATATAAAGAAAATTATACTCAGCCACACTATATATGTATTTGCACATCAGAAGAACAAAGAAATACATAGTTGAACAACACAAGTTTGAACTGTGCAGGTCCCCACTTATATGTGGATTTCTCCTGATAGATACAGGATGGTACTGTAAATGTATCTTTTTCTTATGGTTTTCTTAATGATATTTGCTCTAGCTTACTTTATTGTGAGAATGCAGTATAAATACATATAACATACAATACATATGTTAATCAAATGTTTGTGCTATTGGTAAGGTTTCGGTCAACAGTAGGCTATCAGCAGCCAAGTTTGGGGGTGTTGAAAGTTATATGTGTTTTTGACTGTAAGGGGTGGTCAGTACTTCTATCCCCTGCATTATTCAAGGGTCGACTGTACAACCACCTAACATAGCAAATGAAGCTTTTAAATATTTGAAAATTATAAAGCACTAATGCTTTGGTGCAGTCATTGTGCCACTGCTAGTGGGGAGGGTGAAGTTTATGGAATTAAGCATGTGGCATGAAACCTGCAACACGGATTCCTCTGACAGGATCTAACAAAAGAGTAATTATATTTAGAAAGATAAGTAGAAATAAAGTTCCAATGTCAGCTTACTTGAAAAGGAATCCCTAATCCTAGTGGACAGCACTGAGTAAATATACTTTTGGAAAATTCACATATGTCCTGGAAAGCTGATAAATTCATCATACCCATCAACTATAGAGGAACCCCCACCTCTGTCCCCCTCCAATGCAGTTTCATTTCATTTGTACATTCCCAAGATTATACAGTTTGGTCAGGCTAACACCTGGCTCAGAGGATAAAGGCTTCCAACGCACTTTTGCCTGGCTCATTTTCAAGTCCTGGGTGACTTTTTTAGAATCGGAGTTATTGAATTGTAAAAATTTCAGACTGAATTCATAGAAGAAAGAATGATGTGTATAAAGTGAACATGTGTATAGCTTCCTCTGAAAGACTGAAATAAGTTATTTGGGAGGGTAGGCATTTGAGTTGGTGAAGGAGATCCAGCACGTTAAGAAGGCTATGAGTAGCTTAGGCCAGATGACCTGTGTCCTAAGATGGCCCATGAGTTCTCCAAAAAAGAAGAGAGGATAACTTCAGGTGAGAATTCATAACCAGGAGATGAAAATATACAGATGAGAGAGTCGGGGCAAGGAGATAATGGTGGAATGAGCCACCAGGCTAGAGGTTGAAAGTTAAGCGAAAACCAGAGGAAGATGAAGATATGGAATGTATCAGGTGGACAGGTGCTACAGACCATCTTTATTCAGTATCCAGTGTGTGCTCTAGACCAGGCTGGCTTAGGGCCTTGGAAAGACAGAAGGATGTTTTTCTATTCCTTTTGCAATTCTGATATAGCTAGATGAAGAGACATTCTTATGTCTTACAGGAAATAAATTAAGTAAACAACACAGACTCTGTCATCCAGTATGGAAAACTTATTATCCCCAAAATAAACAATTTTGAACAAGTTTAAGAATGATGGATACATTAAAATACTACTAAGGGAAGTCAGGCCCAACCAAAGTTTTAGGTCAGCCCAGAAAGACAGTGATGCTTTCCCGTGATTCATCCTTTGGTGTTTCTGTCAGTAAGAGAACATTGGGCTGGTTGGTCTGGGGATCTAACCCCGTAAGATAGTTCCTACATTCTTATGTCATGTCTTAATTCATCCCATTAGCTCCCTTATGAAACCAAATCACAAACACATAATAACTCCGAATAAATTGGCTTGCAATCCAAAATGTCTTGATTGGAGCTGTAAGTAAACTGTGAAGCATGGGAGTATGTTCCGGTACGTATATGGCTTTATGGCAACCCCTTCTCCCTCTTAACAGGCTAGCTTCTATGAACTCCCAGAATTCTGGCCACTACTTAATCTGATTCTGACCCTGATCTTTGTAAAATTTCAGGGCCTGACATCTTTGACTCTCATTTGTTAGGTGATGATCCTTCTTATCCAGTGTGGAGGGAACCAACGCTTCTTCCCGCAAACCCATTTATTACCAGGGTGACTTCGCTTCGAGTGCCTTCGACTTTAGAGGATTTCTTTATCCTAGTATCACTGTATCATCTCCCTTATTACCTCAACCCAGGCCTAAAAGAATTAAGGCCTATCCCACAGCAAGTGCTCCTCCAGATTTAGAGCAAATCTTTCTGAGCAGAAGGGGCATTTTGAGTAATAGGACACCTCCATTTTTGTTTCTCCTAAATTTGATGTAGTCAAGTTATTTGATTCCAAATATAGCTAAATAGCTCAAATGAAGCTCGCAATAGCAGTGAACACTAAGCTTCCATCTACAGCTCACCCTTAAACAATGTAGATTTGGGCTATGAAGGTCCACATCCAGGAAGACTCTTTTTCCATAGATACTGTACAGTCCTATAAATGTGTCTTCTCCTTCTTATAATTTTCTTAATAACATTTTCTTTTCTCTACTTGCTTTATTTTAAGAATACAGTATATAATACAAATAACATATAACACATAACACGTGTGTTAATAGAATGTTTATGTTATCAGTAGACTCTGAATAGTTAAGTTTTGGGGCAGTCAGAAGTTATCCTCAGATTTTTAGACAGGCAGGGGTCGGCCCTCCTACCCACCCCTACACCCCCTCATGTTTTCAAGGGTCAACCGTACATCTGTTAAAACTACTTGTTTCAAAGAATGTTTTGGATTTGTTCATAGGATAAATCAAACTTGCTTTGTGTTGGGGGGGGGGGGATGCCACTTCTATGTATAAGGAAAGTTTGCAAATGCAGAGATGCTGTCAGTTGAAGGACACTGCGTGATGCCAAAAAGCATCTCAGCCAGAGGGTCAGCCTCCTGGATTCTGGGTACCTGTGGGAAAAGTTACTCCAACTCTGTGTAAGATGAGGGGGTTGTAATACATAATTTCTGAAGTCCCTTCCAGCTCAGAGAGACTGTAATTTCTGAACAAATACAGCACCTGCCTTTTGATAATTTTCCAGTGGAAAACGATGCAGTTTGGGCCCACGTGTGAAATCTTTAACTTTGTAATTACAAGCCCCCCTCCTCCGCCCCCAGAGGTTTGCCAGTCCCTGTAGAGGCGCTGTCTGAGCATGCGCCTGCGCTTCCGCCCGGCTGTGGGCGGGGTCTTTGAGTCTGCGGGTTGGAGTTCCTACCCGTAGGGGCCTGCCTTTGCAGAACGAAGACAAAAGGTGGTGGGACGTCTGTAGGTCACAACGGACAAGAGAGGGTTAAAGGTGGCCCTGGGGTTGGTTGTAAGGAAGGCTCGGGAGGAAGGCGCGTTTGGGATTGGCTCACGTTGAAGGATGACAATCAGCAGCCGTGGAGACCAAGGAGGCGGCTAGGGGAGGCCCCTCCCCCGCACGACCCGCATCTCCTGCCCTCGGGGTGTAAGTCAGGCTTGTCCCGGGCTGGCTGCAAAGGGCTGAGTGGTAGGTAATCAGCACCCCCACACCATCCTGGCCGATCGCCTCGGAGCGCCCCGGAACCAAACAGGGTCTGCACAGACCAGGCTCAGCCACCTGTCACCACCGCTTGGGGAGTGCTGGTGGCCTGCCTTGTGAGGTGTGGTGAGGGAGGTATGGAGGACCCACAGAGAGATGTCTTGGTAAAAGATAGCCCTGAGCAGCGAGCCTGCCCATATTACACAGCGGAAAGCAGTGCGTAGTGACCATTTGTGTTACCTCCACGGGGACACTGCAGCGACAACTGTACAAGGGAGCAACAACTGTCCAAGGGAGAGTGTGCTATATTCAGGTACCCACGGATCTTTGAGACAGCCTTTATCCAGATCAGCAAAAGAGAAGTGATGGAGGTACACCATATGCTGGTGGTGATCTTGAACCTTGAATCCACCAGCCCAGCAAGCCCTGATACGGTGATGCTGGCCCAGCTGGCTGCATGCTAGGAGAAGCAGGACAGATGTGGAAGACACCTAGGGAAGAGGCCATGGGCCTACTAAGACCTTGGAGCCAACCAAGCACCTTCCCTTGAAGTTTGTAAAGATAGCCATCCAAGTCATGAGAAACAACAGTCCCACCAGAAGCTTGCCACGCGCCACATTTTTAACTGTCAGCTGTGTGTGTCCTCCCCGCCCCCCCACAAGGGATTTTTTTTTTTTTTTTCACCAGAAAAATCTTGTTTACCCCCAAGACCGCCATGGAAGCTTACAGCTGTACCCAGGCCATCCCAGGGGAAGACACAGTGGGCATACCTGTGTTTGAGACAGAGCCCCATGGACAAGGTCATCACCATGCGGTCAACATCATCCCTGAGGTGTTGGAGGCTACCTGCTGTCATTACGAACCATGCTCACGGAAGTACACCCTTTCCTAATCCCAGGACCTACAGTGCCTGACAGAGGGGCAGCAGTGGTAACTGCTGGCAGTGGTAATGACAGACACCACCGCAAGGTGGTGTGGACAAGAAGGCAACTGAATGCAGATTTGGCATTAATACAGCACTGGCAGGAATAGCCTCATGGATCCAGCAGGAATTGGAACCCACATGGCCGTGACAGGTGCTTATGCTGTGGCCTCAAGGTCTTCACGTGCTTGCTTCTAGTGCATACTTGCAGTATGTCTGCAAGAGCTGCTGGTCCCTCCCTTGTGGGTAGCATGCGTGTGGCCACCGTAGGGCAGAGATGACCAGCAAGCCTGGGACAGAAGCAGTTACAGCCCTACAGCAGACCTCTCCTCTCAGTCTTGCAGAGTGAAAGCTACCCAGTGGATGGGATGGAAGCCCGAGAGCCCCCTAGCCCAAGGTAGAAGTCTAGAGGGGGTGAAATGAGGAGGACAGAATTCCACCAGAAGTCCATTCCAGCACTGCAGGACCGGGGAAGATAGGCAACCCTAATATCCTCCTCCTTCTGCTCCTTAGCTCCCTAACACTAAGGGTGAAGAAAAGAAGCTCCAGCAGCCTAGGGAGCTGAGGACACAAGTCCTCTCCCATGAAAACACCAGCCTCGGCCTTATCACAAAGGAGTCTATGTTATCCCAAAATCGAGAAGAGCTGAACTACTGCTAGTTTAGGGTCTGCAAGTGGAAAATGTTCTTCATGAACTTCAGTGCCTGCCTTACTGCACGGAGCAGAGAGGTGATCATCAAATCCAAGACGGCGGAGGAGTTTGCATGGAGACCACCATGCAGTCATCTCAGTGTGACAGGGCCTTCGGCTCCCTGGGACTCTATCTCAGAACAAGGACAGAGTAATTTTGAAGCCTATCACAAAAGGAGTTAGAGCATGGAGACCTAGGTGTTTTCAGTTTAGCTTGCCTTAGATTGAAGTAAATAATTTTTTAAAAATGAATGATACATTCTAAGAATAATAATAAAAATAAAACCACCTTAAAGCACAATTCAAAGGCACATCTCTTTTCATCATGACATTTATGAACGTGTGTTGGTGAGAAGAATTTAGTAGGTGATGGAAGAATCCGAAAACACCTGTATTCACACCAAGAATGAAACTGTGACTCAGTGGGCCTGTGCTGGTCAGAAGAGGAGTCTCTTACCTTCCTTCTTAATCTGGTTGGACTGCTATGACAAATATACCATATACTGGCTGGTTTAATAAGTAAACATTTATTTCTCACAGTTCTGGAGGCTGGGAAAGCCAAGATCATGGTGCCAGCAGATTCACGGGTGAGAGCCCATTGCCTCATTTATGGCTATCTTCTCACTGGCAAGTGTTAGCTCTGGGGCCTTCCTATAAGGGCGCTAATTACATTCAGGAGGACACCACCCTTAGGACCTAATCAACTCCCAAAGACCTCACCACCTAATTACCATCACTTTGTGGGATAGAATTTCAACAGATGACTATTCAAGGAACACAAACAGAAAAAACCCATAGCGCCTTCCTTCCTTTTCTCTAAAATGCACTTATTTAATTAGCCCAGTGATTCTCAAACTGGACTGAAAAATCAGCCGGGGTGCTCTCCAAAAATGCTGATTCTTAGCCTCAAACAAACTGGGATAGGATCATCCTTAAGTGCTTCTGATGGAGGTGACCCAGGATCTTCACTCAGAAAAACACTGTTACATGATCCAATTTAAGAACTGACCTTGAGAGGCAGTAGGCCCTATAGGTTTTTCATGTAGGTGCGTTCATCTTTTTGAACTACGTGCTGGTTCATTTTAATCATACCTACTGTAGACATTTACCTTATTAACAAATATTGGAATAAGGGCTTACTGCATGCCAGGCACTGTTTTAGGTGTCTACCAGTTAAACCTTTGGATTTTAAAAAGATATGTTTTTTTTATAATGCTACACACAGTCTATCTAATTTTTTAAGCATCTGGATTGTATGGATGAGTGCTGCATAGCCTAAGAGACAGAGGACGGGATGAAGAAGGGAGACAAGAGCCTTGTTTTTTCTTATCCTTCTGATAATTAACCTTTGCAAAGTAGAGGGCAAGCACTGAGATCCCAAGGCTTATCATGTTGCCAAAAATAGAAATACAAATATACCACAGAAATATGTAGGAAAAGACAAGTGTTTTCCAACAGTGGGTTGGGGGCGGGAGGTCATGAAGCAGTGGCTATACAGGACAAAAGAAAAGGACACGTCCTTCTGCTGTTTTGAGAAGGTATCCAAATTGGGAAACATAAACTCCTCTGTCTCCCCTCTTAATCACTGGGGACTAGAGTGAAGGAGAAATGACATACACATTTAAGGAAAGGAAATAAAATGCCTAAGGTACCAAATGATTGCTTCTGTCTTACAATATTACCTTGTCACAGTCTGGTGTCATATGTAGGAAAAAAATAGGGTCCTTTAGCAAAGGATAGTCCCTGTTGGGAAATCCATTTGCTCTGGTTTCTACAAGAGCGTGAGAGGTTCCCAATGTTGACAGGTGTGGTATAAGGCCTAAAACTAAGGCCCTGTGTTATGGACCACCTTGACATCTGCTGAAATTGCGGGGGGCCTTGAATGTCCTAGTGGACCTCACGGATAAAGTCCCTCACCAAATAACCCTCCTTATCAAGGAAACCAGAGGCCATTCCTACTTGTCCTGGAGGAATGGGTTTCAGCCCCCTGGTAGCTAGCAGAAGTATTCAAACAGGCCACCGAGGGAACCCCCTGCCACTTCCCTCTCTTGACAACAGTTTGCCACAGCCCTTAGCTGTTCCTTCTGTTCCTGTATGGCCCTGCACGACATCAGTGTCCTCCTCTGGGCTATGTCTACGTGACTCGTGAACTTCCATAGGTCTCTGTCTTCCGGGGTGGGTGTTATTGATTTGGCCATCCCTGTAACCTTAGGGCAGGAATCCCTCCCTCATCAACAGGAAGAAGAGATGATTAAAACGTGTTTTACCCACTGAATAGGATCTTTGTTAAAGCGAACTTCTCTAGTTTAAATAAAATAAGCTTGTGCGTAATTTTAGAAGGCTTTTTTTTTGTTGTTACCCAACAACGAGTTGGTCAGAAAAGGCATCTCCTCGGATACTTTGTTTGCGTCCTAACCTGCGCTTGTGAGAGATTGGTGGTGACGTTGAAATGCTTGGCCAGTTACGCTGTGTCTGCAAGGGCCACCGATTATCATGACCACAGTGAGCCCAGAAATGAGTCAGTCCAAGGTAAAAGAAGCAAACTAAAACATGCACAAGGAATAGGGCCTCCCTCTAATGTATGTGTAGGTTAAGAGTGTGATTAACACCTGTTACTTAGTTAACCACAAATTAGAGCTATGCTCCCAAGGGCCACGCAGCACAGGGGACTTGAGGGGTCCAGAAGAAGACGTGAGGGAGAAGGAAGGGACGAGCGTGTATGTGCCCTCAATTCCAGGTTCTGCCCCAAGTGCACATGCCCAGCAGGGGCATGGGGACCCTTTGTGATTTCTGCCCAGGGATGGTTTCCACCCAAGAGCATGTGGCGGCCAGGCAGTGAAGGCCCAGTGAGGCCACGCAAAGATTATGCTATGTCAAGAATGCTCTGGAAGGTGAGGCCAGCAGGTAACAGGGAAGTGGCCTTTGACTTACCAGGGACAGCACTGGGATTGAGCGGCTGCCTCCGCTCCTGTGTGAGAGAGACTTCCCACATAGTGCTCCCCTGAAGTGGGCCATAAACGCTGGTTTGCACACATCAAATGCACCTGGGTGTTCTATAATCAAAGTAGCTAGCATCTATTAGCTCCTATGTACCACCCACGGCTACATGATCTCCTTTAATCTGCTTACCCACTTGTGGAGATAGGTGCTATTATCCACATTTTAGCAAGGAGAAAACTGCATGGAGTAATTTATTCAGAGTCACATAACTAATAAGAAGCAGAGTCTAGATTCAAACCCAGAGCCAAGGTTCTTCACGGCAACCAGGATGTGTCTGGGCGTTTCTGGAGAGAAGGAACTAGAAGAAGGGGGGCTATCTAGGACAATCAACTCCATGTACGACGCTAATAAAGAAATAGGTCATGGGTGCCTGAGCGGCTCAGTCAATTAAGCGTCTGCCTTCGGCTCAGGTCATGATCCCAGGGTCCTGGAATAGAGTATTGCATCGGGCTCCCTGCTCTGTGGGGAGTCTGCTTCTCCCTCTGTCTCTGCCCCTCTCTCTCTGTCTCTCATGAATAAACAAAATCTTTAAAAAAAGAGAGATTGAGAGAGAGAGGTCATGGCTTTACCAGAAATACAGTTTTGTATTAGAGCAGAAAATCAGCCAGGTGTCCCATAAGCATCTATGTCGGAATCGACAATCCAGTTACGATGAAACAGACACAGAACCACAGAACCACACAGCCCCGCTGTGTATTTTGATGCCATTTGCTCCATAGCTTGCACCTTCTTGCACAGATCTATCGAAGTCGTGTTTTGTGTTGTATGTGAAGCACGATTCAAAGCAGGCATGCTCTGGCATCGCTCGGCAGCCAGCAGGACATACCGGTTGCGTGTTTATTTCTCCTTCCCTTATGTAAGCATGTTTACATAACATCAATACCCAGCGCGGGAGCCAGCTGACGTTATGCTCACTGATGGGAGCAGAAAAGTTCTGTGGAGCTCAGCACTTTAGGACAGGTTGTCTTCTGATGGGATCTAGTAATGAGAAGCCCTCCACCTGGAGAACACACCTCCTGCAGATGCGGACTCAGTTCATTTCCTGCGACTGCTTCTCTTGGGTGGATGGCAGCCCGGCTCTAATTTCCACTGATGACTTAGGGTTTGATTTAAGCAGTTTAAAAATCCACTGAGGCTTAAAAAAACCGAAAAACAAAAAACTGACCCAGCTGAATGGGTGGTGACCTTGGGGAAAGTCTCTTGTTAAAAATTCTTTGTTATGAATTATTTTCAACATAATGATCTATGATGGCATTTGTGGACCTTAATGTTAGGTCTGAAGGATTCACTTGTAAATTATGTAATTTGAGCAATAGCCATGCTAATTGTGTTAGTTCAGAAGAGTGTTTACAGGGATACGAAATCACTGTTTTGGAGACACCACCGTCTTCAAACCAGATGAGGTTAATCCCCCCGAACTTCACTTTACACTTCACACTCACTTTAATTAGTATTTATGTACACCCTATAAATATGTAATTATTTGCACACGTCTGCTCTATGGTCTCTAATTAGCTTTGACTCCTCTTTATTACTTCAGAAAAGAATTTTCTTTCAGATGCATGTATGTTTCTCTGCTCTCCCAATTCCCAAACTCCTTGCTGAAATCCTCTGAGCACTGTGAACACACAACCAGGATTTCATCTGGCAGCAAGACTTTCCAATTAACGATCTCACAGCTTTGCAAGCCTCTCATAGGAATCAAACCTAAATGGCTCTTTCCAGAGACAAGTCATCTCTTGGGCAGTCTCTTGTCTTAGAGTAAAAACACTTCCAATTGCTTGTTTATGTATTCAAATGGCCATGCACTCCTCGGAGAGCCCACGTTAAGAGAGTCAGCATCTAAAGAAGCATTCATTTGTAAGAGATCTCCCCGTATCGAGGGGCCGAAGAGAGTTTGAATGTATATGCTCTTTCTATGTTATTTACCTACTAATTTACCTAATTTCCTCTTCTTATTTTTTTTCTCAGCCTTTTTGCTCAGAACTATGAGCAACCCTTGATTTTCCCAGGTCAGGCCTATAAGTATCTCTAGAGCTCTTCTGTGTGCTTCAGTTACCTGATAGGTGTTTTTAATGAAAATCAGGCATATTAAAGCCTGATCTTGGGGTGCCTGGGTGGCTCAGTGGGTTGGGCCTCTGCCTTCAGCTCAGGTCATGATCTCAGGGTCCTGGGATCCAGCCCCACATCGGGCTCTCTGCTTGTCTCTCTCTCTGCCTGCCTCTCTGTCTGTGATCTCTGTCAAATAAATAAATAAAATCTTAAAAAAAAAAAAAGTCTGATCTTCTCTAGTGGTTAAATTGGGAAGGACTTCTTTTCCCCCTATATTGCGAAGGATCCTTCACTTTACAAAAGGAACCACGGACCTCTCATCTCTTCTTTCTGTAAATATTATTGAGCACATCTGTGAGATAAAAAAGGAGTTCTTTCGATGACACTACAACAGTGTGAAAGTACTAACTGCCACTGGCCATGGCTCTGAGTTCCCTTCACTGCCCACATGCCCACAGAGTAGTCTAGCTCACTGACCACATAATGCAGGAAATGTGGCACAGTGCTCTGAAAGGTCTGTTGCTCAAATGGACTATCTAGCAGAGGGAATCTCATTTACATACAGGGGCTCAGAGAACAGCCTAACATCAGGAGGTATGTTAACATGGGGTGTGGTCAGCATTTTCACCCATGCAGGGAAGGGCTTCATGGCTGAGGGATCAGCATAGCCCAAAAATTTAAGGTGGGAGAGAAATCAATGTATTTGAGCAACTAATAAAAGGCGAGTGTGGCTGAAGAAATTCAAGGGTGGAGGAAAAAGTGGAAAGAGAAGAGGTTGGAGAGGAGTCAGAATCCCCATCACTCAGGTCGAAACTACTTGGATTTTATTCCAAGTGAAAGGAAAGCCACTGGAAGACTTAAAACTGGGAATTGACAGGATCTTGTTTATATTTAAAACAAAAACAAAAACAAAAACAAAAACCCAACACCCTGATTGTAGTATGGAGATGATGACTTGAAGGGGGATAGTAGAAACAGACAAAATGGGGACTTCTTTAAGTACTTTCTCCTAATGTATCCAAAAATATAACTTGCCTTTAAAACACAAAGGACATTGTATTTTTCAGGGGTACATTTCAGGCAAAATAAAATGCAAAGTACATCCATTGGTAATTGTTTCATTATAAGCATCTAAATTTTTTCTTTGATCTTTTCTACTCTGTTATTTCTTAATTTGCTTTCCCTTGTATTTTTCCTGAATTTTCCGGGGTTGTTTTTTGACCAAATAGATCATTTATGATAAATCTATAACCTATAATCTAACAGCCATCATATGCAATGTATTATTATTGCTGTTATTTAAATATCAGATGACAAAGCACTTTAAACAATATTTCACTGGCTCAAAACATGTTCCTAAATTATTGATTATTGCCTTCCCATTAAAGGTAAATATTGCCTTCCCTTTCATCTTATTTGAAACATCTAATTCTTCCCTGACTGATGAGCATGACCCCTGGAGATCAAGTAGGAGGTCCTGAAAAAGGGCACAGCTCTGGGATAAGCCACATACTGTAAGAAGTGTCTGTTTCAACACTAAAATAAATAAATAAATAAATAAATAAATAAATAAATAAATAAATAAATAAAAATAAAATTAATACTTGAATTGCCCAAACCAAAGACTGGCAGAAATCACACGTGGAATGAGGACAGAATTCCCATGACCAATAGTGAGAATGAAGTGGTACTGAGAAGATGTACCAAGGTGCTCTGCCTCTCTTCATCTTCATTCTTCCCTTCAAAGAGCAACAGCCACATCCAGCATAAGAAAATACCTTGTAATGGTAGAACTCAAAATGCTCAGCCTATACACACTGGGAAACAGGACTTTGTGTCCCTCTTCTCAGGTTTATGGTTTGAGAGGTAGCCTATGTGATGCCATCCTACCTACAAAATTCCCACCCTCTTCTCCATATCTCTCTGCACCTATCCAGATCCAGCCACTTTCTGAAAATAACTGTGATGGGAAGGGGTAGAAGAAAGACAGTATATATTGGTTTAAATACATTAACTGCTGAAACAAATAAGCCTAACATTTCAGTGGCTGTAGCAGAAGTGTTTTCCTCCCTCACACAGGAGTCCAAATTGAGTTGCAAGATGGTGATGAGGGCGTGGGGCAAGGTCTGCTCTACACAGTGACTCAAGGATCCAGGCTCTGCCCTCTTAAACAGGTGGCTTTTGGGGGAGGGAAGTGGGCGGGAATGGGAAGTTGTTCAAAGGGTATAAAGTTACCAGTTATACAAGACCTATAAATTCTAGAGCTCTTATCAACCCAGAGCCCCTAATGAACAATGTGGTATCGTGCACTTTGAAACATATATACCTAATAGATGCAGTTTTTCATATATTAATTATACCTCAATAAAAACCATGTGGCTTCTAATGTTTCCTTGAGTACCAACCGCCAGTGAACAGATGTGGGAAGCAGTGGGCCACATATGGGAGCTCTGGCTTGGTCAGACCTAGAAGAGCTGTACATCACTTCTGCTCATTTCTCTTGCTAGAATTGTAACTGTGAAGGAACTGAGATAGCTAGTCTGGCCCTGTGTCCAGGAGGAAGAGGAAACAGGGTTGTGATCAATACCTCAGTCTCATGGAGGATGCTGTGGTTCTCACGTGTGAAGACCTAAAAGCATAGGAGTGGAAAGTGGGCTGCTGGAAGTTGTGTTTTATTTACTTGTTTGCTCTCGGTTACAGAGAACCAGAAAATGGGGGTGGAAAAACAATTTATTGTTTTGTAGTAGACGAATATCTATTAGGAATTTGAAATAGCTATCAACTTACCCAAACATCTGAGAAGGGCAATTATTTATCACCTACATCCATAGGGCAGAGCAACAGTGATTCAACTTTGGCATATTTATGTTGGCAAACACTGAATGAGCCCATGCTGATTACATTACGCGGAAAGACCAAAAACTAAATGGGGCTTATAAAATTCTTCTTGGAAAAAATTAAAGGAAATATCATGGGAAGACAGACTAAAAACATACCTCTGAACATGATTTGTTATAGAAACCAGAAGTAAAACACTCTCAGTAGAATGAGAGACAGCAAAGCTTCTAAGACATGAAAGTTGTGTCAGGAATGAATTGTCCAAGATGAGAGAAAAATGTACAAGAGAGGAAATGGTAGGAGCGTCATCAATGACATAAGAAAGGATGGGAAAGGCACTAAGAATGGAATAAGAACATTAAAGTCATCCTTGGAAGTGCTTAGGGTGCCACTGGAGTAGAAGAAAATGGATTGGGGGTATGGAAACAAACTGGAATTTTCACAGAATGAAAAGAAAGTGAAGAGATATGAAAGGATGCCAAGAAAGAGAACTGAGCTTGTCATGCAGGTGAGTTGGCTTTTGGGAAAAAAGCCAGAAAAATACTTTATGGAGGTGATTTAAGAACTGCATATGGAGATTAAGAGTCCTTGAATTCCAGGCAAATGTGAAGTAAAAGATACAAAGAGACACGTCCTGGCACATATTTGGATTTATAAAGACAAAAAACCTTAAATCCTACCTGGGTCAAAAGACAAGCCACCCACAAAAAAAAGGAAAAACAGGTGAGAACTCACCTGCCCCTGCCCCTCTTGAGAACTGGCGATGAGGAGATCGTTATATATCGTCATGACAAAAATTATTTGAGATCCAGCTCTTCTTAGGCTGCCAAATCGTATTTTAGGCAAAATAAAGGTATATTTAGAAATGCAATCACTTAGAAAATGTAGCATTTGTGTACTTTTTTGGAAAAAATATTACTCAACAGCATAAATCAATCGGACTAGCAGTGAGGCAAAATTGAGAGCTCAGGGATAGGAAAGTGGCCGTACGGGGTGAGCAGCACAAGTAGTCATATGTCGCATTAAATCTTAGTGATCTCCTAGATACAGCTGCACATGAAATCATATCAGAATATTTCTTGGAAGACAAAATACGTAATGTTAAAATGGTCTCGTTTCCTTCATTTATATCCCGCCCTTTCTCCATCCCTGTGGCATCCTCTGAGCAGCATTCTGGGGCTTCTGCCGAATCCCCTGGAAACCCCAGGCTCTTAGACTGGTCATCCTGGCCCTCCATTACATACCGCCATGGTCTTGTCCAAGATACCACAAGATCTTCTGGGATGTTTCCCTCCCAAGGATTCTGATACCCAATGTGGGCGTGTGTCCCACACCCACAACCAGCTCTCCAAGTCTCTGGATAGCAACTGGGTGTCCTACGATTCAACTCAGTTCTGATACTAACTACCTGGAGTTAGGGTTAGACTCAACAGGCTCAAAGCTCAGTCCCACAAGACTCCCCTCATTGAAATGGCAGACCCAAGTCCCCAGGTGCCACCTGTCCTTCTGACCAACTGGCTACACATCAAGGATTCCCATGACCTCCACCTCAGTTTTGAGAATTTGCTAGAACTACTCACAGAACTCAGAGAGAACACTTTACCTGCCTTTACCAGTTTATTATAAAGGATACGACTCTGGAACAGCCAAATGGAAGAGATTCAGAGGGCAAAGTAGGGCAGTGGGAGCAGGGACTGGAGAGCTTCCAAGCCCGCTCTGAGGGGGCCTCCCTCACAGTACCTTGATGCATTCACCACCTTGGAAGTTCTCCAGATCATGCCATTTAGAGGTTTTTACGGAGGTTTCACTGCTTAGGTTTAAGCCATCGAACTCAATCTCCAGCCTCGCTCTTCTCTCTGGATGTCCTGGGGAAAAGGATGAAAAGTTCTAACCCTCTAACCGCATAGTTGGTTCCTCCGGCAACCAGCCCCCATTCCAAAGCCATCTAGGGATCTACAAAGAGTCACTTTATCAACATAAACTCCAGTATGGTTGAAAAGGGCTCATTATGAATAACAAAAACACTTCTAGCACTCAGAATATCCTAAGGGTTTGAGAAGTTCTGTGTCAGGAACCATTGAGAAAGACTGCATATATAGTTCTTATTGTATCACACTTCTCAGACCTTCGTTTGTGTTATTTTATTATTGCTTTTTGTTTGTTTGATCCTCACATGCTTGTGGTCTGAGTTCTTTCACGAATGAGGCAGGAGAAAACATCATATAGCACTGAGTAATACAAAGAGTGCCCACAGAGCAGGCACACTATCAAGATGAATATAGCCAGCAAGCCAGCCCGGAAACTAAAGGCAGGGACTCTGTGTATAGTTGATTTCCTGTGTTTTCCACAGTTTGTCAATTATTTGGAAGAAGGGATACAATTGGCACAGAGAGGACATAGTCCAGCAAGGTAACAGGGGAAGTTAGTACCTATTCACATGGTTCTCTGCTGTTTTCTTTTATTTATTTATTTATTTATTTATTTATTTATTTATTTATTTAAATTTATTTATTTGACAGACAGAGATCACAAGCAGGCAGAGAGGCAGGCAGAAAAGAGGAGGACGCAGGCTCCCTGCTGAGCAGAGAGCCCGATGCGGGGCTTGATCCCAGGACTCCATCCCAGGACCCTAGGATCATGACCTGAGCCAAAGGCAGAGGTTTTAACCCAGTAAGCCACCCAGGTGCCCCTCTACTGTTTTAAAAAGTCAAACTGGACCATTATTTTTCTTCTATGGACCCCCCTTTTTTTTTTTTTTAAGTAAGCTCTATGCAGGGTTTGAACTCATGACCCACAGATCAAGAGTCATGTGCTCCATTCCCTGAGCCAGCCAGGCACCCCTGGACCTCATATTTAAGATGGAATGAACTAAGCAATAATTTTCCCAGTTTTAGTCAGTGTAGATATCGATCATGCGTTCTCATTGGAGACAAAAATTACTTCTTGTGGACTGTATGACAATATCTTACTTTTCATCACAAAGCACAGATACATAGATATGTGGGGGTATACAGCACATAAGAGCATTTGCAATGTATCTATAGTATTAAAATTTTGTGGGGGTGACTAGAAAAAAAATATATCTAAAAAGAACCCTTGGGAGATGATGATTTTAAAAAAGAAAAAGGTAATGCTGTTCTCATATAAATGATTTCCTTTTTAAAGTGTATTTATTTATTTAAGTAATCTCTAACCCAGTGTGGGGCTCAAACTCACAACTCCAAGATCAAGCGTGTCATGCTCCTCTGACTGAGCTGGCCAGGTGCCCCCAAATGACTTCTGATGAGAACTTCTTATCTGTATGACCTTACCAGTATTAATACATCCAGTGAGAATTTCAACTGAAAACAAATAAATGCCATATCTTAGCTTGTGGATAAATGTAATTGTTCATTCAACAGTGAGCGCTTTGCAAAGTGATGATCTAGAGTACAAAATGCTCAGAATAGGAAAGGATAAAAACTGAGTCCTCCCTCTCCAAGAGCTTATTTTCTAGTTGGAAGAAACAATAAACAAATTAATAAAAATATGTATAATATTTCAACTGATGGTAAAGTACTGAAAGAGAAAGAATGCAGGATTTGACAGATACGCACTGTTTCACATAAGGTGACCAGTTAGAAAAGGTTCCCGTTGGTGACATGACATTTGAATAGAATTCTGAAGGCTTTGGGGCAGAAACTATCAGGATAACTAGGGGAAGAATGTAGGTAGATAGAGAGAACAGAAGTACAAAGAACCTGTGATAGGAGTGGCTCAGTATGTATGGAATGTATAGTAGAGAGGTTCAAGGAGTAGCAACAGAGTGAGCACAAAGAAGGAGTAGGACATGGGATCAGAGTGGCAGGTAAAAGGGAGAGGTCAAGGGATGTAACAAAATGACATAACTGAGTAAGATGGCAAGTCTTTGCAAAGTTTGAGCAGGAGTTTATGGTGTGATTTCCATCTTCAGAGGTTACGCTGGCTGCCTTGAAGAGAACAGACGTTGGTTCAATGAGCTTGGAAGCAAGGAGACCAACTGGAAGGCTACTGCAATAGTCCAAGCAAGAAATGATGGGGACTAGATGAGGATATCCAGGTTTGGGATATATTTCACAACAAGCATTTTTGGAAAATCCAAAACAGCTTAAGACCCCCATAGTGAAAGATTTCATATTGGGAAATACAATATCATCCTACAGTTCTAGGTCTTATTTAGGGGAAATCTTTGTATGTGTTAAAAAATAATAATATTCTTCCTGGTGTGGTGATTCTTCAGGTTGGCAAAAAACAAATCAGCAAATCTCGTATTTCCTTTTATAGGAAAATTTTGCTTGCTGTTGGACTGAATTTCTATTTAGGCAAGGAGTGGCTCTTATTAAAAGACAAGCTTTGTATGTTTTGTTACACAGATGTCCTTTATTTCTGAAAGCTGTCAACAACATCTCCATGATTGCAAGTGGTCTAGGCTGATGTAACCTACTATATTATGGAGGGTTTGAAGGGGGTTGAGGGTTTGTATTTCCAGAGCTCCGAAAGTACACAATGAGCATTAATGAGTCTTCCCATGCAATTCTTAGCTCACTCCTGGCATTGCTCAACTGTTACACTTAGTGTGGTGAAACTTTCTTCCAGATAAAAAAATATCCGACTTTGGCCCTGAAGTCTGTTTTTCTGATGGCTATTAATCAATTTTGCAAGCTGCCTCAAATTCTTTTTGGAGATAGGCTGTCATAAATAAGTAAAAATAATCATTGGTTAGTCCGGAAGTGGGGAAGTGCGAGCTCGTCTACGTGCCAGACAGCACGGCTGGATGTATTTATGTATATGGGAAAGCCTGGTTCTTCCCTGTGGTTACACGGGTCATACTGCTTGCATATCATCATCTTCTCAGTCTCACAAAGGGTTGTAAACAACATGTGATCTAAGGGACTGCCATTAAAACAAATTCATTTCCTGAGATGCAAGCTGTCACTTCACTTTGGCAATGACTTGGGATCGCTGGTTAGAGTTTTTATAGCTTGTTTCCATAATGGGCCTGTATCCCTTATGAAGAGTGGGAATTTGGGGGAAAAATAAATCACAAGGCTTTTTAAACAGAGCCATAAATTGGCTTCCTCATTTCTGGAGTGCAAATAAATAATACGGCTAAACAATATGTATGTAAAAATATATTGAGAAAATATTTGTATTGTATATCAAAGGTAATGTTTACTCTGTGTGTGTGTTCAACATATATATGTAAGTATTTATAAAAGGAAAAAAAATCATGTGGCTTATCTTCTAGCTCAGATAAAGAAAAAAGAGCTGACTGGCCTGAGATTGGGAAATGATCATAAAATATTTAATGACCTGAGGACGAGAAGGAGAGGGTTAAGATCAAACTCACATCAAAAGCCATATAGCCAGCAAGCCACCAAAGATGGCTGAGTCTCACTTGTCCTGATTGAGAGTGTAGGGACCAGAAGTTTGGGGACCTGATTACTCATGGAGAGAACTCACTGGAATGCTAGTTGCTGGGGAGGGAAGCCCATGAGAGTAGCCACCGAGACAGTTGTCCCTGACATGTCAAGAATTGACATGTTTATGATCTTTGGGTAAGCACAAAGGAAAGGAAAGGAAGGGACGGAGGAAGAGGGGACAGTCCAAGCTTCTGGCACAGTCCTGCCATGGCCACTAAAAAAGGAGGCTATGAAAGCCACAAATCCCTAAACCCTGAAGTGTTTTTTGAGTGTCTATACCACACCAGCTCTAAAAGTAGCACATCACGTGATGGATTTAGAATAGAAGAGCCCTAGAATCTATGGCATATAAATGATCCCTGAATGATGCACTTTGATTTGAAAGCAATCACCAGAACATGTCACATACAGTATAATATATATTGATATTAGTTATATATCTATATCTATGTTAGTTATAGATCTATATTAGTTACATATGTTGCATATAGTATAACTATAGATAGTGATACGTGTCAGTAATATACATATGTCTTTCAATATATATCAGTTATAACTTAAGAATTTCACAAGAATATATTAGTAAGTAATTAAACCACCTCCCAGTTTACTTAAACTGGTCTCATCTTTAAAAAAAAAATACTTTCAGGGGCACCTGGGTGGCTCATTCAGTTAAGCATCTGAGTCTTGATCTCAGGTCATGATCTCAGGATCTTGAGATAGAGTTTCTCTTGGGACTCCTCCCTGGGCATAGAGTCTGCTTAAAATTCTCTCTGTCCCTCTCCCTTAGCCCCTCCCCTCCTTCCCTTTCCTTCTCTAAACAAAAACAAAAACAAAAACAGCGACACCTGGGTGGCTCAGTCCATTAAGCATCTGCCTTTGACTGAGGTCTTGATCCCAGGGTCCTGGGATCAAGCCCTGCATCGGGCTCCCTGCTCAGCAGGGAGCATGCTTCTCCCACTCCCTCTCCCTGTCACTCCCCCTGCTTATGCATGCTGCCTCTCTCTCTCTCTTTCTTACTTTGTCAAATAAATAAATAAAACATTTAAGAAAACAAAAACAAAAAAATTTTCAAAAACTAAATAGAGAATAACCCTGTTTTTAGAACCACATGCAAGAGACAGAAAACAAAATAATAAAAATGCCTTAAAGGTGAGGGATGGGGGGATATCGGCACCAAAATTAATATTTTACACACTCCTGAGATCTCAAGGCTTTTTTGAAGATCTCTAAGAGCAGTATCTCGAGAAGTCAACTTTGCTATGCACAGTCCAGGACCTGCAGCCATGACAGTATCTGAAAACTTGAATGTGAGCTCTAACTAAATTTGCAGTTCTACAGATTCAAGTACAGTAAAGGCAGTCTGAAAGTCAGCAAGACCCAACATGTGCTTGGGAATCATCTTTTAAGCCTTGCTCATAAGTAAATCTGTCATTGTTTGTAGTTGTTTATGTCCTTATATGGAAAAAGAATGTATTTTGCTGGGGAAAAACAAAAATAATGAGCTGGATTTATGGCTAATTTTTCTCACTTATCTTCTTCCATAAGACCTTAATCCAACGATATTCAGGGAAATAATGCTCCAGTTCCAGAGAGAGTTACCAGAAGTGCAAACACTATTTAGGAAACAGATATTTCATTCTTAGATTGCATATTGTAACATACTAACTCGCCTTCTTTCCACCAAGAACTGGGCACAAACTTTCTTTCTGAGTGAGGAGGCCACTGAAGCAGTTAGGGATGATATTTATATTGTATCATGTTGATTTCCAGATTGCTAGCTGTCCAGGGGCTTTCTAGGAGCCAGCCTTGTTTTGGGGTAATGCACACTCGGGTGTTTGTGGTTAATGGTCATCAGGATTACAATTTACTCAAATGGCTCAGGGAAGAAAAACAGCAGAGAGGAGGAGGACTCAGATGTAAAATGTTAATGACTAGGTGACAAGATGAGAAAGCTTTTTGAATTGTTCTTGCAACTTTTCTGTCAGTTTGAAATTATTCCAAATTAAAAATAAAGCATATACACAAAGACATAGTTTAAAGAGTACGGGCCAAATTTTAGATTCTTTGAGGTTTGGAAAAATTGTGATTGTAATTGTAACTCATGAATAAACAAGAATCTGTGAGTCCACAAGGATAGAAAGAAAGAAAAGAAGAAAGAAAGGAAGAGAGAGAGGAAAGGAAGGAAGAGGGAGAGAGAGGGAGAGAGAAAGAGAGAGGAGGAAAAGAGGGAGGGAAGAGAGAAAGAAAGAAAGGAAGAAAGAAAAAAAGATGGGAGGGAGGGAGGGAAGAAGGAAGGAAAGAAAAGAAGTGCTTAGGACCACCAGATTCCTATTGCTTTGCCAACATCTTACTCTGGTCTTAACTCTGACATTTTTTAATAAGAAAAGAAATAATCCTTTACCGTGTCTTTTTCAGAGGAATTATAATTATCATCAGTTGCTAAGTGATAGAAAGGTTTTTTGTTTTGTTTTGTTTTGTTTTGTTTAGAAGAATGACATCTCATATATATTGAAGAAATGATAGACTAAAAATCACCATTTAACAACTGTTACAGGGTTGCTCAGATTTTGTCCCTGAGGCACCAAAGAATTGGTGAGCTGAGAGCAGAATGGGGAGAGAGAGTTTATTGAGTAGATAAGTGGAGTACACTCGCAAAAAAGAAAGTGGGCCAATGCTGGAGCCAGGAATGTAATGGCCCCAAGAAGCCCCAGCTGTATTCTTTCAAACCTGCTTTTTGCATATGTAAATTTGTCTTTGATTGATGTTTTTGACTGACAGCTAGTGGTTGTCTATACTTTGGCTTCTGCGCATGCACCTGCCCATGATCCATTCTGTTAAAATTGTACTTTTTAATATATTGCATATTTATGAGTTTCTAAGGGGCTTTGTTGTGACTTCAGGTTACCTAAGGGCAAGTGGCACCTTTTGTGCGCATGTTCGGCTCTTCGGAAGTCCCCTTGTGGCTTTTGTGTGGCTCTGTGGTTAGGTCTTTCCTGTTCTGTTAACTCTGGGGGGGGGGGGCTCCAAGGGTGTGGCCAGCATCTGCTTTATCCCTCCTGGCTCATGCCTGACTGCCTAACATTCCCCCCTCAAGGGATTGGACTCCAGATCATTGGGAATTGGGACAAAGACCACTCTGGCTTCTTTGAGTTGTGAAGATTTGAGGAGTCTTTCCCATGCTGATTGTCAAGGAGAGAAGGTGGAGGTGGCTGGCGGAGTCCATACAAGGGACTTTTGAAAGGGAGAGTTATAGGCATCTAAAGGTTGACATCCTTTGTTGAGGACAAGTGGGAGATTGATGGCCTGTAATCTAGAAGAGACGAAGGGTACCAATATATTGATTAGTTGGGGTCCAAAGAGTAGTACCTAAAGAACCCCTAGATGAGGGGAATAAAGGGTGAAACCTATTGCCATATGGAGGACAAGTGATTCCACCTGGGGGTTTGGGTGTATTGGTTTCCAAGTTGAGTGGCACAAAGTTCCCAAAGTTCTTGTTAGACTTCTGTGGATTTATTGACATAAAAGCAACATTCCTCTTGCAAGAATAGACAGGTTCCTCCTTGTGCTACTGACAGCAGATCCAGGACACACATGTTTTGGAGAGCAACTGCGGCAAGAGAGCCATCTTTCCAAACCTTGATTAGAACCTGGTCACCAGGTTCATGTAGCAGAGGTGCCTCTCGTTTGGTGGTGGAAACTGTTAGGCTGTATTACTTTAAAGTTGGCTGGAATTTGGATAGATGAGTTTGTACCCCAAGAGTCTGTGGACCTATGAAGAAGTCTGTAGTTAGGAAAGGTCATCCATCCAGCCTGCTTGGAAGCTATACAGAGAAGGGTGATTGGCAAAGCTTCTTTCCAGTTTAGGGATGTTTCTTGTGCGAGTTTTTTTTAATATATATTTTTAAAATTTATTTGACAGAGAGAGATCACAAGTAGGCAGAGAGGCAGGCAGAGAGAGGGAGGAAGCAGGCTCCCTGCTGACCAGAGAGCCTGATGCAGGGCTCAATCCCAGGACCCTGGGATCAGGACCCAAGCTGAAGGAAGAGGCTTTAACCCACTGAGTCACCCAGGCGCCCCTTGTGTGAGTTTTTTAATAATACTTTTTGGTATTGGTTGACCATTTCTACCTTCCCAGAGAACTGTGGCCTCCAAGCACAATGGAGATGGTATTTGATACTCAGTGCTTTGGAGGCAGATTGAACTATGGTGGCCACAAAGGAGTGCTCACTGTCACTCGGAAGTGACTTTGAGAGACCAAATCGAGAGATGGTTTCATGTAGAAGTTGTTAACTGCTTCAATTGCCCTTTCAGTCTGTGTAGGGTATGCCTATATGTATTCTTATGAAGGTGTCAAGAAGCATGAGGAGGTATTTGTATCCTCCTCAGGGTGACATCTGGATGGAAGCCATCTGCCAATCTTTTCCTAAGTAGGATCCTCTTTACTGGTTGGGTTAATTGTGGCTGACAGGTGCCCTGTGGGTCATTATATATGTGCAGATGGGGCAAGAGGTTATTTGTTGAACCATCTGGGAGAGTCCTTTACCTTGGAATGTTCTGGAAATGAGAGTTCGTGAGGCATCTCGCCCTAAATAAATGGAGTCATGAAGGGCTTTAACTAGTTTCCCTTGAAGATTTGGAGGAATGGCCAAGATTTCATCTAACAAATACCATCTGCTGTCATCTAGGTAAAATTCTTTTTGTTTACACAGGCTTTGTCCTTTTCTGTATATTTGGGCTGTGGCAACAGTAGAGGGCCCGGTATGAAGGCCCCCTATAGGGAAGGCTGCCTCATTGGCAACCTAATCTGCAGCCTCATTGCCCTCTATTATTTGAGTCCCCTTTTTGAGGATCCCTGCCACTCCCTTGGGTTGGTGTACAGCCTCAAACATGTGGGTTATGTGAGTTGCATATTTGATGGGCTTATTTTGGGAGGTAAGTTATCCTTTTCTGCCCAAATGGCTGTGTAGGCATGTAGGACTAAGAAGACATATATGGAGTCAGTGTAGATAAGTAACCCTCTTGTCCTGAGCCAGCTCTACCACTCTATTAAGAGCTGTGAGTTCAGCTAGTTGAGTTGATGAATTGTTTGAGAGGGCTTGGGCCCTCCAGGGTAGAAGGAAGGGACACTATCACATAACCAGCTTTTCTCTGGCCCTCTTCCAAGAAGCTACCACTATCTTTCAACAGGATTTTGTAAAGGTTGGTCAGTGAGGTCAGGCCTAGATTTTGTGGATGGAAAGGATCTCTGTGCATGAATGGAAGGGTGCAGTGCCATGCTCTGAAACTGGTAATAGTGTAGTGGAGTTGAGAGCACAACAAATGCAGACTGATATTTCAGAGTTTTCTAGTAGCAGAATTTGGTTTGTAGATGTCTGTTGTCAGAGAGCCAAGTTCATGCCTGATTAGTCACGAGGTCTGGAATTTGATGAGTGTTGAGGATTCGTATGGGTGCTCCCAATGTTAGTTTGAGAGCTTCTTCTGTTAGTAAGGCTAGGGCCCGAAGGGCTTGGAGGTGAGGTGGATATCCATTGGCTGTGGGGTCAAGAAAAATAAGACATAGCCTGGGGAGTGGTTCCAAGTTTTTGTATTAAAACACCCAGAGTGATGTCCTCTTCTTCACGGACATAAAGTCAGAAAACCTTGCTGGGTTGGGTAGACCTGTTGCAGGTGCCCTTCTTAAGAGGCTCTTCAACTGTTCATAGCTAACTGTTGTGAGGGTCCCCATTTAAGAGGAGCGGAGTCTGATTTGTCTTTTAGGGCCTCATAGAGCAGTTAGGCAATAAGTCCATAGTTGAGAATCCAGATTCTCAAGTATCCCATAAGGCCCAAGAAGGCCTCAGTTGCTTATAGGTAGAGGCATGGATAAGTTAATTATGGCTTGGATTTGTTCCAGGGAAAGACTGCATCTCGAAGGGGTTATGATAACTCCCAGGTAGGACACCTGTTGCTGTTACCAATTGAGCTTTGGACTTGGATACTTTATATATTTTTTTTACCCAAAAGTTTAGGGTTTGGACAGTATGTTGGATGGCCAACTCTTGAGTGGGGTAGCAAATGAGCAAATCATCCACATATTGGAGGATAGTTTTCCCCTCAAGTTGTAAGTCTTGTAAATCCTTAGAGAGGGGTTGGCCAATCAGATGGGGGCCATCCCTGAATCCTGTTGGAAGTACTGTCCAAGTAAGTTGTTAGGTGGGCCCACAAGGGGATTCCCATTGAATGCAAACAGAAATTGCAATAGGATGCAAAAGAAAGCATCTTTGAGCTCCAGGACCATAAACCAGAGGCTGTTTGGGGGATGGCACCTAGTATAACATTTGGATTTCTCATGGTTGGGTATCAGAGTATAACAGCCTCATGAAGGGCTTGCAAGTCCTAGAGTAGGCAATAGCTGTTGTCCTTTTTCTTAACTGCTAGTATGGAAGTGTTGCAGGGGGAAGTTGTGGGATAAGTAGCCCATGTTCTAAAACCTTGGTCATTATGGGCAGTACGTCCAATCTTTCTTCAGGTCTGAGAGCTGTTTATGAGGGTAGGAATGGGGGTCCTTAGGTTCAGTTATAATGGGTGTGGTTGATATTGCCCTGTAAGAGATTCTCTGATCCCAGATGTCAGGATTGTCTAGGAAACCCCAATCTTTTAGCCTGTGTGTTGGAATGGGTGAAAGTGATGCTAAGAGAGCCCCCAGCAGGTTCCCTAGGTAGTTTTCAGCCCAAAGATGACTAAGGACCTCCATTTTTTGGGGGGGAATCCCTGCCCAATAATGAGCTGGGACATTCAGGCATAATTAGAAAACTATGGGTAAATGCTTATTCCCCCCAAAAGCAGAATAGGGGATCAGTGAAATATCTGATGGCCAGTCGGCCAGCCACTCCCATGATGGTGCAGGTTTTAGAGGAGGGGGGTCTAGAGAAGGAAATCAAGACGAACTAAGGGGTCCCAGTATCAAGTAGGAAAGCCCTTACCCAGTGATCCAGGTCGTTCCATAACTACCAATGAAATAATCAGTTATGCAAGGGTCATTAAGGCACACTGGAAAATGTGTGTGTGTGTGTGTGTGTGTGTGTGTGTGTGTGTGTGTGTAAATACACAGAAAGATAAAGACAGTGAAATGTTAATCATACTGATATTAAATCTATAACCTGGTACACAGATATTCTATTATTCCTTCAACTTCTTTGTATCTTTGAAAACATACAAACATACAAAAGCTTCTCCAGTACCAGTGCCACTTGATGTTTGACTGGAGTTCTAGAAACTCAGTCCAAGAGGAGATATCCATCCCATCAAGTTGTTAAAAGATACATTTATTACTTTGCTCACCTTCGCAATCACAAATATACATGGGAAGGGATTTTCTATTGGCTGCTGAATATAACTAAAGAGTAATTTCTGGGGCACCTGGCTGGCTCAGTCGGCGGAGCGTGAGAATCTTGGTCTTGAGACTGTGAGTTCGAGCGTCATCTTGGGTATAGAGAGTTATTTAAAAATAAAAATCTTGGGGCACCTGGGTGGCTCAGTGGGTTATAGCCTCTGCCTTCAGCTCAGGTCATGATCCCAGTGTCCTGGGATGGAGCCCGCATCGGGCTCTCTGCTCAGCAGGGAGCCAGCTTCCTCCCCTCTCTCTGCCTGCCTCTCTGCCTACTTGTGATCTCTGTCTGTCAAATAAATAAATAAATAAATCTTTAAAAAAAAATAAAAAATAGGGGCGCCTGGGTGGCTCAGTGGGTTAAGCCTCTGCCATCAGCTCAGGTCATGATCCCAGCATCCTGGGATCCAGCCCCGCATTGGGCTCTCTGCTCAGCAGGGAGCCTGGTTCTCTCTCTCTCTCTCTCTCTCTCTCTGCCTGCCTCTCTGCCTACTTGTTATCTCTCTGTTACATTTAAAAAAAAAAAAATCTAAAAAAAAAAAAATAAAATAAAAAATAAATAAAAATCTTAAAAAAAAAAAAAGTAATTTCTGAGAGCCACAAGCCACAGGCCACCATCAGCTTTCAGTCTATTTGGATATAATGCTGTTTTGCTTGACCCAGTAAAGTTGGGTCATGCATTAGCAATTGATGTGTCTGGGCATGGTGAAAGAGAGTTAATACTAAAACAAATGTAGAACTACTTCATATACCCAGACTATACTGAGCAGTGAATCCATGATTAGGTGTCACTTTCATGCCATTCAGATCTAAAGAAACCAAAGGTGGTAGAACTCATTCTCAGTGGGGCTGAGTAACATTTATTTCACTCATCTGCAAGCAGAGCTGTAATCATCTTGGTGCCAACAGTTTTGACTTGTACATGGTTCACTACATTTGGGTAAATTTCTATCCTGAAGGTACATTGCTCTAATAACGAATTATAAGGAGAGTCAGTTCCTCCAAAGCAGCTGATTCAGGACGTGATGGGAGTCCTGAAATTGTGCTTCTCACTGATAGAAGTTTCCAGGAAGCCAAGGCCTTGCGAACAGCCTGTGGCTGGGCCAGCAGGTAACCCTCGGTCCCACTCCGGGGGCGCCGAGCAGCTTTTTCTTTCTGATTTTGGGAGAGACCCCGAAATCAGTGCAGTTTACTTCAAACCTCCCTCTCACTTAGGAATACTTGGGGAAAGGCATGTTCTTCATTCCAACTGTAGGTTCTTAAAAGTTGATGTACAGTAAGGCAGAATGTCATGATCAGTTATAAATTACCTGATCTTTGCTCTCTGGGTGGATTGTGGTTAGTTTACAAGCATTATCTCTTTCTCATTGTACAAGGTTTCTATAGAAGTCTTAACGACACTGACCACACCTCATTTTAAAACAACCATGACTGAATGTCTTCATGCTCGTAAACCCAAGGCATGTGGAGGCTTTCTTTTCTCTGGTAAATACTATCAAGCAGGTAAATACTATCTCTATGCAGGTATTTTAAGCTTGTTTTAATTATTCTAGCTTTGAATAGGTGACCAGATCTGCTTTCAACTCCTTCTACCTCAAGCTTTTCAAAATACAGCGTATGAAAGTCCCACTTTCCCACACCAGCAACCCTCTGTGGAAACTCAGCCGAGGGACAGCATGAGGCCTGTAGTAGTTCTCAGTGTCTGAGCCTGCTGGGTTTGCAGAAAGGTAGCCCAAAACAGTGACAAAGGCCATCCAAGACTACTTCGTGGCTCAGCAGGGACCCTAGAGACTCGTGGAACATATATTAATTATCTCATTGCCAAATTTGTCTAAAAAAAGGAGAGGGAAGTATAATGGCCATTCAGGAGAATTTAATGTGGGCCTGGTGTTTTGCTAAGTGCTAATGTATGTGTTACCTCACACACCCACAGGCTCTAGTCACATAATCTCAGTTCAAATCCTATCAACCCAACTTACAAGATGGGTGACTTAGGCCTCAGTTTCCTTATCAACAGAAGAAGGAAAGTAATAATACCTACAGTGAAGTAGGTATTATTGTTATGAGGTTTAGATGACTTGTTTTTTCTCGATAATGTCAGTTACATAGCCAACTATCTAGAAAAAACACTCCTGTGTTTATCCCGTGCCCTGGCACTCTCTACCTCTGTATTCTGGTCACCAAATGTGGGAAAGGAGTTCCTTACACCAAGCCATTCTGCCACACCAGCTGGTGTCCAACAATCCAGTTTTGACACTGTCTACCTGGAAAAGGAATCAGATCCCACAGGCTAAGGACTCAATCCTGCAAGACCATCCTCCTTCCCCACTTCAGACACCAATGTCAAGTCCCAGGTGTCCCCCAACCAGCCATAACTCAGAGGTTCCCATGGCCCCCTTCTTGGATTTGATTAATTTGCCAAAGTGGCTCACAGAACTCAGAAAAATAGTTTGCTTACTAGATTACTAGTTTATTATAAAAAGACATAACTCAGCCAGATGGAAGAGACACATAGGGCACAGTATGTGGGAAGGGGCGGAAGCTTCCATGGGCTCTCCAGGCCTGTCATCCTCCTAGTGCTTCCATGCGTCTGCCAACCTCGGAGCTGTCCAAACCCTTCCCTCTTGGGTTTTTATGGAGGCTTCAGGATGTAGGATGGTTGATGAGATCATTGCCCATTAGTATCAATTTAACCTCCAGTCCCTCGGTCCTCTGTGGAGGGCATCATTAGGGATTTTCCATAAGTCACCTCGTTAACACAAACTCAGTTGAGTTGAACAGGGGTTGGTATGAATAACAAAAGACACCTTTACCGCTCTTTTAGCTCAGGAAATTCCAAGCGCTTGGGGGAAATCTGTGCCAGGGACTGGAATGGAAGACCAAATATATATTTCTTATTATAAATCGCATTTCACATAAGCACTCAACATATGTTGGGTATTTTAATCTAAATCCTCACAGCAACGCTGACAGGTACTGTTGTTCTCATTTTACAACTGAGGAAATAAGCTTAGCATAACTAAGCAATTTTCTTGGGTCATACGGCAAGTAAGGGATAATGCTTATATTTGTCCCTTAGCAGGCGGATCTGACTCTAACATTCAACTTCTTTTCTCTGCATCACACAGCTCCATGAGAAAATATATATATATATATGTACGTTATAAATGAGAACCAAGCACAACCTGATATACAGAGAAGGCCATCGGAGTCATGTCTGACTTTTCATTTCTATTTCAGTCAAAATATCTGGAAATTGGATTTGGTCTAAATCTTTTTCAGAAAATGATGATTATGATGATGAATCATGAGCTCCCCATTTTGAGGAGCTGCTTTGTGAGATGTGGGAAAATTAAGGATTTCTTCCGTGATAAGTAATAGCTACGTGTGGAATGTGGCCTGGAGTTTCAAGTTTGATTGTAAAACGGCTCTTCTTGTTATTGCTCATGTATGAACCAATCTAAATATCTTCCCAATTTCTAAATTACTTATTGTTCCTATCACAGCTTTGATTTTTTGGCTTACTTCTACACATGCTTCTGTGACCAGAAAAAACTGGAAAAAGATTAGAAAAACTAAGCTTTTTTGTCTTTTTTTTTTTTTTGTCTTCTAAGAATTAGAGATGCTTTAGTTCTATCGACAAGAAGCTGTTGAAATTGAGAGAGCTCAGCAAGCAACAACAATGTAGCACACTTTTCTTTTTCCCCTCCGAGCTGTCGATAACTGGAATAGTTCAGGCACCACATCTAATCTCTTACATAAGTCTTATGCAAGAGATGTGAGCCAGTTCTTTCCTGAAACAGTGCCAGGGCTAATTCAGATATTGAAAGGCTTTTGCTTCCTAATATTCCTGGTAAGCATGGCATACACTTACTTTACTTAGTCACTTAGGTTATTTTTAGATCACTTGGATAAACACACACACACACACACACACACACACACATTTATAAACATTCTTGCCAACTCAGTGAAAGCTCATATTGTGTGTGTTCAAGTATGCTTAGCCTGGGTGGAAATGAGGAAAGGAAGAGAAAGGATTGGGATGATTAGCACTCCTTCCTTCATCTTTTGTAGAAACATATGCAATAACGGAAGGCATTTTTAAAATGAGCTATCATTATTCATCAGGCCTTCTGTAGGACAGAACTCCAGCACAGGAGGCTAGCAGCCCCGTTCAATGGGCTCAGGAATTTGGTTTTTCTCACTCTAAGAGCAAAGAGGGAGGGGAGCGGGTGGTGGAAAGTCCGTGACTCAAGAACAAAGAGGCTGAATTAGGTCTTGGAGATCCTGTTTGGATCACAAGGCAAAGAGTAGCAAAGAGGGAATCCGAAGAGAAAAACAAAAGAGACAGTTCAAGGAAACTCTTAAATCCCTTTGTTTAGAGCTCAGACTCCTGGGATGGCCCTCTCAGTCTTGGTCTTACTGGTTTACCCGCTAATGCTGAATTAGAAATCATCTTTTTGCTTCCCAGGTAAAGCTAGGTAGTAGCTGCTTTCTGTGGCTCTTTCTCTTAGAATATTAATGAACCCAGCATTGCTTCAGGGCAACTATTGTTCTAGACACAGGGAGTATAGGATTGAACTCATCTTGGTTCTGCCCTCATGGGATTGACTTGGAAGGTGAGGTCCAGTGAATGGTTCTCACTCCTGGCTGCACTTAAAATCAAGCAAAAGCTTTTATGAAATACTATGCCTAGGTCCTATTCTCCAGGCAGAAACTTACATAGTTGGCTTGAAGAGGAGTCAGGGTGTGGCCAAGGTTGAGCGCTACTGGTCTGGTGGCCATCGTGCTGGGTGCAGGCAGCTGCTCTGGGCAGGGTCATATGTCATCATGCTCTTCAGCTTTTCATTTAAACTCTTTTCCCAAAGTGTGGATTCATATCTCTAACGATATGCGAGGTAGGTTTAGGTTCAGAGATGAGTGTTTCTTATTCAAATACTTATGTATTTTTATGTGTACTTAAAAAAATATATAACTGGCATGCCAAACTTGTGAATTCACAGATATTTTTGCTCTGTACAACAGTATGAGAGTTTCCTTTAAAACAAATGAATTAAAACTAAAAATTGAGTCAGCGTAAGTAAAATATTAACTAACGATGTAGATATTGCGAGAAATCATGGAGTTGGGATGACAATGACCGCAAATTAGAAACACTAATTTAAACAGTATGAGAAAAATCAATATGCAGGTCAAAACATGTCATGGGTTGACTGAATTATTCTTGGTGGTGGCTCCCATGCACACATCAACTTCAGGATGAGAAAGAAGTGAAGCTGACTTCGTTTAGTTTCCTAAATGACTACTTGACTCATGGCCACCTCACTGGATGGTCCAGTTGCTAACAGCCTAGTCATTGAATGATCATCTAACCAATCTACCAAATGGTTACTGAAGGACCAATCTCTTAAACCATGTCTTTTGCCCCAGGAAGCAGAAGCAAATATATTGGAAAGATCTGGGATAGGAACTAAGGCCTCAAAAATAGAGAGTGGGTTGCACTGAAGTCAAGCTCCCCTTACACATTAAAGAAGTATTCTAGTTTCCAAAATATGAAATACACTTGAGATTCACATTCAACTGAGCTGGGCCTAGAAATTCATGGTGAGATGACTGAGGTAACGCTGAGGAGATGGTACAATTAAAAAATACAAAAAAAAAAAATTCAGTCACATAACAGTTGAGGGAGGTGAAGATTTTCACTGAATGGCTTTTAGTGAGTAAGCTGCTTGACCAACTGGCTTCCACAAAACAGATTTGCTTTAGAGCAGTAGTTAGTTTCCTTATGGCAAACCAGAGTACATTTTTCTGTGAAGAAAAATTCTCTGTAAAGGCAACTTTTCATTCAAAATTCATTCCTCTGTAAAGGTCAGTTTTAGGCAACCAACTTGAACAATGGAAGCCCGAGTAAGGTAGAAGCGCCCATAGTGACCCCTTACTCCCCCCCTACCCCCATACCCTGCTGACTACAAACAGACCCATTAGGAGACCCACCTCAAAATATCCAAAAGCCCTAACTTACCAGTGGATTACTTACACCTAGACACAGTTACTAAAAAAGGAAAGTTCGATACGTTCCCATACCTCCTCACCTTCCTGCTTAACTACAGCCCCCCAGCACTGCCTCCTGGCAGACAGTCTCTCCCTTGGTGTTCTGACTGCTGCTCCCTTGAGATGTAATCAGCAAACTTCTATTGCCTTTGTTCTATCTCAGGTGTATTTTTCCATTGCCATCACCATCAGACTCTATCAGACCAGGTAGCTCCACATCTGGTGGCCCCCATCTGATTGGAAGACCTCACAATCTCTAGACTGCTAACTTCCAGAAGTGCTGTGTTACAACTTTGTGTTCCCCATAACACCTGACTCCTAGACCTAAGATATGTCTGGGGAGAGTATCCTTTTCTTCACATCGCAACTTAGGGTACACAGTCTCAAATTCAAGCATCAGTTGAGTCCCGCCAATCCAAATATCTATGAATTGGAGTGCTGAATAGGAGACGCAGCCATCTATCTATTGACTGGAAGATGAATTTTAGTGAGAATTTTAAAAACCCAAATAATCAATTGAAAAAGACTAATTTCAACCATACGTCATGAACTATATACATTTAATTATAAAGCTTAATGATTTTTTTAAAAGGGGGGGGAAATCTGAGAATCTTAAGCAGGCTCCGTGCTCAATGGGTTTCAATCCCACAACCATGAGTCATGACCTGAGCCGGAATCGAGAGTTAGATGCTCAGCTCGCTGAGCCACCCAGGTGCCCCTGCAGTGAGAATTTTAATAGTGATTTATATCTTGTCTTCCCAGCAGGTGTTGACTTCTTGCCTGCCTTCCTTGAAGTGACTAGTAGGATTGTTTCTGTTCTAATTTGGTCAGAATTCTCTTCTTATATTGACCCTCCAGGTCCTATTGAACATTATATATATCATATATCATATATATATATATATATATATATGCATATATATACATAGATATCTATCTTTCATATAGCTTTTGTTTGATTCTAGTCCTAGGGTGTTTTGTACCGAGGTTGTCACTCTCATGTATTAAAGGAAGAAAACAGTCCCTTGTAGTATAAATGTTCAAAGTGCTGGATTTAGGTTCAATCTTCACCAGCTATATTTAAAGGAGTTGCTTTCCTCCCAGGATCCCTGCTAAGTACTGACCACATAATGGGAATGTCTCCCCTCTTTATTATTGACCTTGCACTTCTTCCTCTGACTCAAACTTCTGTATTCTGCCTTATGATGACAACAGAAACATTTGAAACTTGGCAGCTTCAAGCCGGAAGAGTAATTTTCTGACCTGATCTGAGCAGATATGACCCCTCCCCTCTTCTAACATTTTCAGTCAAACACCATTTGGTGCTCCCTTGGGCTGCAGAACTTCAAGGTTTTACTGCTTAACCATTTCATACTCATTATCATATAGGCCTCATTAGGGTGACATGACACATGGTAGGTGTGGAATAAAAAAACAACTTTTCAAACAAGGTACTCCTTGACTCTAATGGCCATGTTTGTCTCTCAAAATCTGATCCTTCTAAGAGATATTTCATGTCTTAATCTAGCCAATTAGTGCAGCCAGAATAGAACCAGCTGTGAACATAAGGGTACTCGGCGGCCACCCAAGTATAACATGGTTTTTAAGGGGCCTAGGGTACATTCCCAATCCCAAATTTCCCTCCTGAAGTTCTATAATAAGAGGCATTTCAATCAGTACTTTTCATTTGAAAACTAAAATATCCCTGTAAAGGATTATATATTAATCCCAAAAGTTAAAATCTGAACTGGATTTAGCAAGCAGATACCTTGAAAGAAAAGTCTTCTGGTAGATGGCACAAGAAATGAAGAATGCATCTTGGCGCTTTGTGCGATGGGGTAAGGGATCAGGGACTGAGAAGCTAATTGGTGTGGTGGGAAAAGAAAACCAGAAACAGGAGTTATCTAGCTCCTAGCACTGTGAAACGGTGTCTAATCCTAGACAGTTGCTTTTTGACAGAAGCAACAAAGTCTACAGACCATCTCCAAGCTTAGACTAGCACTGACGATAGACCGTTTGAAAACAAGGGAAGTATTTTTTCATCTGCTCATCAAATTTGGTAGCCACTGGCTACATGTGGGCACTGAGCATTAAACTGTGGCTAGTGTAATCAAGGAACTGAATTTTTTTATTTAAAAATTTATATATATATAACCACATGTGACTAGTGGCTACTGTATTAGACAGCAAAGGTCTACCTTGTTCCCTTTGAGCATTCTGCCTATATATTACCAAGATCAAACAAAACTTGAATCTTTTAGTTTTTTCCTTCTTCATTGCTTTTGTTGAAATATTTCCAAGTGAGATATACCAAATTAGTGTAGCTATAACTACTTCTACATTATTATCTAACTATGGAGTACATTTATCATTACTTCATCCTAACAACAGATCTGCAATATAAATATCGATTTTTTTAACAGGTGAAGAAACAGATTCAGATAGGTCATGAAGATAGTAAAGAACAGTGTTGGCATTTAAACCTAGATTGGTCTGACTTTCAAGTCTACATTCTTTCCCCTTCATCACACTAAAGGCACAAAACATATAACACTGTTTTAAAGTTGTGTCTATGTTTGCTTTTCTAGGTCAAACCATGCCTTTATTGCATTTTGTTACCACGAGTAATGAAATTTTCTCTTACTCCATCATTTTCTGTACCTATTTTTCTCTATTTGGTACAGAGTGAGACTGATATCTACAGCAGAAGTGATTTTCTTAGGAAACAGAAATGGAGTCACAAAAGATATGAACAAATTCATGACTAAAAGGGCCATAAATTGCTCTTAGCACTTTGGGATATGGTTACTTTCAGATTGTTACATAGAACAGTTGCATATTCCCAGTACATGTTACTTGAGGTAATTGTTCAGGCATGAACACTGGGATGGATTGACCCTGGCATGACTCAGTTCAAATCCCTATATACTTATGATAGGCGTTAGCAAATTATGGGATCCGAATTCTACGTACCACCCAGTGGCAAGTCAATCATTTACTAGTTCAGGGAAGGCCTCTTGTTTTACCTCTCAGTGTCATGTTATGCAAAAATACTAACTATTTGAAAATGAAAGACTTTTGAAAATCAAACACATAAAAGTATTCAAATAAATTCATGACAAGCAATAATAATCTTAGACAAGGCAGAAAAAGCACAACTGGCAAAACAGTTGTAAAGAGAATCCCAATTAATGAATTTTTTAAGTGCTCTTTCAGTTGTTGGATTAGGCTTCTCGAATCAGTTTAAATGGCAGTAAAATGAGCCAAAGCCGAAAAAGAAAAAACTAAGTATCCAATTGGAACCCCGGTGTTGAGAGAAAGCCAGGTTTTTGAACAAGCGGTCAAGGGTCAGCTATTTTAGGAACAAGTGGTACCCAGAAATGTGAGCTTAAAAGGAATTCTAAATATTAAGAGTTAGTCCTCAGGAGAAACCAGGAGATATACAAAGTAAAAGCCCCTGGTAACTAGCTTGGCAGGCAGCACAGAGGAAAACACCTCATCTCTCTACCTTCCATCCCTCCACCGAGAGGCATAATCGGAATGAACCAGAGATTTTCACCCTGGTCAGTGTAGGGACATGCTTTGAAAACGGAGGTGTTTTCTGATGGCAAGGGCAGAGGAGCCTCTTTCCACCTTTGTGTTCTTTTTCTTCCTGGCGAGAAGCAAATGCTACAGTGTCTTAGGTGCTATCCAGACAAACCCAGGAAAACCACAGCATGTTCCTGCTGTCTTTGTGCCAGGGGCAGGGAGAACTGAGAATACGAAAGGCCACACTCCAACAGCGCACGATGAAATGTCACCGATGATCTCTGCCAGTGAAAGGCATGCTTTGGGAGACTCACGTGACTCGATGTCCTTCTGCCGGCATCCATTCAGTCCCCTTCTGTATGTATTATTGTGCTCCCCCACCCAACGTGTGAAAGTCCTAACAAGTGCACTTACGAGTGTAGCTTCTTTTCTTGGCTCCTGAGAGAGAAGGATGGGGGAAGGAATGGTTGGGTGAAGTATATCTTTGACCTGCTGTCAAAAGGACAGCAGTGACACCTGCTTTCTGTCCTCTCCCTTGTCAATTTCTCACAGGCTTGCCTATGTGCCATTCTCCCTGCTCTCTGTCATATCTCTCAGGACTTCCTTTCTTTTTGAAACCATTCATTGGGTGAGAACCACAGAACGCTGGAGCCACTGGGCAAACATCCAATCAATCTCATAATTATTATCTTAAGAGAAGCATTAAAATTATCTTAAGAGAAACATAAAAACAAGCAAAACATATTAAGGATATGCCTGTAGAAGTTTATAGATATTTCCTGTGACGAAGAATGAAGTTTATCTTCTGTCTTGTAGCATAATAGGCCCAGGAGGAGGCGAAGATGATATTCAATAGTGAGAAACAATATTGCAAAGACTTTTCCAGAGTCATGCTGTTTTAAGGATTATGTTCTAACACTAAGATAGATCTAACAATTGGAATAGTGTCTTCTCAGATCTAATTTAAAAAGTGTTAGATCCTGGAAGTCTCTTATTTGTTCCTTTGTTTGCGATTATTTTGAACATCTGTTTTCTGTGATCTGTGATGAGATTTTTAAAAGAGCAGGGAGAGACTGGGTCATGGGCAGTGGGAGGGACCTGTCTTTGCTTACATAAGCATTTGTTGGGGAGTATCTCTGCATGATTTGTAAAAGTTATCAGAGGTGAGAAGGGTAACCAAAGCTTCCAGAATAAAGAAAAACTAGAAAAGAAGCTCGTTTTTTATAAATGGTATTGTCTTATATAACCCCCTGGAAGACACCCAGTTCTCACTCCTAAGAGCTATTATGAGTCATTTTGTCATTTGATATTTTGTAGAGTTTGCAATAAATTGGAAGAAGTGAGCGCTCCCACTAAACTTCAGTGATAAACTAAATCCACTCAATTTTGGACTTGCATTCCTTGAGGGAAGCTGTTTTGTCTCTTTCTTCTCCTTACGCAACCCACTCCCAATATCTAGAAGAGTTTCTTACATGTCCTAAGCACCCAGTAAGTATTTGTTGAATTAAATTGCATTTTGGAAAATCTTCCTTCTTTTGGATATGGAACTTAAAAATAAAAAACATGAAACCAGAAAGTTGTGCCTGTCTCCCCCTAGGCATCAACCCTCAAGCCTCTGCTTTTCCTGAGGCTAATAACGAGGCTCTTCCCTTCTTCTTCCCCAGCCTCCTCCTCCATCTCTTTCTCCCGTCTACCCCCTCCCACAGAGATTCTAACCAAAAAATCTATACACATAAAGAACAAAAACCAAGAGGAAAACAAGATGTCAGTTCATTAATAGCTGAGCAAGGACTCAGTAATCCCAATGCAAGGCAGATTTGTAGAATAAGGTTTAAGCAAGGAAATCTAAGGAAACCTCTCCTTCTTTCCCTGTCCCTGAGTCTAGGGGTATCAGGAAATCTACTTAACTTCCCAAAACACATCAGGGAAGATCAAAGAAGGTCTTACTGCAAGATAGTGGGGCTCATCGGGGTCCCCAGCCAGAAGCACGGAGCCTACCACTGGACACAGGAATCAGCAGCCGAGCAACTCAGGTGAGTTTGTCCTTTACCACAAAGGCATCCTGGCCACAGTGGGAGTCTCCATGGGCTCCCCAGACAGGAAACCTGGTGCTATGGTTTGGACAGGAGCTGGGACAAGGGGTGGGCAGAAGATGGAAATGTTTGCTTCCCTTGTGGGCAGACATAGGAAGTAGCAAGAGGGGAATGCAGGTTTCCCAGACAGGGAAACACAGATGCAGAATTGGAAAGTGAATGGAAGAGTCTGTTCAATCCCTAGTCTCCAGAGGAAATCAGGCCAGAGAGCAGAGAGTCTGCCTGGAGTCTAATTCAATACATGAACTGTTACCACCGGACTCTGCGGGACTCCCACCCAGTCGTCCTTTTACCTCCCACTACTCACCAAGATGCCACCAAATTAGACTTCTTTTAAGTTCCTTAAGCGTCCTCTTTACTTTTCCGTCTCCACGACTTTGCTCACGTCATCCCCTCCTACCGCTCTGCCACAGACTTCTGCGTCCTTCGGGACCCAGCTCAGAGGGCCCCTCCATCTGACCATCTGCGAGAGCCCCAACCAGAAGGAGTCAAGCCTTCACTGGTGTGCCCAAAGCCTATCCAAGAGTGTGAAGAGCAAAAGACAAGACCTAGCAGTCCTGAAAACCTGGCTCCCCAGCCTTTGGGCCTTGATCTTCAGCAAGTTATCTAGCGTTTTCTCTGACTTGGTTTCCTCACATATCACGCAGGCATCATGTCATGGTAATCCGCGTCAAGTAAATGATATAATGCTTGGCACATTGGAAAACAGTCACCAAGAAGACTGCCTCCTATTACTGCTGAGAGACGTGTTTTAGCATTGATTCCAAAACACGGTGAGCTATATTTATTTGTGGACCTGAGTTATCTCCTCCCCCTTAATAATTCACTTGCTGCGGCAGCAACCATACCTGCCTATTCTTGTAGCCCTTCCATCCCCACACCAGCGCCTTGGACAGTGCATACAAACCATACACGGCTGATCAATGCAGTGAACTTACATGTGCCAAAACAGACTTGACTCTCTGTAGTGGTTCATGTCATACTAATTCACTCATGCCTATTCCCAAAAAGGGCACCGTGTAAATTAGCTAATCAATAGCACAGACTACATGTATTAATCTACTCAAAATATCAGATGACCTAACTTCATATATAAAGATATCTATCTCTCTCTATATATATATCTCAAATGCATTTCTAAAAATGGGGCTTTATTTGAATAAAATGTTACAACCTACGAATCATTTATCCTAACTCTTGCTTAACCATTGCCAGTAGTTCAGACCTTGCCAAAACTTTTCCCTCTATCTGGTTAAGAATTATTTTCTTTAGATCTTAATCTGATTTTTCTATTAGAGAACACTCTTCTTATCAAGATAGTTTATAGACTTAAAAAAACCAAATCGAGTTTGTTGAAATAGCTTGCATAATTGAGGGTACTCGTGATTCTTTACGGGCCGTATCCTGAGCCTTTCTGCTTTTCCAGGGCTGGTTTCTGCCACATCCGGGCTTGGAAAGGTGTGTGAACACCTCTGTGGAGCAGACAGACCCCTTTTGTGAGTGTGTCTTAGTTTGGACCGCATGCCTCTTAAGCTCAGTTTGGAAAAAAATAAAATTTGAAAAAACCTGTGAGTATAGGAAGTTTTCCTGACATCAACTCTACACCATCTTGAAAGGCAGAGATCTGCTCCAAAGCCGGAGGGGACAGGGCCCTTTTGTTACAGAATGCACTTCTAAAAGGGGGACTCTGACCCCTGCAGGCTGAAGGGGTGCGCAGTTGGCCCTGGGCAAGCCTGCCAAAAGCCCAGGGCCGATTCCCGGAATCCCTCCCTGCCGGCGCTGAAGTGCCAGCAGTCTCCCAGCTGGAAGACCCTGCTGTTAATAGGAACGATACAGCTCAGATCTTCAGAATTCGGGGGCTCAAATTTCTCAGACTCCTGTCCGCTTTGCGTCTCTCTTCCAAGCAATTCAAGGACAGATTTTCTTGTTTAAAACTTCCTCCTGTAAAGTACCTTCTTGCTTTCCTCCATCCTGAAGAAAATAAAAGCTTTGAGGTTCTTTAAGCCAACTGGAGACGGCGCCCCTCCCTCTGGCCCCCAAGTTCTCCTGGATTCCAAGGGTGGGGGCAGGGCAGGCCTGCGGTTGGCAATGGCTGTCCCTCACATCCTCTCACCTCAAGCTCAGTCAGGTCTTGTGGGACCTCACAGGGAGATAAAATATAGCCCCTGCTTACAGAGAATGTGGGAACCCTTTTTTTTTTCATATTTTATTTATTTATTTTTTTCATATATTTTTTCATATTTTATTTTTTTATATTTTATTTATTTAGTTATTTGACAGAGAGAGAGAGAGAGCCAGAGCAGGCACAAGCAGGGGGTGGGGGGCAGAGGAAGAGAGAGAAGCAGGCTCTTTGCAGAGCAGGGATCCTGACAGGGGACTCGATCCCAGGACCCTGGGATCATGACCTGAGTGGAAGGCTGGTACTTAACAGACTGAGCCACCCAGGCACCCATGAATCTTTCCCATTTTACTTTATTTTCCATTTACTTCATCCTTTGGTTTTCTAAAAAATAACACAGACCGTATAAGTCTATTTTGATGGTTTAGGAACACCAGTGCCTCAGTGCACAAGATATTAAAGCTCTGAGTTTGCCTCTTTAAAAATTAAAAAGATAAATTATACCTCAAAAAATCTGGAAAAAAAAAAGTGAATGAGACACACAGAGTGGGAGAGAGAGAGAGAGCATCAAGGAGAGAGCCAGAGACTAAGATAGGAGGCAGAAAATGCTAGCTGTCTTCATAGTGAGTTTCCTTTTCTTCTGCAATAATAAAACCCTTGACCTTTCCCTGAGCTACCGGACCGCCTGGAGTACAGACTTCCTTTCTAAGGGAGGAAGCAGCTAAGGAGGCCACGTGACAAAACTCTGGCCAATGGGATACAAGAAGGAGCTCTAGACCCACCTCACAGAGCCTGTCCCTAAAGCCCGGGGCATGCTCATTCTTCCAGCTCTTTCTCAGTTCTGCTGCCTGCACCTGGGGCTTGGCGCCAAAGACAACGTTCTAGGAATGACAGAGTAACAGGATAGAAGGAGCCTCACACAACGCAGCCAGGACACCATCCCTGGGGTGTCTATCTCTGGACTTGCACCTGAGAGAGAAACGCATTCCCCTCTTGTTTCTGCCACCGCTAATTTGAGTTTTGACTTTCTCTCACACAGCCAACCATGTCTGAAGCAGAAGTGGATTTTCCACGAACTTAATGAAGCATGAGGTTCAGAAACCCTCACTTGCCTGGGACTATTCCAAGGAATAGGAAAGAAATGGTGTTGTGTTCTGTGGTCATTTTGTGTTCTTTTCCTTAAAGGGTTCTGCCCCCTCCCCCTCCAAATTTCATAAGGCCTCATGGCCCTGGACCCACACCTCATCCTCGCTAAGTCAATAAATCTCTTCACGCATGCTTCTAGAAAGTCAGCTAGATACATGTCACGAGGAAATTGCTCAGTTTTCTCTTGCTTTAGGCAACTTCAGTGTGCTAAGTGGGATGTAGGAATTCAACAGCCCATTGCTTCTCAAAATACATTCCTAGATATTAGTGGCTGTCATAAGATAAAAGAGGGTTACAGTGAAAGAATTGGGGGACATACAATATTACCAAAAAAATGTATGTCTATATTTTTAACTACAATCTGAGAGGATTTAATAGGCAAATGCCCATAGAGGCTCTCCCAGAGAAAGAAGACACTATCTCTCAAATGCAACGTGTCCAACAAGCAAACCACCTTTACGAGGAATAGTTCATGGGCTGGTTTTCGGCAGAGCGTGATTTGGAAACACTCAGCAGGTTTCAGTGGGGAATATTTGTAGACTATCTCTTAGAGCAAACTATGTGTTTTGTATTTTAGCATTCATGGAACAAGGTGATTGTTCTTCCTCGTCTTGTTTTGTTTTTTTTTTTTTAATTGCTCCCTGTCTGGATATTGCTAAGCTTTAGTTCCAGTAACATTGTCATTTTTAGATTGACACTGACCTCTCTCTTGAGTCTCCAACACCAGTTAGGAGTATTTTGTGTGAAGTGTTAGATCAGCTATGGATTAAAAAGGGTGTGTCTTCAAGGGACCTGAAGTCACACTGAGGTCTGATCTCCCAGGAAGAGGGTTTTAGATACTGGGGACTGGAACGTTTTAGCTACCATAGAGAAGTGGTTCTGCATAAAAGACCTTTTCTTTCTTTCTTTTTATTTCTGTATGTCAATGCTTGCGCAAATAAACCAGCTCATTGATAGGAGCCAGAATTTCATGACAGGAGAATAATGAGTCCCCATGGTTCTGGTCTTGAATTGAAATTTAAGTGTTCACACTTGTGTTTGCCTTTTAGGATTTTTGTCACAAAGGACTACAAACTGGATGGTTTGCAACAACCGAAATGTACTTGCTTCCACTTCTGGAGGCTAGAAGTCTGAAATCAAGGTGTCAGCAGAACCATGCTGCCCCTAGGAGTCTGGATAGAATCTCTCCTTGCCCCTTCTTGTCTTCTCCTGGTGGCTGTTGATCCTTGAAGTTCTAGCTTGTGACTGCATCCCTCCAATCTCTGCCTCTGTCTTCACATGGCGTTTCCCCCTTTTCGGGGGCTTAAGGCTTAAAAATGTCTTTTGAGAGGATATAATTCAACCCATCACCACCCAAAAGAACCCTTAATTATCTGTTGGGCAGCCTGATGTCATGGTGGACAGAGCTCCTCTGTAGCCTCTCCACGATAATAGACGTATTGCTATTGTCTTCAAAGAGGACATAGTTAACGTGGGTAATTGAAATTTGGCATATCATCTCATTCCTTGCTTTAGACAGTACCTCTGCCCCATTCAGCTCTCTCCCTGTAAGAATAAGAATTTCTTTAATCGGTTCCTTGCACTGTCCACTAAGTGATTTTAGGTGGTGAGGAGAAACCTTGTCAGTGAAACGAGTTCATAAATTGAATACGAAGCATTGAGCCATGGAAAAATGTCCATCTTGCTTTACTAACAATTCTCTGTGTTTTAACTCCAGGTAACAGACTGAAAAATGCCAGTGGAAGACTTTTTAAAGACTCGATATTAACAGTATAGCCAGAATTGTTCCGCATCCATTATATATAAGCCACTCTTCTTAAAGTCTTTGATGCAACAATACTGAAAACAGGGCTGTGGTTCATCCATTGGTGTCCCAAGTCTCTAGAGGCCCTGGGGGTAGTAATAGAAATTTGGATGCTAGTTTCAATTTTGCAAAAGTCCAGAAAGTCCAATTTTTTTGAGCTAGTGCAGTGTAACTAAAATGTTCTTCTTTTCCCTTCAGATTGAATTTATTATATAATTTTGATTGTACTGGTTCTCTCATGCGGGTAGATGTTCTCTTTGGCAATCACATATCTTTTTAAATAAATGGAAATGAATTATTTATAATGTATACTTTTTTGATATACAGAATCCTATAAAATGTGGGAATAGAAGGAGATTGAGATTTTAATAAGCAATTCTTGGTAGGCAAAATGTTGAGAAAAGAGTACATGAAAGGGTGGATATTGATCTTACGCTCTCTTTTCATGAACATTGGCAAAACAAGGCAGTCTTCCAAATGCTTTGTTCTCTTTCTACTTAAACCCATTACTTGCCTTAAATGCCTTTAAATGATGACCTCCTAGAAGTTCCTCAATATTCCACTGTTTAAAATGTAGTTGGCTGATCAATTTCTTTAACATTTCAGAAATCCTGCATCATTTTAATGATTTTGTATAGTGCGCCTTTGTTCTCAGCACTGTGAGTAAACAGAGTCAAAATTCTACAGAGAATTATTTATATATTCAAGAAAACTTCGGACAGGGTAGGAAGCTCTCATGATAGAGCATTTAAAGTAAGACAAAGCTGAGAGGCAGAATCACCATTTCTGAAAGATCTCAATCAGAGAGATTCTTCCCAACTCTGCATTCACTGTAAGAAGAGGGCAATGTTCTCTTGCATTTGTGGAAGCCATCTACCCTCATTCAGGATATGATGATCCCACAGGGTTTTCCCATACTCTCTTATATCCCTGAGAATGTCAATTTAAAAACTTTCTATCACCGTCTCTAAATTTTAATTTAATCTGATCTTAATTATCATACATTTTTTCTGAGAGTTGACAATGCCTTTTTTTTTTTTTTTTTTTTTTACTTTCTGGGTAAAATGTTCCGAGATAGGGGCCAGGGTGTTTCCCTTTCACCCAGAGACTTAACAACAAGCAGCTCCTCATCTTCATTTTTTCTAAGAACTTGTCTGAAAATCAGTTCATTTCCTTTGAAGGAGGGGATGTCACATACCATTCTCTCTTGGAGGGTGTGTGCAATGAGAAAAGTCACATCCTGAGTGACTTTTTTTCGATGTAAACTTTCTTATGAAGTGTCACATGCATGCACACGAGCCCAAAGGGTACAGCTCAGTGAGATTGGATGTGCTAGGGAAAAAAAAATCAAATTTTGCCAGCACTCCAAAAGCCTCTCTAAGGCCACTGGCTAGTCTCTCCCTACCCTACGCCCCCCCCCCCAGAAAGCAGCCATTTTCCTGACTTCTATTACCCGGGTTATTTTGGCCTCTTTTCCAAATCTATGCAAATGGAATCAGACAGCATATATTCTTTTGTACCTGACTCAGCGTTTTGTTTGTTGAGGCTGGTTGTAATTGTTGAAGCAGTTGTAATTTGGTCAGTTTTTACTGCTGACTTATACTTTGTGGGATGAAAATGCAACAATTTATTTTCTGGTCTATCTTGGACAGACCTTTGGGTTGTCTCTGATATTTGACTATGAAGAATACTGCTGCAGTAAGAATTGTGGTGTGGGTGCTTCAAAGAACACATGTACATATTTCTGTCAATATATATGAAGAAGTGTAATTTCTGGGTCATAAACAGTGGCATGCTGGAACAGGCTTGGACCAATTTATAAGAACCCACCGTTAACTCCAGAAGAAATTTGCAATCCAGCTGTTAAACAGAGCCATTATTAAAAGTTAAGTTATATAAACTTACAATTAAGTAAGTAATTTAAAAAGCCATACTAATAGATACTCAAAATCCTTCATTTCCTAATTTTTACTGCAGTTTGCTATTACCCTGAGGCTATTTGTGTTTCTTATATCTTTATGGTAGAAACAGAATATAATAAGGTGCTACTATGCATCTCTTCCCAACTCTGCATTCCAGAGCATTCTGCTGGTCACAGTACAATGGCTTTGGTAGCAATAAATATGCTATGGAAATTGGTGATCACCAAAAACCAGGATTTGACTCGGCATTTTGTTGATTATCAGACTTAACAAAGATAGGAAAACTATGAATAATGCAGATTAAGCATACATGTTTATGCTATCTCTAGCCATTACATTGTCAATAACAAAAACATTGAGAAAACATTTTGGAATATTTGAAAACTGTTCTCTCGATTTAGCAGAGAATTACTCACGTAATTGACAAGTAAGTGAAGTTCCAAAGTTGGTCCTTTTGGTTTTGCTGTTATCTTGTTAACATAAACAAAAATGTCAATCAACATTGATGTTGGAAATACACCTGTAGAGGGTGAAACATTTGTCAGCAAACCACTGGTCAGAAGGTATGACGGTGTCCAGTTTCAGTAGAAGGGCCCAAAGAGTTTTCCAAATTCATGGTCCCATCCTCATATGGGAGAGTTTCAGTTGCTCCTCATGTAAACTAATATTTTGTTGCAAGTACTTTTCTTTTAATTTTAGTCCTTCTGGGTCATCCGTAGCCAGATCACCTTGTTGTTGTTTTTTTGTTTGTTTTGTTTTAAGATTTATTTATTTGACAGACAGAGATCCCAAGTAGGCAGAGAGGCAGGCAGAGAGAGAGGAGGAAGCAGGCTCCCCGCTGAGCAGAGAGCCCGATGCGGGGCTCGATCCCAGGACCCTGGGATCATGACCTGAGCCGAAGGCAGAGGCTTTAACGCACTGAGCCACCCAGGCGCCCCTCACCTTGTTGTTTTTATTTGAATTTCCTTCACGACGACCAATGTTGAGTATCTTGCCACGTGTTTATTAGCTATTTGAATATCTCCTCTGGGAGCTATTTTCATATCCCTCATGTATTTTCTTATTGGGTTGTCTGTGCTTATTGCTTTGTTGGAGTTCCTTATATATTCTTTTATAGATATGTATCTTATGTCTGATGTCTTTATATATCTTTGTCAGATACCCATCTGTCCATTTGTAGCTTGACTTTTCCTTCTCTTAATGCTGTCTTTTAGATCTTAATTTTAATGTAGTTCCATTTGTTAATCTTAACCTCTATGGTTTTGGTGTACCATTTAAAAAAATATTTGGTACCCCAAGATCATGAAGATAGTCTCCTATGTTACCTTCTGAAAGCTTTATTGCTCTCTCATATTTAGATCTCTGTGGCCCATGGAAGTGATTTTTATGTATGTATGAGAAAAGAGGTAAAATTAATTTTTTTCTGTACAGTATCCAAATACCATCTGATTTTTCTATATGGATCCAGGTATCCAAATGGTACATGGATATCCATATGCCATTTGTTCAAAAGACCATCTTACCATACTGCAGTGTATAGTAACTGGTCTTAAATCAAAAGATTCTCTATGTCTGTGTCTCTTTATAGACTCTTTGTTTCATTTCATTGGTTTATTCACCTTTCCATGTACCAAGGCCATGATGATTAAAATAAGACTTGAGGTAAGGCTGCATAAGTCCTCTAACTTTGTTCATCCTCAAGACTGTCTTGGTTATTCTTGGCTCTTTGTATTTTCATAAAAATTTATAATCAGCTATTTCTCATCTTGAGAGGAGGATCAAAGGGGGTGGGATGTTGTATAACGATCTGCTGGTATATATTCAGTGTGAAGTAAGTCCCTTCTGATTTTGATGATACATTAGGTTTGTGAACTGTATCATTAGAATGACTTGGGATACAAATATAGAAAGCTCCAAACCATCTGGTTTAAATGTTAAAGATCTTTGTTGTCTCCCTTAACAAAAAATCTGTTCAAGGAAGTATGGCACTGTTCATGACATGATCAGTATTTCTGGGTCCAATTTCTGTATGATTCTGCTTTCCATCTGTTTTGGCTAAGAGATAATTGCAGTTTCAGGTAACATGTCCATAAACAACAACATCCAATGGAAGAAGCACTGTTTCTTTTTCATCTCTTTCTCAGGACAAATGGTCTCCCCACCAGACTTTTCCTCTTTCCTCACTGGCCAGAATTATATGTCATGTCTTTGTATAAATAACTTTATACAAAGTTAATGGAAGAGGGCCACCATGATATACTTAGATTGCTCCTAAGACTAGGCTCATTTCCTACTTGGTTCATGATATTGCCTAAGTGTGTCTACCTGAACAAAAACAAAACGGTAAAAATAGCTGTAGGGTAAGTATATAACTATTTCTGCTACAGACAGACTATCTCTTTGGACAGTCAACATCTAAACACATTTTTCTTTCTACATTTCCACAGATAATCATTCATGTGTGAATTACAATTATTGCCTTCTTAAAGGAAAACAACCCAAGGTCTTTGCCAGTTGATATGTCCAACTCCAGCTCTAGTGTCTCTGGATATTGTGTGGTCTTATTAGATTCAGATATAGCATGTCATGATCCAGCATCCTAAACAGAGATTTAGTGGTGTGGAGATTACCAAAGAAGTTGGTGTTTCTCCATCAAAAATGTCATAGGCATAGGTTTGATTTGTTTCTTATCCATTTTATGAGCGAATGACCATAGCCAGGGCATGTGTCTGTATCATCTCTGAGCCTGAGAATCCATCCTCCATACCCATGATTCTCTGGGCCTTGTTTATTCTCTTGGTCTTGAACCAATGGCATCTGCCTTAAATTTGTTCAAAATAATAGTCTTAAGTGAGCAAGGCACCAGCCAAGATCCAGCATTTCCCTACATTGTATTCTCTTTTCTTGGCTAAAGACTATTAATGGGAAGTATTCAGGAAAAGTGTAACAGTTCATGCTTGCCACTCCAGTTTTATCTCCTCCAAGTCCCCAGGCTTCCTCTCTGCTCTCCGATGGTCATCTTCAGCCTAAGCTCATATTTCTATTGTAGGATTTTGTGAAAGCTACGAAAGTAGACCATCCTCAAAGGCATCCTAAATCACTCCTGCCATTTCTTTTTTTTTTAATTAATTAAAAAAATTTTTATAAACGTATAATGTATTTTTATCCCCAGGGGTACAGGTTTACACATTTCACAGCACTCACCATATCACATACCCTCCCCAATGTCCATAATGCAACCACCCTCTCCTGACCCCCCTTCCCCAGCAACCCTCAGTTTGTTTTGTGAGATTAAGAGTCTCTTATGGTTTGTCTCCCTCCTGATCCCATCTTCTTTCATTTATTCTTTTCCTAGCCCCCAAAGCCCCCATATCAACTTCCTCATATCAGGGAGATCATATGATAGCTGTCTTTCTCCGATTGACTTATTTCGCTAAGCATAATACCCTCTAGTTCCATCCACCTCGTTGCAAATGCCTACCATTTCTTTTAATTCTACACTCTATCCTATCTGTGACCAGAAGTATGATAGGTGAGAGCTCCATTAAATGTTTAACAGCCGTAGGGTCATCTAACCTCCAATAATGGTACCCTAACTTCTCCACTCAATTTCACATGTTCTGGCTTGTCCCTTACAGGATCCCATTCCTTCTGTTATTTTATGATTTAACCACAGTTCATAGTTGCCAATAAGGAAAACTACACTCCATACTGTTTACACAGAAAAGGAATACGTTGAAAGGATTTTGAGAAGGCATAGAATCTGTGTGAGAGCAAGAAAACTAAGCCTAGAGGTCACTTAGCCAGAAACAAGGGCCACATCCTGCCTTGGATCAGGATGGGTGCTGATAATACCCTTGTCACTGCCAAGCATAGATGTTGCAGGAGAGAATGTTAACACCAGTGGAACCAGACACCAGATGTCCCTGCGAGCAATGCAGCTAATATGGCCCAGGAAACTTGGCTGACAATGTTTTGAGGCCACATCACATTGTGGTCTTTTTTCTCAGAGTTTCAAAAAGGGTCCAGGTCTTAAAAATCCCTCTGATTCTGGCTTTCCCCTTAATCATATCTATCCCTTCTCTTCCCTGTGCTACTTTGGCCAGAGGAGGAGAGGTTAAAACAATGGTGATGACCTCCTGTGTTCCTTTCCTTTGTCCCCTCCCAGAATCCATCTGGTTCAGAAGAAGTTGGCTTTCCCTACATAGTCCTCTCTGATTTCCATATTTCCACATTTTTCCTTCAAGATACTTAGCTTCATGAAAACTCAGCTTTCTCCTGCTAAGGGAATCCCCTCTATACCATGAAAGCAGTTCTGTGGTCCGAGCTGTCCAGGAGTGACGCTTGTTACGTGAACCATGGAGTGACTCAGAAACTAGTCATTTCAAATAAGAGAAATATACATTGGCTTAACATCCCGAAAATATCATTCCCCAATATACTGTGTAGATTTATTGAATCCACAGAACATTCTTTGGGAAATGGCTAATTGAGAGATGTTTAGGTTCTTGTGCTTGATAGCCCCAGGCAAAGCTGATTTAGCTAGCATCAACTAGCATGGCTGGGGATTATAAGCATGTTGAACTACATAAGTTCCAATTGATTATTAGTATAATAGTAACTGTGATAAGTGGAAGCAATAATCAATAGATAGTCTAGAAACTGCACACACAACTCTAACACATTTTTCTGGTGTCAACACTGGAGAGCAGGGTTACGGACCTTGCTAAAGATATCCTGTTTCAGGTATTGGAGAAGTCTCTCTAGGTTTAAAATTATTGGACAGGAGAGGATGGACACGAAGCAGAGCTGAGGAGGATATTTCTGGTAAATTCCCCAATGCCTACCATTGCCCAAGGGATGAAGAATGGTACAGACTTGGGGCCAACTGGGGAGCTACTGGGCATAGCAGGTATTTGGGTTCTCTCAGATGGTTTGCAGGAACTTATTTGATGGCTTCTCTTGATCCATGGGGTTGGAGGGGGACCTCTGAGCACTGTGAAGAGGACTATGGGGGAGGGAATCTACTTAAGACCTCTTTAACAGCCAAAGGGTAAGCACCCCATTAAATAACCATGTGAACTTCCCTCTGGCCGGACACCGATGGCAAGCTGCTAGACAGAGGAACCAGGGGTCCCTTCAGCATTCCCTCCTGCCTTCTCCTTCTGGAGGGAAGCCAAGCCTCAGCCAGAGCCCTCCTGCCTCTGGGCAACCTCAGAGCACTTGCCCAACCTGTTAGTAACTTCCATTTGCATTTCTTTTATTCTTCTCCATTTGTCTTACCCCTTCTGTATATTGCTCAGTAGCTGAGCTCCAACCTGCACAGGTTGACCACAGGTTGACCCACATAGGACCTGCAACCACCATCTTCCACCATCTTGGTTAGGGGAGGGGGACAGACAGAAGAGGCAGACTCCTGGTGACCAAGGTTAGCCCTTCCCCTGCACTACACTCCCTCTTTCCCTCCCACCTTCCTCTCACCGGTTTCCCTATGCCAGGATAGGCTCCTGCTGGGCAACGTGGCCCAGCAGTCCTGTCCAGGATAATGAGGGGTCAGAGGGCATGGAGAGAAAGAAGTGAAGCCCTGGAGAACATGAGGGAGATCTGAGAGCTGAGAGGAGACACAGTGACCATCATGCACTTCACAGCCTCACAGATGACCTTGTCATGATCAATATCACTTCCAGTTAAATGATGAGAAGTTTTATGTGAAGGGAACACGTGTCTAATAAAACTGGAGCTCTGATGGGGCCATCATGTGGCTTGTGTTAGCCATGTCAGACAAAAGAGCATATAAACAATATTTAAAAATCAATAAATAATCCAGAAATTATTAGAATTATTTAAGGAATTCTATCACAATTCAATCAGTTGGCAGGTGACTTTACACTTGATCTTAGCCAAAAGGACGAAAAGCGACTGGCAAGTGACTTTCAAAAACAGGTGAGTTTTTAGTTATTTTTTTTCTGAGACTATATAAAGTGATGTGTTTAAATTTTGAAATTTACATATCAATTTCGATGACTTTACTGGTTAATGGAATATTTTTAATATCATCCTTAGCTAAAAAACTACATTACCAATGAACATATTTTATTTTTGGCATGCAGGTGTGTTTCAAACGTCCTCCCCAAATTGTGGAGATGCTCACATTAAACACTCTCGATATTCAGGCTCTTAGAGCAGATATCTCTTTGTCGTGATAGCCATGAAAAATGAGTAATTTCTTATGTTCCTTTTCCTTTCCTCCTTTCCCCTTCAGTCCTGGTGAAAGGGGATTACTGCGGATTATGGGTTTTGTCAATGCAGAAATATGTAATGACTTCCTTTCAGAGAGATTTCTTGGGACCTGGCTGTGCTGGACCTGATTATTCATCTGTAAAAGGTCCCAAAGAGCAGATTCAGGTCGCAGTGGCTATTTTGGGATTACCAGAAGGCTCCACTTGCAAGTCCCAGGACAAGGCTTTTTGTGTTCTGGATATTTCCTTCTTCACTTCCCAGAAGGACCTGAGTTCTGCAAACTCTCTGACCCTCTACCTCTGGAATATCTTTCTAGCCACCTCTTCGCAAATTTGAGTAGCAAATCTCATCGCAGTTAGTGAGACACACTGTGTCTCTGTGTCTCTCCTCATCTGACATTAGTGTTGACATAAGATCCTTTATGTCAGTAAAGCTGGGCATCATCACACCCTGAGACACATTCCCTGACTTTCTCCAAGACATGAGCATTCAGTGATTATGGCAGTTTCATTATTACTCAACTTATGCTTATACATAAGATATTTTCTTATTCTAGTTAATTAAAGATACCGGTGCAGAACAGGAAGTAGCAAAACATTTTATCACATGATAGACCCATCCAATTTTGAGAGTCAGTACTTCCTTATTTTACCAGTTGCCACAGAAAACCTGAAAAACAGACCTTGGAAAAGGCTTCCAAGATACAGAACACATTCATGGGGCCTTAAGAGGATTGGGCAGATCCGCTATGATGACCCCATGATTTCAACCAACATGTACAGGCAGTGTCATGCTTTGATTTCATACAAGCATCTCTGCTCTGGACTTGCTGAGAGAGAGGAAAGGAAGAGATAGGGAGAGGTGGAGAAAAGAAGACCAGGACCTGTCTGAAAGTCCCATGCTCACTGACCCCCATTTCTTATGCATCTTCCTCTGAATCATAGAAACATAAGGGTCAGGTCCTAGAGAACTTGGTAAATGGGAAGAGAGAGTTCCAGCTAGCATGCAATCTTTGTATATATCAAGTCAGATGAGGTCAATTTCATTAATTTCAGTTGAATTTAATTACAATTTATTGAATTGTTTCAAAGCAGAACACTCTGTGTCTTAGTGTCTTATTTTAGGTAATATAATTTTAACTGATTGGATGACCTCTGGGAAAGTCATATAACCAGTCGGAGGCTTGAGACTAAGAACTATTCAGGACGGTTGGTTAATAATCAGTGATGCAGTGTATGTGACTCCTGGCACACAGTGACCATCAGTGCTAGCTGATGTTGATGCTGTCTTCCTGATTACTGATAAGGGTGGTGCAGACATGACAACAAAAACTGATCGAGGGTCTTTGTCAGACTAGGGTCTCATAACCACAAACGATATTAAATACAGAAAGAACATCTGGAGCCTCTCCAAGTAACTGACCACACGATGCAACACACTGGAAAACAATTGCTGAGTGAAATCACAAATCATGCAAAAAATGCCCTGACATAAGTGATCTTGGGGAAATTGCTCAAAGAATGCACAAATCTGCTGATAACATTTGCTAGGCCAGAATAAGATACGCTCTAGGTATTTCCTGATGGAAGGATCGTGTGAGTTGGATCACAAGAATGTGAGTCAATGGTGCTCTTGAAAAATTGCCATTACACTTCCCTAGGACTTACTGTTACTTCCAGTAGGTTCCAAGCAATGCTAAGTGTGAGCCTCATAAATCATTTTTCCCAGGACCTGATAGTGTCTGGATTAATCATACTCTAAGTTGTGAGCTGAGAGAACAAATAGAACAAAAAGAGCTCAAAGCAACTCTAAACATTCCTAGGTCAGCAAATTTGATACGAATGTTGTCAGACCCCCTCGACTAAAATTGTCTTTTATTCCAATGAAATTCACATCACATATTCTGAGCATTTTAAAGTATATAATTCAGTAATTTTTAGTATATTCATAATGTTGTATAGCCATCACCACTATCTGATTCTGGAATATTTCCCTCACCTCCAAAGAAACCTCTCTTTTAAAGTAAACATACTTCTTGGGGCCCCTGAGCGGTTCATTAAGTTAAGCAACTGCCTCTGGCTTAGGTCATGATCCCAGAGTCCTGTGCTCTGTGCTCAGTGGGGAGTCTGCTTGTCCCTCTCCCTCTGACTCTCCTTCCCATTCGTGTTCCCTTTTTCAAAAAAATAAATGAAATCTTTAAAAAATAAATAAATAAAGTATACATACTTCTGGAGGGGCAACATATAAAGTCCAGCCCCAACATTTATATATTTTCAGATTTGTTTTAATACCTAAGCCCATAAAACTTCCACGTATTAAATAAAAAAGGATCATTTGAAATGGGGAGAAATATTGAAAGAAGTATCCATAATTCACGATTTCAGGCAGTTGTGGTGGCCTGCCTACAAGATAGCCTCCAGTGATCTCTGCCTCCTGAAAGTCACATCCTATTGATTTCCTCCTGCAGCGTATCAGGATTGGTCTGTGGAACCAACAGAATATTGCAGAAAGGATGCTACGTCACTTCCAAAGCTAGGGTGTAACAGATATTGTGGTTTTGCCTTCTCTGATTACTCCCTCTGGGGGAAGCTGACTGTTATCTCAGAAAGACGCTCAAGTGGCCTATAGAGTGGCTCACTTATCAAGGAATTGAGGCCTGTGGCTAACAGCCATATAAAGCCGCCATTTTGGAAGCAGATTATCCAGCCCCAGTCAGGCATTCAGATAACTGAAACATTGGCCAACTCATTGAGCAAAGCCTCCTGAGAGACCCTGAGCCAGAACTACCCAATGAAGCTGCTTCTGGATTCCTGAGCCTAGAAATGAGGTGTGGTAATAAAGATTTGTGGCTTTACACTGCTGAGATTTTATGCTCAAAAGGAACATAATAAATTAAGAATAATACAGAATTGCTATAGTAGTATTATACACTCTTTTCCCTGCCACCGGGATTCTCTGTTGCAACCTCTTTTCCTAATCAAGGCGATCCTTGTTCAAAGAAAACCTATCTCCTACAGAAATCGATAGAGAGGCCCATGTGGTGTGATTTTCTCTGGGCCCCATTTATGCCTAGAGATGGAGGACTCTGATCCCCTGATCTCCATAGGGACAGAGTTAAATGAAGGTTGAGATGAGGATTTTCCAGAGGAGCCTTCCAATTTTTGTTTGTCTTCACTTATTTTTTTGGAAAGAGTAAGACAAAAAAAGAAAATAATTTAAAGTAAATGCAAATAAGATGGCCAAAAAGCCGTTTAAAATAAGCAAGAGGTCAAGGAAGAGTTTGAAAATGTTGAATCAGTTATTGATATCTTTACCATTCCTTAAGCTTCTAGAAAAGGATTGGTTTCTCCTTCCCTGCTTGGAAGTTTACTCGGAGTCTCTATTCTTTGAGTTGCTTGAACTACTTTACAGTGTTTTCTCTTGGCACCAAATTGTGTTTATATAATTCAAACCTCCAGTCTGTTCCGATCTTGCTGAAACTTGTTATGCTTTGCTAACTCATAGTAAAGTAAATGCATTTTTAGAGTTTAGGCCATAGACTCTAGCCACATTTGACCAGACATTTCCCTGACAGTATCAATTTCTGTCACTTTGTCAACAAGTTACTGGAGGTGGGGTTAATTTTCCTTATGCAGGAATATAACCAAAAATGTGTTTCATGATCTTGAGTCCTGGTGTTCTTGGATTTGCAATAGCTCTTAACTGGCAACTCTGAGAATAAGCCAGATGCTGTCCAGTAACTAACATCAGCAGTCGGGAACCAAAGGAGCCCATCTCCTGTTTCATCAAATAAAAACACAACACGAATGAATTTTGTTAATTGGGCATGAAGGGCAGACATTGGATCCATTGGGCCCACTGGTTTTTAAAACAGGCCAAAAAAAAGTAATCAAGGGCTCCCAGAATCTGGTGTTTAAACAAAGTGATGATATCATCAAACTTGACCCCTTCTGCACCCTCCTCTTCTATTCTATTGGCCTTTTGAAATGTCCTTTATTGGTGAGCTTATTTATTAATTAAAAACATTTGTTACTTACATTTTAAACTATTTCAATGATAAAGAAAAGTCCCAAAAACAATATAACAGGTTATCTGTGTAGGCAACATCAAGACTGAATACATGTTAAAATTTAGATTCCATTTTTTGGAGAGAGAACATATTCTAGGCCAAAGCAAGCCTCTAGCCCTGTGGTGGACATGCCCTAGGTTTATACCCAATGACCCACATTCTTGTATAGTCCGCTCCTCTTGAGTCACAGAACCTGACTTGTTTCTAATTAATAGAATATGGCAAAGATGATGAGATGTCACTCTTTTAAGTTACATTGTTTGGCAAAGGTAAGGGATTTTGTAAATATAATTAGAGTCCTTAATGAGCTGACTTTTAGTTTGCTGAAAGGGAGACTACCCTGTTTGGGCCAAGTCCAATCAGGGAGCCCCTTGAAAGAGCATCTAGAAGTCAGAGACTTGCAACAACAGAGAACCTCTCCTCTCATTGCTGGCTCTGAAAGAACAGGCCACCATGATTCCATGGCTGCCGGAGAATGAATCTGATGGAGCTCTGGATTCTTTTCTAGTCCAGCTCCCAAATGTGAGCCCTGTCTGGTTGGCTCCTCTATTTCAACCTTGGACCCTGATCAGACAACCCAGCAAAACCTCACCTGGACTTCTAACACACAGAAACCGAGAGATGATAAATGGGCATTGGTTTAAGCTATTATATTTGTGATATTGTTATTCAGAGATAAAAAGCTAGTATAAGACCTAATCTCATCCTTTTTCTCCTTCCCCAGAAATGATATTGAGCTTTGCTAAAATGAAGAGAAATACAAATTGAAACAATGAGATACCATTTCTCACTCTTCACACTGACCAAAATTAAAACACCTGACAACTCCAAATGTTGGGAGTCATAGGAGGTTTCATACATGGAAATAGAAATGGAAATGAAAATTGGTACAACCATTTCAGAGGAAGGTTTTACATAATGCCTATGGGGCATAGCAATCCATTTTTACTGTGAATACTTAAATACTTTGTTTTTGTACTTTAAAAAATACTTCTTATACCTAAAACTACTTTTACTGCATATACTTTACATAAGTTTGGTATGTATTATCCACAAACAGTATTTGGTATACTTGTTTGTTTTAAAATTTTCCTAAATATTGCAAATTGATTTTTCAAATTCAGTATTAGGTTGTCTAGATTGATCGATTTTTAATATATGGATTACTTTTTTAATTTTTTTAAATTTATTTATTTGAGAAAGGAGGGGGGCAGAGAGAATCCCAAGCAGTGAGGAGCCTGACTCCAGGCTCAGTCTCACGACACTGAGATCACAACCCAGCTAAAACCAAGAGTCGGATGCTCAACCCAGGTACACTTGGATTATTCTTTTTAACACAGTAAAAAAATATTCCATTATATTACAGTACCACAGTCTCTCCATTCCCCAACTGTACTGAGGTGAACATACCTGTATTCATTTTGAAGATAGCTTCTCTAGGGAATATATGTAGAAGTGCCTTAGGCATTACAAAATTTCTCTCTGAGATGGCTGTGCCATTTTCATTCTCTCTTTTGGTATACAAAACTTCTTACTACCTTAACATGTGAGGTGGTCAGGGATTTTAGTTTTTGTCAGTTCAATGGGCATGAAATGGCATCTTGTGGTGGTAGTTTGTATTTCCCTTTATTTCTAGTTAGGCTGAAATAGTCAAAACATCAGCTCATGTGATTTTGGTCATTCTGGTTTCTTCTGTGCTGAATGTCTTTGCCCTGTTCATGTCTTTCGCCCATTTTCTTGTCGGGTAGTTATTATTTTCCTTGTTGACTTGTAGGCATGTCTATATATTCTGGCTCTCAATCTTACTCCAGTTATATGCACTACAGATGGCTTATTCTAGTTAGTTCTTTCAAAAAATGTATTTGTAGTGAATTTTGGTTTTCCTCACTGCAAAGTGCAGATTATACCATGTAAGTCACAGATAATTGAGAGAATGCACATGGAAGTTCCAGCTCCAGTGCCAGGTATGGTTTTTCAGTGGTGAGCTTCCCTCATCTCCCTTTTAAAGAACTTCTGGATCTGGTGATGGCCAGTCACCAAGAGAAGGGGGGTTAGATGGAGGTCTTATTGAGTCCCAGTGTTACCACTTCCTGGCCCCGGGATGTTGGACCCTGCTGCTTTACGCTCTCTAAACCTATTTGCTCATTTGTAAAATAGAGATCAAGATGCTTGCTTTCTTGAGTGACTGCAAGACTGAGGCTCTAGCTTGCACAGTGCTTAGAGCACAGTGAGCCCTCAAAGCAACAGTAGCTGCTCTTATTACCATCATCACCATTAGGGAAGATGAGAGTTGCATGGAAATAACAAACATGGACCAGAAAATGACAAAGTCTCCCTATAAAAGATGGTACTAGCTAACTGCTGTCGGAATGCAGCAGTGAAAGAGAGATTACATCTAGCCAGGGTTTGACGGAGATGCAAGGAAGGCTTCACAGAAGAAAGGTTATTAAAACACAGCTTGTTAGAAGGGAGGGCGAGATAGAAACAAGTAGTCACAACTTGAGGAGAAAGAAATTTTTGCCAGTAAAACAAAAGAAAATGTGGGGATATTAAACAAAACAAACAACAATTCCTAGTATGCTAGCTATACGGAAGTGTGGGATGATGGGAGAGTGTGTTGTGAACAATCTGGAAAGGAATGGTAAGACCAGATCATGGAAGTTCCTGAATGGCTTAAAACTTTGAAGTCTGATAGGATAAAAGAGCATTTAGTCTTTGAAAATATCAAAGTACCGTTGTACTAACTAGTATCCCACGCACTGGAAAGGACCCTCTCTGTGTAGCCATGCAGTGCTTTTGTCTGGGGAATAATCACATTTGTCAAACAGGGGTCAGTGACTGAGTTGTCCAGGGGTGGGAAGGAGGAAGACAGGGGTTATGCATGTGACCAATGTAAAGGAACCCAACAGGTAGGTCAGGACAAACGAGCACTATGGGACCCAGCCTGAAGCTGGTTAATTACTCCCACCCCATGCTAGGGATCAGCAATCTCCCTTAGATGGGATCAGTTCCTAAATATGGCTCAGACAAGGCAAAGTATATAGCCTTCTCCTAGGCATTCTTTGTCGGATCAGATAACAGTTTCAGCCACATTTTAAAATATTTGGATGAAATACATTTCCTTCAGAAAGTTTGTTTTGGATAGACTGTGCACCACTTATTGTCCACCTAAATATTGGAATTTTGGTTGTACCCACATATATTGGATTTATAATTATTTTTATTTCCTTCTAGATTTTGTTTTTACAATTTACTATCACATGATCATTAACCTGAAAAGATGGTTTGGTCTTACTTATATGACGAATCTAAAGGAGTCAAACTCAAAGAAGCAGAGAGTGGAGTGGTTGTTGCTGGGCATGGGGTAGGGGTGAGGAGATGGTAAGAAAGAGGTATTAGTCAAAAGGTACAAAGTTTCAGTTAGACAAGATGAATAAATCTTAGAGATCTACTCTACAGCTTATAGCCTATACTCAACAGTACTGTATTGTGTATTTAAAAATTTGCAAAGAAAGTAGATACTATATGAAATCATTTTATCACAAAAGTTAGTAATAATATGTAAAGAGGGTGGGAGGAAATTTGAAGAGATGATAAATACATTTATGGCACAGATTATGATGATGACTTTATGGTATATACTTATCTCCCAACACATCAAGTTGCATGCATTAAATATGTACAGATTTTGCATGTCAATCATATCTTAATAAGGTGGTTGATATTCCTTTGGTTCCATATTATTGTTTTCTTAACAACTGAACATTCCAACACTTATTTATTTACTCATAAGAGAGTCTTCAAAAGGTAATTAGATATAGCTGCAAAACTCTAGGTTTCTAAATTATGAATTTGAGGTTAGAAGTGTTCCTATTTTTTAAGCAAGTTCTAGGCTTCAGCATGGTGAATGTTTTTTCTCAAACAAAAATGGTGAGTAATTCTGTTAACAAACCAGAAATGAATCACACCACAAAAAATTTCCATCCCTGAACCTGGAGACACGGATTGTAAAAAAAAAAAAAACCCAGGGGCACCTGGGTGGCTCAGTGGGTTAAGCCTCTGCCTTCGGCTCAGGTCATGATCCCAGGGTCCTGGGATGGAGCCCTGCATCAGGCTCTCTGCTCAGCAGGGAGCCTGCTTCCCCCTCTCTCTCTGCCTGCCTCTCTGCCTACTTGTGATCTCTGTCTCTCTGTCAAATAAATAAAATTTAAAAAAAAAAATCCAAACCCATTTCTAAAGGAAAAGTGGAGGGCGTTTACCACGAACTTATCATGCTGCTCTCCATCTGGGTCCAAAATGATTCTGCCGGAGTTAACTTCCTACTGGTCCCCAAGGGAGCTGAAATAATCTCTGTGGGACCAGCAATTTGTCTCATTGTCTACCTCATTCTGTAGCATCTGGCAAGAAGTATGTAAATAGCAACTGTATTCACCATTGTCTCTTTTTTGTTTTTTGTTTTGGAGACCTGTTTCTTAAGTATTTCAATCTTTCTTCTCATCCTAATGTAATGGTAGAAAGCATGGCAAGATTTTTGAAATGAGGTTATTGTAATGAAAGTTTATTTATGTTGGACTTTATAAACACAATGATTTGTTAATCAGAATACCCATCCTTGTTTAAGACAGAAAATTAAAGAAGTATGAGACCTTAGAATTGATAGTTAGCTTCCAAATCTTCACTTCAAAGGGATTCCTAGGGGCACCTGGGTGCCCCTGGCCTTAACCACATAAAATCAGTTAAGTGGCTGACTTGATTTCAGCTCAGGTCATGATCTCAGTACTCAGTGTGCAGTCTGCTGCAGTTTCTCTCTTTGCCCCCTTCAGACCCTCCCTCTGCTCTCTAAATAAATAAATAAATAAATAAATACTTTAAAGATAAATAAAATTAGAAAAATTATCTCTTTTCTACAAAAAGGAAAATGGGTCTCTGAGAAGTTCCTTGGCGTTTAAGAATACAGATGTGCTGGTGGTTCTAATAAGAGACCAGTCTTGTGACTCTTCATCCTCTGTATTTGTTGTCTGTCAAATCATGACTCATCAACAGCACTTGACATGCTTATTTTTTTCATCAAGAGAGTCTTATGTTTGTTAATAAATTGAGGAAGATATTCCTATCAATTTGCTGTAGTTTTCCCCAAGTAGCGGCTCCAGATGGCACGTTAGCGACCAGAACACAGGGTATTAAATGTTTTTAGGATATAATGCCATCTCTAATAATACTTTCTTCCAGATAACATGGCCAACCTTTTTCTTCCTAATACTATCTAATTAACCAAGAAGGGAACTGCCAGTAGGAAAATTCCCATTTTGCCTTCAGAATTAAGGCTTTTTTATATAGACTTCTGCACCTGCAAAGCTTGGACAGAAACACAGCTCACACTATTGAGAAATTTGGTCTTGTTGGTAAATAAAACATATACCCCTCTAATCAGTTTCATTTAAAATTAAACACAAATCGTGTTCCAAGTACCTTGAAAGGCACTGTTTTGGTAAGGTAGTTTCATAACCTGAGTAGCTGGTATTTTATGGGACAGTTCCAAGTGGCTCAAAGTAAACATGTAGACCTGGACAATTTCCTCTTATGTTTTGCTTTGTGTTTTGTGTTTTCTTCCTTTGGTCCAAGTCCTAAGACTTCAGTGGAACACAGAAGTCGGTTTAAAAAGTAAGTCACTACTCAGATATGATATATAGGCCTTTCTCTGATGTCCTTCCCTGAAAGTTACAGAAATGGAAGAGCTGAGTTGCAAAAAGTCTTCTTAGGTTGGCTTATGGAAACTTCCCTAATCCTTTCTTTCATTTCTCTGAAATTCAACGGTCTTTACATCCTGCCCTTAAAGAAGCCTACTGATTATGACCAACAAAGGACGTGGAACTCACTGCTCTCTCATAGTCTCCTATCTTTGGCCACAGACAGCACTGTCTCACGGTTGGCAGAAGGAGCTCATGACAGATGGGATGTCCATAACCACTCTTGGAAGATGACTTGGCTGTGTTCAGACCCCGTTTTCAATTTCTTGGCTACTTATTTTGGTGGAAGACATTAAGACTTACTTGGGCCCAAGAGCATCGTGTGAATAAACAGGGTATGTGTTGTAGCGGCTTGAGTCTGTGACCAAGGATAAGACCTTTTATAGATGTTGCCCTTTCTCCACTCTGCGGGGGAGATGAAACAAAACAAACATCAAATGTAGTTTAAACTTAGTCCAACCTAAAAAATAAAATAATCCTTTCTGGAAAAAAAGAAATTCTTGGATAAAAATGTTCTGTATGTCAGATTACTCCCTCTCTGTGTAAAACAGTATAATTGGTATAGAGGGAGCTAAGGGCTGGCCACACAACGTCTTGGGTTTTGGTGTGGGGTGGGGGTGGGTTGAATTTGGAGTATCACCTGGCAATGCCTGTTGGCCTCTAGAATGATGCTGATCAGCTCCTTCCAGGCCTGCAGTTGCAGGCTGATGAACTCATGGGTCCTTCTTTTGGGCCACGAGTCTCAGCAGGGCCAGTCAACGATCACAGAAAATCTCAGCTTCTCATTTCTCACTGCCTGCTGGCTCCTAGGTCTCTGTTCTGTCTTCTGTGTGGTCACCTGGCCAGACCATCCACCCTTAGCAGAAGATCTCTTTTGTGGGTCACATTGCCTTATCCTACCAGGCCCATGGCAGGTCTATGGGCTTTAACAGTGTCCTTGTCTTACGGGAAGGAGAGTAGCCTGGGGAGCTATTTCTCTATCTGACCACATTGCACTTCCAAGGTTCTTTCGATAGACTGTTCCCTGTTTGGTACGTGGCTGCTTATGAGGTGTCCTCTTTCCTGAGACCCAGACAAGCAGCAAGATAAGAGCCCATGTACTCAACTTATATAACACATTTCAGAGGAAAGAATCAGGGCACCTCTATCTATCTGACTCTTGTCTTTCCCTGTGCCCTCTGCATAAAAGGCAGGTCTCTCTGCTCCTCTTCTGCCCTGTTTGCCCTTACGTAAAACTCTAAAGAAAAAGATAAATGAATTTAGCTAATCCCTTCTTGTTTTGCTTCATTTATGCTACATTTCTAATGTGTTTTTTTACAGCTCTGAATGTTTTGCTTCATTTAAACTAAACCGCAATTTAAATGACAGCAACTGAACATTATCTGTCATTTTGCTGTTGTTAGTTTTGTTTTGTGTTCCTTTTATAGAAATCTTAATCTCCCTCCCTCAGGCAGATGGGTTCCTGGAGTGTCCTGGGACCAAGGCCATGTACTAGGAAACTAAGAAGTTAAAAAAAAAAAAAAAAAAAAAGTACATACTTATCAAATTATGTCCCTCATTACATTTCTGCTGTCCCAAATCTTCACTGAAAGTTAGCAAAACGGGCATAACTTCCGGTGCTGTTCTCCAAATGCAAAAAACCAAGCTTTACGTAAATAGATTTCGGAGTGCCCCTGACCGGCTCCAGAACCCGTGGTCTTTCCTGGGGGTTCCGCTGCTTCTGCTGAAGAGCTGGAAGGTTAGCTGTATAGATCAAGAGCCAAGAAAGGAGTTCAAGAGAGTGGCCAAGCCAATGGCATCATCCACATGGACTCAAAGTCAGAGACAGAGCAGAGACCTATGTGGCTCCCATTACCACCGTGCCAGGTGGGCTGGGGTTTCTGACAGTTCAAGTAAACACTTGGCCACTCAGTAGAAGAAAAGACCCAGTACATCTGATTGCATGTTTACTAATACAAACAGAATCAACAGATGATTTTGTTAACATGGGACAGTTTTTTGGCACATTCTCTGAATTCTTATGTCATATGGGAAACTCAGAAGTTGTTCCATAATCTCGTGGAGAGAGAAAGAGCAGATCCTGCCATTCTGGCTTCTATATCCCATGCTGTCTACCAAGTGGCCATTACTTGGGCAAATTTCATGTGATTTGAGTTCAGAGAATTTAAAGCTTAATGAGCTATTATCTTGAGAGCTCCAAAATTCATTTTAAGCCTGCTTTATTTTAGCTTATAATCCCATTGCCGTGGTGTCGAGATTCCTCTGTGTAAATTTTATTTTGCCTCTGCTTTCATTGATTTTATAAAGAATGTTCACAAATGGACAAGCTGGCTGGAAGAAGAATGAGCTCCCACCCTTGGGCAGTGTGAGAAGGGCACCCTGTGTGGGTGTGTTCTAGGGGTGGTGGCAAGGAGAAGGGTGGGGGGAAGGTATATTAGAACCTAAGCAGAGTAGGAAGGAAATCCTTAGGGAAGTATGGCCTGGCATGGGGTGTTGGAGCCTAGACTAAGTCAGGAGGGGTCTGTGCAGCAGGGTGGTGGCCTGAGGGGGTAAGAGCCCTAAGAGCATCGGGCTGCGGTCCACGGAGGAAGCAGACGTGGCAGCCAAACCTAGAAGTGTTGGAGCTGAGGCACGCTGAGGGAAGCTTCCAGATGCAGAGCAAGTGGTGGCAGCAAAGATGGTTCATGTATTGGGGAACTGATGAAATAGGTAGATACAGTAAGGGTAATGGGAGATAGAGATCTCCCTGCCAGAGAGGGGGAGAAAACAAAATGGACCCAGGAAGGTCGAACTGGAATTGGTAGTATCAGTGTGACCACAGTTTTTCAGTAAATAGAGAGGAAGATAAAGACATATAAATAGATTAAAGCACACACACAGGCGTGCACACACTGACTCCATCCACTGGGCGATGTGATGTCCTAACAGCAGCGAACGAAACCCCCGGCCCTCACACCTGTTTTTCTCAATATCATTCTACAGAAAAGGAACAAAGAAAAAACAAAACAAAACAAAGAAGTTTCCTTGGAGAACTCACTGATCCCAGGGCTGGGGCAAGGAAGGTATGAGATGAGAAAGAAAATTCTTTGTGTGTGTATCGAACTGAGAAAGTACTTGAAGAATGCTGGGGTTATGTCAGAAGAACATGGGCCCCTCTTGCAAGGGCTCCCACTAGCCAAGTCTGGCACAACTGAGGCTTTAAAATAAATAATATTACTAGTAAAGTATAACCTATTGAATTAAATAGAAAACTATAAGTCTATACTGATGTAAACAAATGAATACTTTGCAAATCTGATGAGACTTGGGATGTTTCTTCTAAAAGTGCCTGTGCAGATATACTTACTGATTCCAAAGGAAGAAAGAGGAACCTCACATTGGAGAAGTCTGGGGGTCAGTACCTCAGTCGAGTGATCACAGGGAGTACCACCTGTTCAGGACACACTGAACTAATGTGCCACCACTCTCAGGCTATGAGAAGAACACAGCGTCACCACTGTCATGTTCCCGCCGAACATGCATGGCCTGAAGCTAATCATGAGGGAACAACAGGTTGAGGCACATTCTACAAAATAACCGGATGTACTATCTTCAAGTCCCAAGGCCACGAAAGTTAAGAAAGTCCGAGGAACAGTTCCAGAGTGAAGGAGCCCAAGGGTCAGACAACTAAGCCCAGCGTGGGTTTTGGAACGGGATCCGCTTGCCATAAAGGACATTAGTGGGAGCGCAATAGTGAAAGGGCGTCTGAGAATCAGAATCAGACACTGACAATTATGTGTCAGTGTTATTGTGCTGTTCTCGGCGGTTGTGTTAGGATTCTATAGGAGAATGCCCTTGTTCGTAGGAAATGCTCACTAAAGTATTCTGCCCTTGTTTGTAGGAACTCACACTGAAATATTCTACAGTTATGGGATACCAGGTTAGTAATTTACTCTTAATGATTCAGAAAAAAATATCTCTTTTTTCTGCACTATTTCTCTTAAAAATAAAGAGAAATAGTTTAACAATTTAAGTATAATTATATAATATATAACAATATGTATATAATATATTATATATTACATAACAATAACATATGTTATATAATATACATTATATATTATATATGACTTACAATATATAATTATGTATCATAATGTGGCATATAAATCACATATAACAATAACAATTATGTCCTATTATATATTACAATTATATAATATTATATAACATATTACCCTATAGTGTAATATTATCTTATATATTATAATAAATTATAATGAATATGTAAGTAAATTAAAACAGAAGATATTTAATGTAAACTTTAGACACAGACTTGAGCACATTGAGTTCTAGAACAATCACATATGATTAGACAAAGCTGTCCAAATGTGCTAGTCTAATTTGAAGCAGGAAAATATAGCTAGTATAAAGCTCTGTGTACAGTTTCTCTGAATTATTATTATCATTATCATTGTCACTTTTTAAAAAAAGATTTATTTATTAGAGAGAGAGAGAGAGAAACTGAGAGCAAGGGGAGGGCAGAGAGAGGGAATCCTCAAGCAGACTCCCTGCTGAACATACAGCCCGACATAGGGCTCGATCCCAAGACTGAGATCATGACTTAAACTGAAATCAAGAGTCAGCTGCTTAACCAACGAAGACACCCAGGCACCCGGTCATTGGTACTTTTTAAATTTAAAGTAACTGCAAATGAATGTAAAAGTTGTAAGAGCAGTGAAAAGAAATTCCATAAGCCTTTAAACTTCACCTAAATTCGATGTGTGATAAAATTTTATAGGATTTGATTTTTCATCTCTTTTTTTCTGAACTTTCTAAGTTGCCAACGTCATGCCCCTTTCCACTTAAACATTTCTGCTTCTGTCTCCTAAGAACAAGGATGTTCTTATATAACCACAGTGATATAACCACAATGATCAAATTCAGGAAATGTAGCACTGATACAATATCGAGTCTGTATTTTCATTTTATCCATGATCCCAATGATTTCTTTTACTTCCTAGTGCAGGATCCAATCCAGATTCATAAAACACATCTAGTTGTCATGTCGCTTTCATCTGGAACAATTCCTCCGATTTTCTTTTCCTTTCATAGTACCGAGAGTTGTTTTGTAAAATACTTCTCCAGGGCGGAATAATGTTTTTGTCTGGATCATTTTTTCTTCTTCCCCCTCTCCTTTTCTGTGCCAGTTTTCCCATGTGTTACAGAAATTTCTTCTTTTTCTGCCCTCTTGAGTTCCACCAAATCCCAGACACACACACTTGTTCAGATGTGTGCATTGTTCACATCATAAGCTTGATTTTTTTTTTCCACTTTGCTGATTGAACCATGGATCAATACCTGAAGAATTTCAATCATTTAGACTTACAGAATGGATTAGTTGGGAAGAACTGAATTCACAGTTGGAATGACCTATTTATTACTATGGACTAATCATGCAGAATAACTTTACACCGCAAGATACAAATCACGGACTTGCAAACCATCACATCTGCCACGTGAGCCTGGCATTAATTACCAACGGTATCCTAACACTCCAGTGAAACTCTCAATGTGGAGGATGAAGATACGGTTTCTGTTCTGCCTGGGTCCTCCTTTGCTGTGCTGGCTTGACGTGGAGCCCTCATGCTGGTTCCTTCCCTTAACAGTAGCACACTGTTGGATCACAGGGAGACTTACTAGTACATGGACTGAGAAGGCAGAGAACTAATTGTTAAGAGAAGAGACAAAGCAAACTGAGAGCAAGGGGTTATTAAGTGTGCTTCACTTTGGGAAAGGTGGGGTGGGATGGGACACAAAGCATGGGTAGAAGGATTATGCTAAATATAGAAACAGTGCTACATGAAACGCACCAGGGAATATAATGTGCTAATTATGTAACAAAACAGTCACTTCGGAGAGCAGTATTATAACCTCTGGTTTCCCACAGTCATAGTATTTTCCATCCCTGCCAGTCCAGGAAGCATTCAGCTTAGAAACTGTGAACATGGTAATGCACAATGAGATAATACTGGGACTATGTGTCCAGCTGGAACACTGCTGTCCTAATCGTATGTATATTTCTGCTAGATAGTTTTGATAATTATGTTATGTAAAAGTCAAACAGTATCAATGTACATATCTTAGAACAAACTACCCCCTCCCAAAATAAAAGGTTGTTTATAAATGTTTAAACAAACATTCAATTCATTAAACATTACTTATGAATTTTTAAAAAGTATTCTCCTAAGAGTAATGGTACTTTGCTTTCATCTGCTTCAGATGTCAAAGAGGAGACTTAATGGATCCTAGCTGGGCAGGCCTCATGTTAACTTCCAAGCCCGTGCTGCCACCTGGTGGTCTCTGAGGGCCTCCATCTTATAGGGAAATGAGTTTGGTATTTCCTGCTGCCTGCTGGACATTACACTGGGAAGTGTGTGCACCTGCAACCCCTTTGTGTCTGACTGTAGACGCCTAATCCTACTTTCCTAGTCTTGCTACTGTTTCTAACACTTGGCACAATGCCTGACATATATAGTGCCTGCCATAGCAACACCTGTTTGTTGAATGAATGAATGTCAACCAAACTAGGAAATGTGCCACCATTTTGAATTCTCTCTTTGCTCCCCGTTTACGGCCCAAACTCTTACCCCTTGCTACACCTCAGTTCACATCTTTATAGCTTCATGTCTGGACTAATTCTCACTTACATGTCTCTTCCTCCAACTGAAATCTCCTCTCCTCTACTTCCTGCCACTGTCAGACTTTTCTTGAATGCCAGTAGTTCTGCTTTCTGTAGCAGAGATACAGAAGAAGGTAGTCAAGTGTGACCCACTTTAGAGTCAGTAAATCCAGGTATGGATTCCAACTTCATCACTTATAAACTATTGGGATTACGTACAATAATCTTCTTAAGCCCCACTTTCTTCATCTGTAAAATCGGAATAATAATCATTCATTTCAGGTATATACATAGATGCTTATGAAGGAAGGAGAGCAAGAATATTATTTTTAGATTGCTTCCATTTGGATCATTGGTGAAGACAGAAGAATATTATTATTATTATCTTTTTTTGTTTGTTTGTTTCAGACTGGGCTGGGGTAGGTAGGGTGACAAGGAGAGAGAGAACCCCAAGCAGGCCCATGCTCAGAATGGAGGCTTGATCTCATGATCCTGAGATCATGACAGGAGCTGAAATCAAGAGTCAGTCGCTTAACTGACTGAGCCACCCAGGTGCCCTAAACAACACCTTTTAAGGGGAGAATTGTGCTTTTGTTTAGAAAATATCTTGATGTGTCTTTGGGTCTGAAAAGCAAAATTGCTTTTTTCACTCCTTCCCTCACCAAGTCTAGATCTGAATTCAAAGGAATTGATTTTCTCCACTTAGTGAAGTTTTGAAACCAAGAATCTATAGTCAGTCAGGAAAAGGGACATAAGGTTGAGGAGGTTGAAGTTTGGCGGGAAGCAGGACTTAGCGGAAGACATCTTTGGAGAGAAGAAGCAAAGGCATTAGAAGTAAAATACTCAACACTCAAATTTCTACTCTGTTCTGCACCTAACACACATTTTCCCCCTAACTTTCAGGACAGTTTGTAGCTATAATGCATGTGCATGAGTGATGTTGTCAGGAAGAAAGAAAGGAGGTGTGTTATGAGTGAAGCAAAGAGGGCAGAGGAGCATCAACAACATATACAGGGGTAGCTGGGAGGGGGTGACCAAAAGTCAGGGAGAGGGAGTCTGGGCAAGGAGGCAGGAGAATGTAACGCCCATCACCTACTCTCATGCACACACAGTCGGAGAGCCTCCAAAATATTACAGAATGTGTTGGATTTTGCACATTATGAGGGATGGAAACTCAAGGCAAAGGAAACAGACCCAAAGAAACCTGAAGGGCTTGGGACCTGTGTGTCAGCTTGTCAGTCAAGCTTGTGAGTCCATTTTACAGATCTGGAAAGATGCCCAGGAGTGTTGACCATTTCCTCAAGGTTGTACAGAGAAAGGGGCAAAGCTGTGGATTTTGTATTTGCTATCCCTTCTGAAAACCAGTGCCAGTCTCTCTCTCATTCCTTTTCTTTCTTTTTGTTCTTAGTGATTCTTTGTGAAATATTTTAAGATACAGAAAAATGACAGTATTATAATACTGGCTATGACAATTAAGGAAATATCAATATTTTGCTGTATTTGCTTCAGCAATCTTTTCACCTTCTTAAAAGAAAGAAAACATCCAAGGTAGAGTCAGAACACCATCCAGGTCTTTCCTTTCCTTCCAGAGATACAGGCTCTGGAAGTTTGAACACATCATTTCCATATATGTTTTCCTTTTTGCTTTTCTCATATGTGGATGTAACAACATGTGTCAAAAAATGACTCCTGCACAATGCGAGGTCTTGCTACCATCATGTTAGGAAGGCCAAGAGGAGCCCCTGATGAAGGCAGGTGACAGTGGCTGAGAGTATTAAATCAGGGGCCCAGTTACTGTATGGATTGTCCAAACTAGCCTTTAGGTTTAAAAATTATGGGGGCGCCTGTGGGGCTCAGTTGGTTAAATGCCCGCCTCCGCTTCAGATCATGGTCCTGGGATTGAGTCCCGCATTGCACTGGGCTTCATGCTCAGCAGGGAACCTACTTCTCCGGCTCCCTCTGCTGTCTCCCCCGCCACTTGAGCTCTCTCTTTCTCTCTCTGCCAAATAAATAAATAAAATCTTTTTTAAAAAATCAAACCTTAAAAAATGATGTTATTTGTATTTGTGCAATCTATTTTCCCACTCAATAGTGTTGTATGTATCGTGTTTATAAGTATTTGTAATTTACTCAAATGAACTGTCACATGGCACTCCACTTAACTGTGTCTGTTTCTACTTTTAAAATTATTATTCTTATTACAAATAGTATTGTTAAGAACATCTCTGGTCAGGCTTCTGAGGCAAAGTTTCTGCTGACATTTTTGGACTGGATGATTCTTTACTGTCGAGCAGCCTGGCAAAGGTAGGGTGCTTAGCCTCCGCACTAGAGGCCAGGAGCCCTTCCTTCCCCCGACACTCCTCCCCCTGCAGCGTGACAACCAAAAATATCTCCAGCATTGCCAGATGTCCCCTGGGGGGGAAATCTCTCTAGGTGAGAACCAGCTTCTAGAGTATACATTCCGAGTGGAATTACTGGAATGTTGGGTGTGCACATCTCCAGCTTACTTTTGTTTACCACGAAACCATTCTCTAAAGTTGTACCAATTTTACTTCCTCCCACTGGAAAGGGTGCTTACTGCCCAACATCATCAACATTGCCTCACATTAACTTACCCACTGTGGTAAGTCTTATTGCTTTAATTACTAGCTGAATTGCTGACGCCTAGTGCGGTAGAATATTTCATGTTTATTGACCATTTGGGTCTCTTTCACTGTGAACTCCTACACATGCATTTTGCCCACTCATATTCAGTTATTTGACTTTTTCTTCTTAAATTGGTAAGACTTAAAAAATAATCACTGGATACAGAAACAAATGCACCCAACCATCTATTCATTCTACAAGTATCTGTTGAGCATGTACTGTGGACCCCAAATGATTCTAGGTGATAGGAATAGAGCAGTGAGTCAAATAAAAACATTTCTATTTTCACAGAGTTTGTGTTCTTGCAGGGAGAAACAAGAAGTAAAAGAAACAAACTGTAGAGCATATTGGAAAGTATTGTCTTCTACAGGGAATAATAATGTAAGAAAAAGACAGGGAATGTCAAGGTGGGGAGGTCACAATTTTTAATAGGGTGGCCAATTAATACTTCATTGAGGAGATGACATTTTAACACAGCTGAGGAAGGGATTTGCAATTACTTTAATCTGATGTTGGTTATTAGGCTACACATAGCTTCTGTAGGAATACAGCTCTGCTTTTCATTTTTGAGCATCTCTCTTTTTTTTAAGATTTTTTTTTATTTATTTGAGAGAGAGAGAGCACGAGTGGGAGGGAGGGAGGGGAGAGGGAGAGGAACCAGCACACTCCCTGCTGAGCAGGGAGCCTGACATGGGGACCTATCTCAGGACGCTGAGGTCATGACCTGAGCTGAAGAAAGACAACCAACAGAACCACCCAGGAGCCTCACTTTTGAACATCCTTGTCACCAGAAAGTGTAAATTTAAATATTTTCTTCTATAGTTTAGGCTTTTGACAAAGGCCTGAAGAAATTCTTTCTCGCCTGATGGTGTAAAGATATTCTCCTATGTTTTCTGAAAGTTTCATGATTTTGCTTTTCACCTACAAATCTTCAATCCATCTAGAATGTTTTTACGGCTGGGATATAGGAGGAAACTTACTTACTTACTTACTTACTTATTTATTTATAAGATTTTGTTTATTTATTTGACAGAGATAGACACAGTAAGAGAGGGAACACAAGCAGGGGGAGTGGAAAAGGAAGAAGCAGGCTCCCTGCCGAACAGGGATCCCAATGCGGGGCTCAATCCCAGGACCCTGAGATCATAACCTGAGCCGAAGGCAGAGGCTTAACTGACTGAGCCACCCAGGCGCCCCTAGTTTATTTTCCTCTATATGACTAGCACCATTTATTCAATGCTGTATTCTTTTTCAGTTAACTTATACAATGTCCCCTCTGTCATTACAGACATTTACAGAGGGGATGTTATACTTCTGTTTCTCTGCTCTCTTTTTTCTGTTTTGTTGGTCTGGTGTTCATTCCCATGACAATATGACAGTTTTAATAAACTGAGGTATTATAGTTAATTCAGATATTTGTGGTATGAATTTCCTATTCTGCTGTTTTCTAAGTCTTGCTTGTTCTCAGTTCTTTATTCTTTCACGTGAATTTTTGGATCGTCTCACCAAATTCCATATAATAACTGAACAAAAATAATCCTGTTCAGATTTTGATGGAGATTTCACCGAAATCATGAAGTGTTGTTTGCTTAATATAAGGAGACTCATGGTTTATAAGATAATATGTCTTTAATGACATTCATTCTGGTTTTATTTTATGGCATTTTAAAAACATAATTTTCTTCATTAAAAAATCATCTGCAATTCTTTGTCAGATGTATTCTTCTCTACCGTAAAGTTTTGTTCCTAATTATAAACCATCTCTCTGTTTTGAGTTACATTTTATAATTGTATGCTGTGGGTGTTTTAGAATGCTATTGGGGTCTGTGTGTTTTGTTTCTTTCATAATTGGGGAACTCATAAACTCTAATAGATTTGCAGTATCACCACTTGGAATTTCTAGGTAGCTAAATAGAGGTGTTTGATAATAGCTTTGTTTCAATCTTTTTCCTTTTTGTTATTTTTATTGTCTTATTGTGGCAACAAAGTAGAGTAAAATGTTGACCAAGAATTTTATCAACAACATGGGGCGCCTGGGTGGCTCAGTGGGTTGAGCCGCTGCCTTCGGCTCAGGTCATGATCTCAGGGTCCTGGGATCGAGTCCCGCATCGGGCTCTCTGCTCAGCAGAGAGCCTGCCTCTCTGCCTACTTGTGATCTCTCTCTGGCAAATAAATAAATAAAATCTTAAAAAAAAAAAAAGAAAGAAATGAAACTTCTTGATTCTGATGGGTTTCTAAAAGTACCATGTTGGTGACATAATTTATTTGCATCTCTATTCAAAAGTGAGTGTTTTCCAATAATTTTCCTATCTTTAGTGTTCTTGTCTAGTTTGGTATTAAGGTTGTTTCTGTCTCTTCCTCTTTTTCTACTCAGTGCCATGGTTTATAAAATACTAAGATTTATATTTTTCTTTAAACACTTAAAATGGAACTCACCTATTAAACAGGGATGATGCTTCTGACTTTTTTTCTATAATCAGTTTTGTAAGTTAGGATTTTCTAGAAAATAGCCCATTTTGTCTATACCATCACATTTATTTTCTATAAAGTTGATCACAGTATTGTCTTATGCCTTTTAAAAACTTGCTATTGCATTGACAATTATGCCCCCTTTTTCATTAAAAATAATTTTTATCTGACTTCTCTTTTTTTCATTCATCTTCCTCAAGTTTGTATTTCATTAATCTTTTTTAAAATAACAAGATTTTGAAGTATCTTTTCTATTTTTTTTGTTTCTTAAATTTCTTACTTGCTTGATTTTTCTCTTTGTATTTACTCCATGAGATAATTTAATATAAGCTATAATTACAGGAAGAAATTCAGAACAAGCTATTCTATAGCAGTACTGTTCCATATGATGTGTGGGATGATGGAAATACTCTAGAATGTGTATCATCTGAGCTGGTAGCCACCTGCCACAGGTGGTTATTGAGCCCTTGAACAGGGGTGGTTCAACTGAGGAACTAAAGTTGAAAGCTTTTTTAATTTAAATTCATTTAAGTTGAAAAGTTAAAACTCTAAAAATTACTCTTACAATTCTTTTATGCAAACAGGACAATATTTTCTTTACTGTTAGGTTCATACAAGGTGAGAAATTTATCGACCTAATGAATTGTTCGTTTTATCATTTCTAGTGAATATCTTTATCTCTCTATTCTTCTTGTCCTTGCTGTCTGTGGGTGCCTTTAGGTAGATTTTTTTTTTTTTTCTGGTCCAACTTATATGTCATGGCTCTTCAGAGGGGTTTTGGTTACAACCCTCCCTTGCATGGGCCCAAGTCGTAGCTCCAACCCTCACTCAAGCATTAGACTCAACTCCCTACACTAACTGGCCTGACCTCCCAGCAGAGTGCCGGGATTAGTATTCATCCTTCATTTCTAGACCTGATTCTAATTCAGTTATGCCTTTTTAAAAAATATATTTATTAAGATATAGAGTCTTTTGACTCTATAGGCCAAAGACTTTGCCTGCTTTGTCCACTGCCGTATCCCAAAGCCTGGATGAGTCCTTGGCAAGAAGGAAGAGTTCAATAAATATTTGTCAAAAGAAAGACTAAATGAATTTATCCCACCCTCCAATATGGTGTAGGCATTCTAGAGGGGAGGGACACTCCTACATGTTTATAGTGGGATCCTTTTTAGACTTCTAGTTACCACTAAGCTCGAAGCAGACATACTGTCTATTAAAAATAGGGTGCATTCATTCTACCAGATCATCTACTGGGTGACATCCAGAAAAAGCCTGATCTAACTGTCCCTAATCCAGTTACTGAAACCCAGACTTCTTCCATTCGCCCTTCGTCTCCCATTTCTAGCAAATTCTTCCTGGCTCCAGCTCCTGTGGAAACCTGACTCTGAAACCCTTTGTCCTTCTATCTACTACTCAGTCACAAATGCAGCTCTTACTCCCACGCCACATGCCTACCAAGCATCTGCCTGAATCCAAGCATCTCGAGGACTTGGTTTTGTTCACTGCTGTGCTCCGAAGCCCAAGGGAGGGAATGGCAAGGGGAGGAGCTCAGGAAATACATGTTGAATAAAATAAAAAATCAATGAATTTAAGCATGACTAACGCTAAAATATCATCTGGTATCAACAGTCAACGGACAATTACAAGCTTCTGCCTTAAAGTAAAACAAAAATAGCAGAAATAGGTAACTGGAAGCCCAGCTGTACAATTTTAAGTGGTTTTTAAACGTTTTGCAATATGTGATGATGTTTTAAACTCCCAGGCCATGCCACAATTTCCAACAGAAAACAAAGTAACAGACAAAAGCTAAGAAAACTAAAATTCTCTGATAAAGGAACAAAAATATCAGGCAACGACTCTGCTGTAAAATTTAGACACAGCTTTAAAAATAATTTCATTTTAATCCCCAGGCCCAGTTTCCAATTAAAAATAACCAAAGCCCAAAAGTATGTATGTATGTATGTATGTATATGTGTGTATATGTATATATGTATGTATGTGTGTATGTATATATATACATACATACATACAAAAAAATAGGTTTTTTACAGAAATCTTCTACTACATTTTTGGACCTAAAGTAGGGAGCGGGGATAGAGAGGGAAGGAAGACCTTTTGTTTAGATTTTGTTTAAAGTTCCCTAGCCTCAGTTTCTAAACAAATAAGCAGAGTTTTCAAATAAAGTAAGCCACAAAATAGCAGCCCAAAGCCCTAAGGCAAAATTTTGCTAAATGCTTTTTAAAAATAATCTACCAAGCTCAGTTTCCAATTAAAACAAACAATCAGAAGAACATACAAATACACAAACTGATTTTTTTTCTTAAAGAGTCTTCCCCTTACATTTTCTGAAACCCCCAAAAGTTTTTAAAGGACACTTTTTTTTTTTTAAATGAAGAAGTCTTTTTTTTTTTTTTTTAAGATTTTATTTATTTGACAGATGGAGATCACAAGTAGGCAGAGAAGCAGGCAGAGAGAGAGGAGGAAGCAGGCTCCCTGCTGAGCAAAGAGCCCCATGCGGGAGCCCCATGCGGGGCTCGATCCCAGGACTCTGGGATCATGACCTGAGCCGAAGGCAGGGGCTTTAACCCACTGAGCCACCCAGGCGCCCCATGAAGAAGTCTTCTTTTAAAAAAATAAAAACCTAACCTTCTACGTGGTCAGAAGCCCAATTACAAAGAGCTAACACTGGGTGCACAAAGTAGGCTTCTCTCTCCTCTGTCAGATTTGAAATCAAGGAACGTGTGAACATTTGGCAGTACCTAAGGGCTTCCCAGAGCTGAGATCTACACAGAAGCTAGTGTGCAGTCTTCTAAGGTCTAACTTCCCAGGGGAGATTTTTGAAAGGCAGCTCCAAAGGTGGCAGACAGGCCCCCACAGCCGTCCCCACACCGCTGTATTTCATAATCCCCGAGGAGGAGAAAGTATCCCGAGAGTGACAACGGGGATTTGAAGAAAATATTAGAGTTTTCGGAATCTCTTCATAGTGTTCTATGCTTCAGAGCCCTCCAAAATGATCTGTGTTTGACTGAAAAATAAATTTTAAAAAATGCCTTGTCTAGAACTAATTCTCAGAATGTTGTGGTCTTGCGGGCATTCCCATTGGGAGATGAGTAGGTAAACAGGGTAAGTAAATTTTGATGCTTTTTAGTGGAATAGTTGAAAACCGTCTTATTACTGGGGGTGAGGGATGTGCTAAAAATATCTTCGATGGGGCGCCTGGGTGGCTCAGTGGGTTAAAGCCTCTGCCTTCGGCTCATGTCATGATCTCAGGGTCCTGGGATCAAGCCCCGCATCGGGCTCTCTGTTCTGCAGGGAGCCTGCTTCCTCCTCTCTCTCTGCCTGCTTTTCTGCCTGCTTGTGATCTCTCTCTCTCTGTGAAATAAATAAATAAAATCTTAAAAAGAAAATACCTTCAATGACCCTATGGCAAGGACACCAAACAGCTAAACAATCATAAGATAACACGCCACTCTTGGAGACTCTGCTCTGAAAACAGCCGCCCTTTGCACAGCAACTCTCCACTCCCCCAGGAGTCTCTAGGGTGCTACAGAGAGCTGCCGCTCCTGTGTCCCTTGTCCATCCTGCAGTTCTGACTCCCGGGAAGCCTTTGTTAAAGCCTGGCCACCTTCCTTCCAGCCTCAGCTGAGGCAGGCGGATCCCCTCTGTGCTAGCTAGAACATCAGGGGTAATCTTGGAAACTTGTACATGCCTTTATCTTTCCTGAGCCTTGACCTCTCTCCTCTCCCCCTGCCTTTGTTTGGAGATTCAGAAAACTGCTTGTCACAGTTCATTTTTTATTAAAAAGACAAAGCTTTTAAAAAAAATTTCTTAGGGGGCGCCTGGGTGGCTCAGTGGGTTAAAGCCTCTGCCTTCAGCTCAGGTCATGGTCTCAGGGTCCTGGGTTCGAACTCCGCATCGGGCTCTCTGCTCAGTGGGGAGCCTGCTTCCTCCTCTCTCTCTGCCTCTCTGCCTACTTGTGATCAATCTCTGTCAAATAAATAAATAAAATCTTAAAAATAAAAATGTCTTAGTATTCTATTAGCTTTTCCAGCTAGAAATCCTCCTAAGGAAAAAAAAGACCTTGGAAATCCATTCCCAGCTCCCAAAACACAGGATCAGAGGGAGACCAAAAAAGAAAACAAAAAGTTTTGACATCCTGTGAGTTCAATGTCGTGGAGAAATGAAATTTACAGAAGAGAAGGACTACCTGAGTTCTGGGAGCCTTTCTCAGTTCATTGGGCCCATTCCCTAGAGTCCTCAGATGGAATAGGCTTCTGGGGTACTGATGGGTTGCCTGTCCTCAGCACCCTGAGGAATCCCTAATATCAAAACAGAGACAGGAAATGAATGAGGCTTTGGGTCTTCATTGGGTTTAAGTTGGACCCAAGCGAAAGTTCTCACATTACGTGTGCTTCCTCCCTTACTGAAAGTAAAGTCTAGAAACAAATCCAGCACTGCAGCAGAAGACAAGGAGGCAAGTATGTCTTGTTCCTTCTGCTATGGGACCAGGACCAGACATCCTGAGACAACATGTTCTCCATGCTTTGAGAATTAATTGCTTTCTCTTGCCTTTTATGCAGAAAATCAAACCCAAACTACAGTATCATTTATCCGCTATTCCTGCTCCATATTCCTCCAGTGTGTATCCTTAATTATAATCAGAATGACTGTCTCTCAGCCAGCTAAGCAGCCGGCTCTTCCTAGACCACAAACTCTCTGCCATCACAGAACGTGAATGCCTATCAGGGGTGAGAGCCCCAATTCCAGCACAGTGAGCATCCTTGTGTCTGGTTATCTCGTACTCTAGCCCAGATGCTCCTTCCTCCTCTGAGTCTTTGTGGAGAGTAAACTTGCCAAATACTAAAAATACATGTCCTGGGGCGCCTGGGTGGCTCAGTGGGTTAAAGCTTCTGTCTTCAGCTCAGGTCATGATCTCAGGGTCTTGGGATCGAGTGCCGAGTTGGGCTCTCTGCTCAGTGGGGAGACTGCTTCCCTTCCTCTCTGCCTACTTGGGATCTCTGTCAAGTAAATAAATAAAATCTCTCAAAAAATTAAAAAAATAAAGATACATGTCCTGTTGGAGTGATTTATATATGTCATCCTATTTAACTTTAATAATTTTGCAAGGCAGGTATCATCAAATCATTTCAGAGTCGAGAACACTTAATTCAAAGAACACATTGCTGAGAGCCAGAAAGAAGCGGCGCGGGATTTGAATTCAAATTAATCTAACTTTAAAGCACCTGGTTGTGGTTTTTTACTATGTGCTGTTGCCTCTCACATATTCTGGGCAGAATGTAAAACCCAAAGCAAGTCTTCCCACGTCATCCAAGCTGCAGTGGCTTGAGGGAGACAACTCTTGAGTGTCTCTACCTAGCTCCACATTCAATGACATCAGTCACCGATGAAATGAGCATCAGCGGGATGAACCATGGTGGTTCATCAAAAATGAGCAAATGCTACAAATCAGTGCTTGTTGGAGAACAAGCTGTTAAGCATATAACAGTACAAAACTGTCCTCAAACTATAGCAATCATTCCTCTTCTTCAGTTCCTGGTTGTACATTTTAGAATTGATTTTATGGTCTCCTAAGTTTTATGTCAATAAATCTTATTGGTGCAGACCACCTAGCAGAGAACTTAGTATGTAAGTCCAAGATGCTGTAAAACACAATTGAATTTGTAAAGACGGAGAAGATGCATTGTAAGGTGATAAGTCTACCAGCAGGGGGAGCCTAATTCCCAAACATATGCTCCCCTTTTCTGGACTACAGCAGTGAGGCAAAGGGAAAATACAGGGCCTGGCTTTGATAACAGAAATTCAAATACACATTTGAAATAAATGGAGATAAGGCTTTCAAATAAGGTCATAGTGGTATAAAAACATATGCATTATCCGTGGTATTGGAAATAAAGGAGAACCTTGTACAAAAAATCTAATAGAAACATCAAATAAAGAACTCAGAATTTTACACGGTCATGACTATTTCCAGAAAGAAAATTGGAAATACTATGTACTTTAAATGATCATATCTAGGCCTTTTAGAATACATTAACTGTCCAGTTTTCAGAAAGCTTATTAAAATATTCCAGGTCCTTTAAATCTCACCCACCTCAACCCCCCTCCCCGCACTCCCCCCCGCAAAACAATACATAACTATAAGGCCACTACAGTCAACATCTCAGTGGAATTTTTAAAAAACGTGACAAGATCCAAATACTGAGAAATGAGAATAACTTTTCCACTAGGGCCTTGAATTTTCAGATTTGCAGCATTCCGTAGAGCATAATAGTACACAGTGGCGACAGATGTGTGAAAACAGACAGCTCGGAATAACATAATGGATTGTATAGACCTAAGTATTGGGGATTTGATTAAAGTGGCATGTCATACTGGTGGGAAAATTGTGAATGATCCAATAAGTGGTGTTCGCATAATTATTTGGGGACAAAAGTTTACATGATTGTTTATCAAGCCTCCGTGTTATATTCTGCACACAGATACCCACATTTCTTGAAATAAACGCATGTACATTCAAAGCCAAGGGATCATACATGATCAGCTTCATTGGTGATCAGCTTTCCATGTGAATAAATAAAATCCTGGGAAACCAAATAGGAGTCCGCTCCCCCGCTCACCGCCCCACCTGCTCTATTTGCCCCTGTGGGATGGTCTCAGCACTTAACTACAGATGGACTCTGTCTGGGGATGGAGAACATGGCTGTCTGGCGGTTCTGAGCATAGCGATCTAAGAGAGAACAGCATTTCCCTCCTTCAGCTTCAGTGGATCAACTCTCAGGTATTTCTTTCTTTCATTTCATAATTGAAAAAAAACGGGAACATTCACAGAAGTAGAGAAAATAGTGTAACAACCCCCAATATACCAATCATCCTGCTTCAACATGGGCCATTTTGTTTCATTTACCCTCATCTCCTTGAATTATTCGGATCGTTTTGATCCCCATATCACATTTCAAATCTTCCCATCCGTAAAAGTTTCTATAGGTACCTCTAAAAGATAAGGACCATACTATCATCACACAGAAAACATTGTGATTCCCTAATATCATTAAATATCCAGTTAGCATTTCAATTTCCCCAGGTATATCACAAACATTTTGTTACTATTTATTTGAACGCAGACTCGAACACGCTCCAGGGTAAATTCTAATCCACTTGGTCTCAGTTATGTGCTCACACCTGTACCAGTCACAGTGACGTGTATGCAAGAAACCCTGGGACTGGCCAAGCGAGGGTCATGTGCCCACACCTATGGTCAGGTGCAGAGGCTTTTGCTCTAGGAGTGGGGTATGGAGAGACACAAGCAATAGCCAATCTAACAATACAACCCAAACTAGATCGTTAAACAGGGTTTCACTTTCCTGATGGACCTCCTGAGCCTGCCACTCTAAGAGCGCCTTACACCTCTGGTAGAATCCCACATTGACCGCTTGCCAAGAAATCAGCCACCCTCAAGAATCCTCTCACCTGGGGCGCCTGGGTGGCTCAGTGGGTTAAAGCCTCTGCCTTCAGCTCAGGTCATGATCTCAGGGTCCTGGGATCGAGCCCCCCATCGGGCTCTCTGCTCAGCGGGGAGCCTGCTTCCTCCTCTCTCTGCCTTCCTCTCTGCCTACGTCTGATCTGTTTCTGTCAAAGAAATAAATAAAATCTTTAAAAAAAAAAAAAAAAAAAAAGAATCCTCTCACCTTTCTGAGAATTTCCAGGGCTGCTTCTCCCGTGTGTTCCAGAATGAGCTTCTCTGGCTCTTGTCCCACTCATCTCGACTCGTTGCTGCTTGCTGCCTCTGCTGTCGGGCCTCATGGTCTTATGGCTCTTTGGGGAACAGTCCTGCCTGGGTGACGGGGCTACTTTTACCCTAACACCCACATCAGGGAAGGGAGGCTGCCCTCTGCTCTGGTGAACAGCTCCCACAGCTGCTAGAAGTGGTGAGTCTCATAAGCTCGGGTCCACTAGTTACCAGCCATTGGTCAGTGTTTGCACGTGGATTGCCTTACAGCACCCCCGCCAGGTGTCTTGAGTTAATCCCCGCTTCTCCCTCAAGTGCTGACATGAAGTGGGCTTTTCTCCAAAGGGGTCTTCTCTCACCGTGAGCTCTGGTCCAAGCAGGCTCTTCGGTTTACCCCCTCTGACCATGTGTTTCCCTTCCTCTGCGTCTGCTCCCCCAAGTGTGGACACCATGCAGCCTTCCTCCACATTGCCTTTATTTATGGGACACATGCTGTAATATTAATATGCGCAGTGATTCACCAATTAAAGATTGTTTCCTGAAAATCTGGAGGCGCTACCTAGTATGAAACACTGAATTATTCAGATGGGTTGAAAAAACAACAACAGCAAATCCGAACAAACAAAAAACAGAAAAACTCCGCAGCAAATTTGTTTCCGTTTTAAGAATCGAGAATAAATCAGGATGGGAGGAGAAGTTAATGGAAACCTGAAAGTCTGTTTTGCTTCTGGTAGCTGGTTCAAAAAAGTTTATACATCTCTTTTAAAGGCTAAGCTCCTAACCCATTTATCTCCAGAATGAACCCAGTGGGATTTCTAACATTCTCCGTATCTGTTTAACGGTAGTGGGACCAGCCCATCAGCTCCAGGTCTCCCGCATCTTAGTTCTTTGGTACAATTGCTCAGCCTTGCTTTGTTGTGGAAAGAAAGATCGATCGCTTCAGCCACATACCGGATGGCAGGCCACGCGAAAGAGCACTGGCATTGTCGCATTTGTGAAGAATCTGTTAAGAAAATATGTCTTATGCAAGGCTCGACCTTCAGAACTGAGAACATGCATTCATAGGGTGTTATAAATACTTTATGTTGTTTTCTTTTCACGGTTAGTAAATTTTGAGTGCTCTGGAGGAAGGGGCAACGTGCTCCGGAATCAGACACGGGCTCAAAATCCCACAGTCGCGTCTCGTGGGAATTAATATGTATTCACCTCATATATAAAATCGGGATCGTGATAACCACCTCTGGGGGCTGGGTGTTCTGTTCATTGAGTTAAGGCACGTCAGGTGCGTGAAACAGCCCCTGGAACCTAGAAGGTGCTCAACTTGTGAATTCCCTTCCTAAGATCCTGGGATCTCCATCGAGTCACTAAATCAGCATCTTGCAAAGTGTGATTGCTCCGCACCGGTTCTCAACGCCAGGGTTTTTTTTATAGTTAGTTACACAAAGTGATTAGATAAATGTGTCTGGGCAAAACTGGGTTATTCAAAGAGGACATAAATGGGTTATAGATTTTCTCTGAGCCTTTGTTTCCTTTGTAAACAGCGGGCATCTAGGAAACGTTCACGGGGCTCTAGTGCAGCATTTCCTAGTCTTACAGGAGTATGGAGTCCTTTTATCTAGAAACCCTAGGCAATCTGCCCGGCACATTTAGGGCGATGGAGAGTTCTCCTCCTTCAGAGAAATGAGTCCCTCAACTGTGACTGCTTTTCTTGTGCCCCTAGCACAGTATTAGGACAACACTGTCTCATATATAGTTTTTTGGGGTTTTTTGTTTGTTTGTTTTGGTAAGTGCTTCTCATTTCGGGTCAAGATCCCAGGGTCCAGGGATGGAGAGGTCCTCATCCATCTCTCTGCTCAGCGAGGACCCTGCTTCTCCTTCTTCTGCCTCTCCTCCCAGCTTGTGTTCTCTCTCTCTCTCTCACATAAATTAATAAAATCTTTTTTAAAAATTTAAAGTGCCTCTCATTCATATATATATATATATATATTTTAATATACCAGAAGGAAAAAGACAATGGCTTGCTACAAGCTGTCCACATGTTTCTCCTATTACTAAAACAATTGGAGCCCAGAGTTAGTAGAAGTGTATAGTATACTCACACATGTTCACAGAGTTCTAGAAATGGAAAAGCTGGAATAAACTCAAATGGCTATTTGTTCTCATCCCTCAATCAGGACAGGGCTACTTCTTCTTCTTCTTCTTCTTCTTTTTTTTTTTTTTTTAAAGATTTTGTTTATTTATTTGACAGAGAGAGCACAAGCAGAGGGAGATGTAGGCAGACAGACAGGGAGATGCAGGCTCCCCTCTGAGCAGGGAGCCCCATACCAGGCTTGATCCCAGGACTCTGGGATCATGACCTGAGCTGAAGGCAGATGCTTGACCTACTGAGCCACCCCAGTGCCTATAGACAGGGTTACTTTCATTAAAATGTTTTCTGACTCTTTTAGGCTCATAATTTTGATAGCCAGTACTCAGAACTGGAGTTTTCTTTCATCAACCCTGCCAAGGAGAGTGAGGCTTTTTCTCTTGTTTAACTTAGAAGATAAGACGACTAGGGCCAAGAAGACTCCACCTCTTGGGGAAGGTTCTAACTACTTTCACCCTGTTGTACGGGAGCAGGAGAGAGGAAACATCAGTCTCCATGAAGGAAGGACAGGACAAGGAGACAGGAGGAGCCTGGCTGCCATCATGGCTGCGGTGCATTCTGAGTATCTGACTGGAAGGGCCATGGCTGGGTTTAATGCCCGGCTCCCACCGTCTGGAAATTCTTAATACTTTTTACAAATGGTTCCACATTTTTGTTTTGTACTGAGCTCCTTCAATTATGTACCCAGTCTTGAGGGAGAGACACTTTGAAGAGAGTTGTGACCCTTTCAGTGTTTGAGCTGTTGGCATGCTGACTGGAAGCTAGCCCTGACTGAGGTCATTTTGATCAGGAAAAAAAAAAACTTTTAATCATGCTAAACTGTGTGGCAGTCAGAGAACAAACTGAAGTGATAAATACATATTTTGTGGGTGAGCCTTTCTGAACTAATAAAATATTTGATTCATTATTCTTTTTCTGAAACTCTAAGTAACTTATAGACCCTGAAAGAACAGCCTAGGGGTTATTATGCTCTTAACACAAACCCTCAATTTGCTCAGCTGTCAGTTCCCCTTAAGAAGAGCTGCCGGGGCGAGGTCTGTCACACCTGCCAATCACTTTTACATACCATTCAATTAGAAAGTAAGTAGTGGAGTCCTACCCTAAAGGGAAATGCAAAAGAGCAATCATTTTGGCCATCTTGGATGAATTGTCCGCTGGGATGAAAATAGTCCAAGCGCTTAAGGTCAAAACTATAATTCCACCACTTTTACTCATTAAAAATATTTCTACAGTCTCTATACGCATAGTTTAATACCTCATAGATGCTGTTTTTACAGAGGAAAATCCAGAACATAAAAATATTCATGGGATTTAATTTTTTTAAAATAAGATTTTAGAATATGGACCAAAGAGAAGAATATGGGTTTCCCAGGAAGGAGAGAGTTTTCATATGGGACCAATGGTGGAGACTGACAGATGGTTTGTGGGGAGACAAGAAGAAAATCAAGAGAATGTTTTGTCGTGCTGGTCCAAACAGGAGCATCACCAGAGGGGCACCTGGGTGGCTCAGTGGCTTGAGCCTCTGCCTCTGGCTCAGGTCATGATCCAGGGTCCTGGGATCGAGCCCCGCATCGGGCTCTCTGCTCAGCAGGGAGCCTGCTTCCTGCTCTCTCTTTGCCTGCCTCTCTGCCTACTTGTGATCTCTCTCTCTCATTCTCTCTCTGTAAAATAAATAAATAAAATCTTAAAAAAAAAAAAAAAAAAAAGAACATCACCACACAGGCAGGTGACCTGGGCACTCCTTCTTGCCTCTCCAGTGAATTTTCCCTTCTGTCCGAAAATCAGTCTTTCTGAATCAGTCCTTCTGGCTCTTTGTGTCTCTTGTGATCAAAGACTTTTTAAAAATTCATGACTTTTCAATAATTGTTAATAGCCGCTTTGCAAATTCCTTCAGATCTTTAGTTTTGAGGAAGAAATTTCTTAAAGAAGCATTTAGTAGGAAAAGCCAAACATGTCATTTTAAATGGTTTCATTATAAGACTCCAGAATAAAAAAGACTACTAAGCCACTAGTGGAATTTTTATACTTTTTATATATTTTTATTGAATCTGATCATGAAAAAAATTACTTTCCTTCCACTGCTGTTCATATTTTGTCTCCTTAAAATGTCATGTAGAAGATTAGTTTATCTTCAAGTGTTCTTTTTTTCTATCTAATTTCCTATTCCTATTCTTAAATACATATTCCATTTGTAGACATGATTTTTTTTTTTGAAAACAACTATTGGCAATCTCTTCCAGATGGGAGTCTTCAATCTGGTGAGCATGCTGGTTTTTCTAGGAGGGCTTTAGGAAATGAGCCTGCACATCCTTGCCTGTTCTCTTGTTTTACCCTCTGCTCAGTAACTGATGTTCGGAAGGGAGAAGAACAGCCCTTTCCAGGTCTCATTAAACTGGAAGGTTTTTGTACATGGCTTGCAGCCATTCCCAAGTGCTAATTTGACTTTGGTTAATGGCCCGTGTTGTAAAGTGTTTCGGAGACCTCTCTTCGCGTGGGCACCCTCCTCTTATTTAACGACACAGCAAAGAAGGGAGAGGACGGTAGAGCCTTGGAGAGCAGTGCACAGATGCTGAGAACAATGAATCATTCCTGCACTGCTCCCTTTTTGTCTTCCCTCAAAATTGTTCTTCAACGTCTGATTCCGGGTTCCATTTGATTCCTGTTTGGACTTTGTTCTGTAATATAATGGCACATGCTTGTCTTTTCTGTTTTTTTTTTTTTCAGTTGTTTATCCTTCCCAATTATCTTTTTCACATGATACAATCTATGCAGCATGGTTTACTCTAACTGCATAAAATGATTGTGTCCTGAAGAAAAACCTCAATTGCTATTACAGGAGACCCATCAGGCCCTCAGATCCCAAGTCTCACTTCAATACCTCTTAGGGGTTTGTGAGTCAGATGTGCCCAGAGATAATCTGGTGGATCCACATATATATTTTTGGTTAGAAAAGGCTGAACAGGTTTCTCAGCTGTGTTGCTCTTCTGGAAAGACAGTTCTATGAAGGAGGGACAGATCTCAGAGAATTCTATACAGCAAAACCATTGGCAAAACCAACTGGATTTGGAGATGGTACTTTTTTTTTTTTCCTATTTAAAACAGTTTTGGAAACTCACCTCAATTCATTTATGAATGAATTACAACAGAGTTCTTCACTGTGTCTTATGTGGACCCACGTGATCTTTCCGAGGCTCATATTTAAGTTTTGTTAGGACGGGTCTAGAATAGTCTTCAGTCAGGACAAGTGTAGCTCTTCTCCTAAGATGTGGCTTTTAGGGAGGTCTCTCTTGAATGCTCAGAAGCTCAGTGAGATGTCTCCACTCCGGGTGGTTGGAATTCAAATGTCTTTCGGCCCCGCATAAGCTCCAGGATTTGTTCAGCTTCTAACTCCCTTCTTGTTCCTTCCATGATGTTTAGTAGCTGCCTTTGTAGAGTCTCACCATATGCATGGACAGCTTTGTCATTTAGCTAAAGACTTCAGGGGATCCACGAGCTAATTCCTGGACCTCTTTCTCTATGTACATCCTTCTTCTCCAGGACTCTGCCTGCCAGTTCCCGCTGCCTCAACTCCCTTGAGCCCTGGCTTTGTCTCTTTGGCTCAACAAAGCTGCCATGTTCCACTTGGACACTCCTCCCTTCCAGGCAGAGAGCTGGGCAGTCACTGTGGTCACTTTGTTTCTCTTATCTCTCCTTTCTGTCATAGTTCTGCCCTGCCCGTTGTCTAGTATCTGAAAACAGTTACTCATGGATCTTGACTAGATTTCTAGTTATTTGCTGTACTAGCTACTCGTTTGGCATTAGTTACCTCCATCACGGTTGAAAGCAAAAGTCCTCAGCCAAGTCTCAGAACCCTCTGCTTGCTGACTCCTGAATCCTCAGTGCCTCTGCGAAAACCTAGAACATCATCCGCCCTCAGTAATAATATCTGTGGAATGAATGAACCTGCGATTCACGCAGACCTTAGCTAACTTGGAAGTGCGTCAGACTTCCAAGCAGCAGTTGGGATGATGAGGACCACCTCCCAGTCTGCAAGCTGGAGAGAGGGTGGTACTTGGTACAGCTGTCGCTGCAGTTACCAGCAATAATGACCACTGGTCCCTGCATACAAAATAATAGCAATAATCATAACAGCCACCACTTATTTCAGACTGACATGTCTCGGGCTTTGAACATGAAACTTTAGCTGTACTGTTTTATTGAACTCTCACAACAGCATATGTTCATTTTCACTTTTAAAGTGAGGAAACAATGGCTCAGATACATTAAATAACTTGTTGGATGTCACTCAGTGAGTAAGTGGGAGTTGAGTTTGGACCCAGATGATCATTGTAGAATTTACTCTCTGAAGCATTGTGATGTGCTGCTTGGACCAAACTTCTATTACACCACAGGAAGAATTATAGGGAGACAGAGATCTTAGCAAACATGGGTGGCTGATTATACCTGAAAATTTTATCTCTTGGTGAAGATAAGTGAACTGTGAGTTTTTCCCTATCCTTGTGGGGATTGGGGGTATTCATCATGGAAGGAACTGGAACATATGTGAGGATGTGTTAATGACAAACCTTATAGAGAGATAGGGGATACGGTCCTAATTATAAATCCACCTGAAATTTGCTATTGATACATCATCAAGATTGATAATATCTAAACATATCTGAGGATACCAGAATCCACATTTAAAATGGATGAAATCCAACTCAACTAATAATCTAATGAAAATGCTAGATAGAAAATGCTCTTAATTGAACTCTTTTCAATGACCTGAATTTAATTGGATAAAATCCTTTTTGAGTATTTTTCTATTAAAGCTTTGGAACAAAAGAGTTATCTTTTAAATTGAAGTTTGTACATCATTTTTATGATGGAACGCCATGTCCTCAGCTTATTTTTCACAGGACTTCTAGGTGCAACATTTTCAAAAGAAGTCAAAAAAATAAAAATTCATTTTGAAGGGAAAGATTGGAAATAAAAATGACTGTAATTCAGATTAATGGGGAGTCGTTAATTGATAAACAGCAAAAACAGAAGTAACTTGTTTTAATTTTATCATAGTCAATTACAGAAACTAATTAGCATTATCCACCTTCATATCATTTCACCAGCAGACAATTTGTTGCACGCCTTTGCGCCTTGCAGATTTTCATTTCTCTACCATTAGCTTCATCAGGGGCCTATGACTAGAACACAACACTCCTTCTCCAAAGATCTTAAACCAGAAGACTTGACCGTGATTCATGAACCTCTGCAGTCTGCCTCTTAAACTCCCAAAAGTTCTTGACTGAAAGGCTCAAGAGATCAAGAATGGGCTGGAGGTCAAGGTAGGGACATGGAGACACTGGGGGCAGAGGAAGCTAGAGAGGTGGGGAGATTTTTAGAGGGAGAGCATAAAAAGCAGGAAAGAATCCTTGGACATAAGCCTTTAGCAAATATCAGCATGTAAGGGGGAAAAATAGAAATATAGAAGTCTATAAAAGAGATTAAGAAATAATAGCCAGAAAGGTAGGGAAAAGTGAGCCTCCCAGAAGTCAAGGTCAGAGGAAACTTTCTAAAAAAAATTTAAAACCCAATGTGTCTTTCTGTCCAGATGGAGGTTTCAGCATTTTTGGGTGAATTCACTGTGAGGAAAGGTTAATTTTTAAACTTTTTTACTTAGGATCCAGGAATATTGATTGATGTTTGCAAAATGTCTGAAACTTATTTATTGTTGGATATAATATATGTTATCTAGAGTAAAAAAAAAAAAAGCAATGGAAATTTTTGTATTTCTTTCAGGTAATTTCTTTGAAAAGATAGGAAGGTTTTCTCAAAAAGTTGGCTGCCTATTAGTCTCATAATCAATAAAATCATCTGCATTTATTAATGTTGTTTCCTTCCAGTACTTTGACAAAATCGGAAATAATATATTGCCCAATAAAAGTCATGTCTACTGCTTCTCATTCTGCCCATTAAAAACCAAAGTCATACCTATTGGGCAGGCTCTGCTGCCCATTAATAGAATTTTGTTTGCATTTACTAAAGTTCTAAAGTAGGCAAAATGTTATTTGGTACTTCTAGTGGTATGAGAAGGAAAACACCAATGAGTTGGTTCTCCTTTCCTCTCCACTTCCCTCCTGCCCTGCTATTAGTCATTTGACAAATATTTATATACGGTGACAGTTACTGTGCTAGAAATTGGGCAGCATTAAAGGATAGAGTGCACTATGACTTTCAAGAGCAAGAGACAGATGAAGGGGGAGCACTGCCATTTACTGGGACCCCATGTATGCCAGGCACCTTGCTAGGCCCTTTATATACCACATCACCAGGCAGATCCAGGATTTTGCAGGTTTTAAACATACAACATGAGGGCTTTCTTTAGAAAAAAAGAATACAAAAGTACAAAAACAAAAAACAGAATTACAAAAAAGGAGGCCTGAATAAGATCACATCACTTTCTTACCCATAAGTCTATAATTTAAAAAAAAAATCCTTTCACACTTGGAATAAAATTCAGTCTTTCCATTTTGGCTTTGAAAGTTCTATATCATTTGGCCCCTTGTGGAAGTCCCTTTTGGGGACTCTGTACTAAATAAGATTGTATATATTCCCCTTTGAAGTGTCAACCGACGTCTGACTGACAGGGAAAAAAATCGCTAGATAGTTGCCCAAATTCAATTTTCAGAAGACTATTTGGAGCACTCTTTCAGCAAAGAAAATGTAACTGATCTGGGTGGCCTCTGGAGGCTAGGTGCCCCAGATAATATACTACATAATTCAAACAGATGTGGTAGGAAATAGACCTAACAAAAAACCAGGATCTTCAATATTACCTCACATATTAAAATGAAACATCCCATTTGTTCATACAAAATAGCAATTTGAACCAGCAATGACATTTATTTTAAAGGTATTATTCTAGGATCTCTTCATAATGAGGCATGTAAATTTCTTTGAAAGAACACAGAGTAGTCACTAGAAAAGGATTGGGCAGGGAAATAAATGCCTTTCTAGAAAGAAATAGTGGAAAAAGAGGTTGATAGTATTTTTATTTAGAAGGGGGAGTCCTGCTCGGTGCCATCCGCTCGACTTCATTAATTTGTTCTCTCTGTCTTTGCCACATTCACCCAAAATCATATCATAAAAGCCAGCTTCATCTTCAAATGTAATATTTTTCTCTTATTGAGAATGCCATCCAACAAGACAGATGGCAAACTGGTCATAAAGAACAATGAACATATTAGAACAAATATTGCCAAATGTTAAAAGTAGAACATTTGACGAATCCCACAGGTACTGGTCAGTACCAACTACCGTTCACCCAAGGACAAATCCACATGTTCCTACCTCATTCACCTTGAAACAGACATAAATGCAGAAAAACAACCAAAAATCACCTGACATTTCAGGAAAATCAGTATCATGAAAGAGTAACACTGAACTCAGAAGAACTGACAACTGTGGAATCCAAGCTAATAGTGGACATGAACAATGAACAACCTCCAAAACTTTCAGGAAAATGTTGACCATAGGCAAGAACATCAGCTCTGACAAAGAAAAAATCAACTCTATACAAAGGATTTTTAAGAGAAGGGAACTCTTTGAAGTTTTAATTGAATGAATGGCTTTTGACTTCACTTATGTACCGGTAAAAATGTCTTTCCTCATGAGTTCTATAATGTCCTTAGAGGCCTTGTGAACTAGAGCAAATGTCAGAAGTAGAACACCAAAATGAGTTAAGGGTGGGCCTTATCCTTCTAACCACACTGGGTATCTGAAATTTTTTTTAAGACTTTATTTACTGGGGCACCTGGGTGGTTCAGTAGGTTAAGCCTCTGCCTTCAGCTCAGGTCATGATCTCAGTATCCTGGGATCAAGCCCCACATCGGGCTCTCTGCTCAGCAGGGAGCCTGCTTCCCTTGCCCGCCCCCTAACCCCGTCTGCCTCTCTGCCTACTTGTGATCTCTGTCTGTCAAATAAATAAATAAAATCTTAAAAAAAAAAATAAGACTTCATTTATTTATTTGAGAGAGAGAGAGAGCACGAGGTGGGGAGAGAGCCAGACTCCCCACTGAGCTGGGAGCCTGATATCCTGGGATCATGACCTGAGCCAAAGGCAGACGCTTAACTGACTGAGCCACCCAGGCACCCTGGATACCTGAATCTTGACTAAAATTATCTATTGATGTATCGAGGTATTTTCTGGTAACAATAACAATATTGGGATTTTGATTTGAGGCTCTTAACAGAGAACACCAAAAACTAGGGCAATAGAAATACAGACATGTTTTGAATAAAGACATATTTTGAGCAAAGTAATTGAAATGAGACCATAAAGCTTCTACATTAATCTGTATGCTTTCACAAGGGAAGTGATCATAGACCTTAAGTACCACTGGTTTCTAATAGCTTGCTACCCCAGATCTAGGCAATACTATATCATAAGAAGATCCATACTTTTTAAATACCTGTGGGAGAAATCCTATCATAACTGTAATTTTCTTGAAAATGCCTTTTTTTCTCCAGTGCTTTATCTTTGCATCTGTGAAGATAACACATGCACATTCTCTTCCTCTTTGCCCTTAACTCCTTGCTTCCCACTGATTAAACCTTAAAAAACCCTAAATTCTTTCCCACTTAATAAAAATGTCTTGCAAACTTAAAACTACTGAGAAATAATCTTGAAGTAGGAAATGTGGCTGGCACAATGTGAAAAAAACTCAACATAACCCTTTGGGAATTAAAAATAAAAATAACTTGGCAAGATTAATGAGTCTAGCACATTATGCCAGAAATAATGAAGAGGGGTTTGTTGTTGTCGTTGTTGTTGTTGTTGGATGAATAATACATAATAATTTTTTTTTTAGCTCAGATTTCTCCCTCCATATTTCTTCATTTATCTTTCATAAAGAGACATAAATTAGTTATCAGAATCACTCTGCTGTGTATGTTAACTGTTAGCTATAAAGTTTTAGAAAAAGTCTAACAGAAAAAAAAGCTTAGTGGAGAACTAATACCCCCAAAAAACAGAGTATCTGTGTGAATTAGGACCTGAGAAAGAGCAAGTAACGTGGACTCCATGGGATGTCCACCCTCATTGCTGAACTAAAACTCCTGAGGTTATCTAAGTGCTCAAAAATGACATTATTGGGCTTCTTGCTCTTTGAACTTCAGTCCTGCTCCACAAAGAACAGAATGAGATGTACTTAAGAACATGAAGGAACAGTCAAACCCAGAATGAAGAACTATAAACCCAACCTTCATTAGTATTTCAAAGCTAAGCCAGAGATGACTGAATTCTCTGTATCTTTGCCACCCAAGTGAGCCTTCTAGAGCTCTCCTACAAATATAAGGTTATCGCTCTAATCTGAGATCTTGCAAGCATCTATCCTAAGCAGTCTCTTAAGTACTTTGTTATTGGTGAGTGATCTGTTGACATTGAGCCCAGGGGCAGATATGAATTCTGCAGGACTAAGACCAAAGGAATCTTCCAGATATTATCTTCCATGTCCACTGGCTGCACCAGTGTTAAGACATCCACAAAAACATTTTTGGAAAGCAGATCAACTGTGAAGAGTACAAATGGAAAAAAAAAAAATAGAATCAGAGCAGACAAGGAGGGGAAGAGAAAAGCCTACTCATCTTTCAGGCTATTTTATGGCTTTACAAAGATTTCCTAAAGCCCTCATACCCCAAGTGGAACTGACTTTCTTCATGTGAGGCCCACTACACCCCCTTCTACCAAAGCCATGTACCCTTTTGTTGTGTTTATTGTTTACAAGTGAACAAAAATTTTCATAAATGAGGAATTTAAAAAACTGAATGAACATGGGGTGCCTGGGTGGCTCAGTGGGTTAAACCTCTGCCTTCAGCTCAGGTCATGATCTCAGGGTGCTGGGATCAAGCCCCACATCAGGCTCTCTGCTCAGCAGGAAGCCTGCTTCCCCCTCTCTCTCTACTTGCCTCTCTGCCAACTTGGATCTCTCTCTGTGTCAAATAAATAAAATCTTTAAAAAAAAAAAAAAAACAACCTGAATGAACAAACAAAGAAGAATGTGTTTTCATTTTCAATATCTTAAACTTAATATTCTTGCATGGAGTTTTTTTTTTTTTTCCCTCCAAAATAATCATGACACATTGGGAGAAGATCAAACTCAAGAAAATAGAGTGTCAGGGGCGCCTGGGTGGCTCAGATGGTTGAGTGGCCAAATCGATTTCAACTCAGGTCATGACCTGGGGTCCTGGGATCTAGGCCCCTGTTAGGCTCTGCACTCAGCAGGGAGTCTGCTTGAGGATTCTTTCTCTCCTGCTGCCCTTCCCTCTGCTCATGTGTTCTCTCTCTAAAATAAATAAATAAATCTTAAGAAGAAAAGATAAGATAAAAGAAAGGGGAAAAAACAGAAAAGAAAAGGAAAAACAAGGGCACCTGAGCGGCTCAGTCGGGTAAGCATCTGCCTTTGGCTCAGGTCATGATCCCAGGGACCTGGGATAGACCTCCACATTGGGCTCCCTGCTCCGAGGGGAGGCTGCTTCTCCTTCTGCCTGCTGTTCTCTCGCTCTGACAAATAAATAAATAAAATTTTTTAAAAAATGAAAAAGAAAACAGTCTTAACATTATGAATTGTCTTAGTCTGGACATCAAGGGAGGGCCTTTCTGTTAAGTTTTTAAATACAGCTTCAGATATTTCAATGATTTTCTCTGAATCCAGTAAGGCATATAACTTAGTACGTCTCTTTTTTTGTTTCTAGTTGGAACATTGCTGGAGAGAGAAATTTGGAGGTATTACTTAACAAAGGCGTGCTACTACCCAAGACCCTGATGTTTATAAGCCTTACAAAGACTTGGTAACTGGAAAATATTTGTTCAATATGACAAATGGCAACTGTGTTTAATTATTTGATATCTGTTTATCTATAAAATTGTATAACATGACTTGCTAAATATGAAAATATGACTATCTTCCTTTGGTGAGAATGAGTCTCCAGGTATTTTATATTTTAAGAAATGAGTGTGTAATTAACCATTGTAGACAAATCCAACAATAGTTCAGTCATTACAGACCATCTGTTAACTGTCAAGTTAGAGCAAGTTTCAGAAGCCATAAATAGCACAGTCGTGTTCTTGCCTTGGGACTAGAATATTCTGTGTGTGTGTGTGTGTGTGTGTGTGTGTGTTGAAGTAGTGATAAAAAGTAAGTGAAGGGGAAAGACTGGTATTCCAAACTGGGCATAGAAGCAGAGGAAGGACCAGGGTTTTGCTCCAATGTTTCCAAGTGAATTGATTTTCTCATCTCACACTTTTTTTCCCCCCAAACTTTTTCATATTATTGAAACACAGGGAAGCAAAAATATTCATTTATGTATAACATATATATTATATATGTTATACTTATTTAATATGTAATATTTCTGTACTAACTGCTATCTCTCCAATATTTCTCTAGTAACTGCCCCTCTAAAGTCAAAACTCCTTGCCCATTTGGTTTAAAAATGGAATCACCCCATGTTGGTGTTTCTGTGTTGAATTGGGGGACTGTCTATCCACAGGATGTTCTATAACAATAACTTAGAGTATGAATCTCAAAGTGGGAATCTAAATTGGTATTCATGGAAGTTTGAGGGTTCTCTGAGAAATGTTAAAACATTTTTTTCCATTCATTATAATTCTTCCCTTGAGGAGGCAAACATTTCTTTAAGAGAACATGGAATGCACTAACCACAAGAGAGAAAATCGATCAATCTGAAATTCATTAAAGTGAAGAACTTCTTTTCAACAAAAAACAAGACACCATGAGAAGAGTGAAAAGGCATCCTGAAGACTGGGAGAAGATATTCACAACACATGTGTCAGTGAGAGGACCCATGATTAGAACAGAATTGCCACAATCAACAAGAGGACAACCCAACTTTTAAAACACAGCAATGTGTTTAAGTAGACATTTCACAAGAAGATGTCACGTGGCCAATAAGCATATGAAAAGGTTTTCAACAGAGTTAGTCACCAGAGAAGTGAAAATTAAAACCACAGGGAGCACGTTGGGATACAGTCTCCAAAGGGTTACAATTAAAAAGGCTGAGAATACCTAGTCTCTGGTGGTCTGTTGCTATGACTTTCAGTTGTTGGATTTTGAATATATATTTAGTGGTACAAACTAATGTCGAGCTAAAGCAGCCAGACCCAAGTGAGTGTGTTCTGTAGGGTTCCACTTAAATAAAGTTGATCAACAGGCAAAACTAATCTACAAGGATAGAACCAGAACAGAGGTCACCTCTGCAGGGTTGGGCATTAACTAGGAGAGGACATGAAGGTGTCTTCAAAGATTCTAGAACTGTTTTCCATTTTAATCAGAATGATTGTTACATGAACATATGCAGATGTAAAAATTAATTAATCTACACACTTAAGATGTGTGCCTGTTTGCATGTTTGTAACTCAATAGAAACATCTTTTTTATTTTTATTTTTTTTAAGATTTTATTTATTTATTTGACAGGCAGAGATCACAAGTAGGCAGAGAGGCACACAGAGGGAGAGAGGAAGGAAAGCAGGCTCCCTGACAAGCAGAGAGCGATCCCAGGACCCTGGGATCATTACCTGAGCCCAAGGCAGAGGCTTTAACCCACGGAGCCACCCAGGTGCCCCTAGAAACATCTTTCTTAAAGAAAGGACAGAAAGTAAAAGCACAGTAGAATCCCTCCATTTAAGAAAATGTGCTATAGCAAATATACTATATTTATGTGCAGGAGAAGAGAAACATTAATATTGAGGAGAAAATTACTTAAAAAAAAACTAGAAATGCATGATGTTATATATTACCTTGAAGAGAAAATGAGTTGGCATTATAAATATTCACTATCTGTTAGAATATATTTAACATATTTAAATAACATTCCCAATTCTCTCACAATTATAAAGGCAGTTTATTTGCATAACCTGACTTTCGCAAGGAGCTCAGTTTCCATCCAGAATAAATCTGGATCTGTTCCCTACGTCATTTTCACTTCATTAATTAACATCTAATTTATAGGCATCTCAGCAGTTGAAGCATTTTTGCAAATAGGGCAAACTAAAATAAGTCTGGATGTATTTAAACATCTTGGCAATCCAAATGGCCCTTTCCCTTCCTATTTCATAATTGCAAAACCCCTTCCCCTATGAAGCTTTCCTGACCTGCTTAATCACAAGTAATCACTCCATTCTTCATGTTCCTGTAACATTTTGTTCTAACCTCTATCATCGCACCTGTCTCTTGATAAATAATATTTGCTAAACTGAGATCTTCGAGGACAGAGAACAAGTCTTATTAATCTTTTAATGCATTTTGCCTTGTACTCTGTGGGCATTCAATAAATGTCTGTTGAATGACTGAACGCATTAATAGACCATTCTCTCTAGAAACTGCTGAGTCTTGGAATGCAATCGCCAACTTGGAAAATAAAGACTGAGAAACTCTGCCACTGGTCCCCGAACTTCATGGTCTGGCTCACGCTGTCTTTCAGCCTGGCATGCTTTTATCCTTCCTATCCACCCCCTCCTAACTTCTCCTTGCTCCCCACAATTCGGCATGGCAGTCGAGAGCCTCCGATCATTCATCTCCGGCTGGGTTAGACGTCACGAACACGCGTGTCCGTGAAAGCAGATGTGAGACTCTAAACTCACCTTTTAGCAGACCGAAATGTTTTCTGCTTTATATATCTGCTTCCCTGCTGTACTCTGCCAGACCTCAAAATCCCAGTCCAGGCTTGAGGGCCAGCAAAGGTGCAAAAGGGATTCAGAATAAAGGTACAATTGAGTAGCAGTGCTGCTTCCTGGTGCCTGGCTCATTATCAGCAAAGAGCATCTCAAGGACACAGACAATGGTCCCCCTGGGGTAAAAAAGCCTCTGGGCTAGAGAGCTCAGAGCCCTGGGCTCAGTCTCTCCTCTTTCCTGGGGGAAGAGCCTTGCCAGCACACCAGGGGCTACTCTGTACCAGACAAAACACATTACTGCCACCACCTCAATTCAGGGCCTTTTGCGGGGACCCACCGGTGAGGCACCGCAGCTCACACTATCACTGCTCACTCACTACCAGGGCACAACTGCAGGTCCTGCACTCCTTACCTCAGGCTCCTTTTGCACAAGGGCTTCCCATCCCTGCCATTACTCCCAGGCATACACTCCCTAACCTTGGACCTCTTCCATTCTTGAATTTGACAACAGCTTAGAAGGGTTATGACCACCCTTTGCCCCTTTTGCCTTAACAAAGGGGCTCAGGCCTCTTTCCGAAGACAGAGCTCTGGGCATAACTGACCAGCTCCACTAGATGATCATGACAGCATCACCCCTGTAACCGAGGCTCCCCGCAAGTCAACTAGCCCAGCCCCGGTTACCGTGCTCATGCATGGTTCTGCGTTAGCTGCTGCTGCAAGTCTGGATGGATGTTAGTCCTCGGAGGGGAGAAGCCACAATCCCTGGGCCTCCTCTCCCATGGGATGGGAGGGACCCCTGGGGCTTAAGAGAGAGGTTGTGACAATCAGCAGCTGGAACAACGCTCAGGAAGGAGCTAGGGTCACTGCCACCAACAGCATGGAAGGAGACGCCTCTCTTCCCAACCTGGCAACCTCAACCATGTCCTCCTTCATCCAAACCTTTTCCAAATTATCTGGATTTTGCTTCTATTTGGGGCTGGCCACAGGGGGACTGGGTTGTGACCATGGGTCTTCTACCTCAGTCTCTGGGCCAGAATGCTGTGGGCTAAAGCAGACCTCCCTGGAGGCTGGGATGGCCGACTTTTACCCCATTCTTTTCACTCTTGCTAAAGTGCACCTTTTTCTTGCCAACTCGACTGACTGCCAATGAACTGCACCAGGCAATACACAACTGGTCCAAGATCAAAGACGGGAAGAGTGACAATTAGTATTTCAGCTGCTTTTACTTTTGTTTTCCTTCAAGCGAGTAATGAGGCTATGTAACAGATAAAGTTATAGAGAATGAGCTGAGTGGCCTCACCTCCCCACAGCCTCCCCCAGTCCTCAAAGAGGTGCCCCAATAGGAGTCTTGGGTAGGAAATTACCGGTCATGGGCTTGGTGGGAAGTGCGTGAACTTGTCTTTTAATCATTAGCCTGGAACCCCAGGCTTCACCAACCATGAGATGAGGCAATTCGGTGCTCTGATCAACGAGCCTACAGGTTTGGCCCTGGACAGCACTCATGGGTCTCTGTCCTTCAAGCTTCTTGAAGGAAGGGGAGCCATGTCTTGTATCTCTGTATTTCTGGCCTAACACTCCAACAAGCCCATAGGAGGGGCCCTGAAAATGTTTGTTCATCAAATGAGCTGACTGTTCTGTTTTAGTTCCATACCCTGGAGTATATGAAGTGTTCCTGGAGAAGGTGAACAAAACCCAGGATCTTTGGTCACATGGCCATGGGGGTTTCTCCTTTGCACTAACGTTTCTAGATCTCCATTATGTAGGAATAGCAGCTCGGGCTCTCCCACAGCAACAGCTGGCCTTCAGAGACCTGAGGAAGGAAATTTGTGTCCTGAGCTAAAGTCACTCCCAGGGCATGATGAGCTTTGCTACAGAGCCAAATGGCAAGAGGGGGACAAGGACAGGAAGACATGGGGGGATGGGCCTGCAGACGCTGCATGTAGCTTCTTTTTTTTTTTTTTAAGATTTTATTTATTTTATTTATTTGACAGACAGAGATCACAAGTAGGCAGAGAGAGGAGGAAGCAGGCTCCCCGCTGAGCAGAGAGCCCGATGTGGGGCTCGATCCCAGGACCCTGGGATCATGACCTGAGCCGAAGGCAGAGGCTTAACCCACTGAGCCACCCAGGCATCCCTGCACGTAGCTTCTATGAGGAACTTAATACATTAATTTTCCTTTTTCTTTTCTCATGAAGCCAAAATATCTCAAGTCCTGTATCCCTCTTGCTTGTCAAACATTTTCCCATAGTATTGGTGTGAGATGAAGTTTTCACAGATTTACAGAAAAATAATAAAATTAAGGATATTGCTTTCATTAAGGAAAATGTATTCCTTTTCAAGAGAGTTACTTAATATAGAGATATATATTTCCTTGATTGGGGGGGAAGGGGGAGAAAGGGAACTGTTCTTTGCTGTTATGTTAGTGGGTAGCATTTTTAAAAAATGTCTTTAGTTGACAAAAGTTGGCAAACTTTACCAATTTCCCAATTGTTTGTTTATCTGTCTTAAGTTTACTGGTCTGTGATATCTGAAAGTTTGGGCACCGCTGATATGACCTTTCTTATAGATTTTATTTTGAATCTCACTTGTATTTGAAGACCTTCTACAAACTTTAGACATATTTTCATCATTGGCTTCAAGTGCAGAGCAGCATACAAAGATTTGCGTCCAGCTATCTTCTCAACATCCTCAAAGGCATCCCAAAATTAACATGTCCTAAACTGAATTCATAATCTCTAATGCCCCAGAGCTTTCTCCTCTGGCCTTCATGTATCTGCGATGACACTGTTATCCATCCAGTTGCATAAGCCGGCGACCTCTGAGTCTCCTTTATCCTACACATCCAGTCCATTGCCTAAATACACCTTGAATCCGACTTGTCCACTGAAGCCAGATTTAAACCTTTTTAAAATGCAAATCAGATCATGTCTCTTATTCTTAATCTTTGAATAAAGTATATAAATGATGCACCCTGAGTACCCATATTTCTTCTCTGTAATAGTTCTCTAGAAAAGCAGTGTCAATGGGATTATACACACACACACACATACACACCACACATACACATCACACACACACATACACACACATAAACATACCACACCACACATACACACACAAACACACACACACACACACACACACACACCGACACACAGAGAGGAAAGAGATTTATGTTAAGGAGTTGGCTCATTATGGAAGCTGGTAAGTCTAAAACCTTTAGGGTAGAGGCTGAAGACCCAGAAAGAGCCAACTTCCATGCGCTCTCCAGATGCACCCACTCTCCCAGCACCTCACGTGTTCACCACCCCAGTCACTCTCCAGATGCCACACTATGGGATTTTTATGAAAGGCTTCATCACATAGGCATGACTGATCAATAACTCCCTTCCTAGGCCCTTTCCCCTTTCTGGAGAATGGGGATGGGACTGAAAATTTCAAGCTTCTAATTGTGATTTGGTCTTTCTGGTGACCACGCCTGTACCCAGGAGCCCACCAAGGGTCAGCTCATTAGGACTAAAGATACTGCTATTACCCAGGAAATTCCAAGGGATTTAGGAGCTCTGTGTCAGGATCCAGGGTCAAAAACCAAATAGTAGAACAAAGGATGATCTTAGCGCTCTTATCACTTAAGAAATGACAAGGATTTTAGGAGCTCTGTGCCAAGAACTGGAGCCATATATGTGGTCTATCATATCATAATAGCATGACAGAAATATCAGCAAGTTTGTCTCTAATGAAATAATAATGGCCACATGATGGCTGTCAGCTCATTCCAAATTAATTTTTCATGACCCCTAGGTTAATGATTAATTTTACTGCTCATGATATGCACAATGCTCTGCTCATTATAAAGTAAAAATCTACCAGATTGATTTAAGATATTATAAAAATAAACTAATATCTGTGAGATGCTTACTTATTGATGAATATCAGTCCATCAATAGCATGGGTTTGAGAAATTACTTCTGACAATATGAAATAACCTTCATTTTACCTTAAGGTAATAATCAATGTTACTTTAATAAATAATATATTAAAATAACATTTTGCCTTGCAGTGGCTAGTTTTCTATTCAGAATTTAGCAAAGACATGACAGTAGTCCAGCTAGGAATAGTCCCTCGGGCCGTCTGCCCATTAATAGGTTCATGTTCCTTCCAGAAACAATGGACTCTTCCCCCTCCAAACAGAAATCTCAACTTGTTTGGTTTTTTTTTTTGGTTTTGTTTTGTTTTTTTTTTCAAAAAGGAGAATGTTTGAGGTTTAAGCATCCTGGACATTTAAGCATTCTCTATTTTCATGTCTCTAGTAACTTATGCTTCAGGGATACAACATGTACCACCAGTTCCATTTGTGACTGTGACTTGTAACTCTTCTTTTCATTAACCGCATCCTTCCAGTGATTTGCCTAAGAGCAAAGGACAAATCTACACCGTTCATGGTGGGCTAATCGAGGCCACCCATTTATAATAAAGGACAAAATATGTTTATCTGATGGTTCCTCCTAATTCCTTGCTCATTGGACTCTTGCTAGCTGCAGAGCTGTTTGCAGGGTCATGCCAAAAAAGAGTCTTCCAAAGTCAAAATGGAAATTTAGCTAAAACAAATTTTAGCTGCAAGCAAGTGAAAACACCTAAATTATGTGCAAGATAGGTCTGTGTGCACACACCTACACACACACACACAGAACTGTAGCTGTTGGAATGCATAGACACACACTTATATCTTAGCTTGGTCCGCTAAGAAAGCCTGGTGTGAGCGATACCACAGTTGCAAAAAGGACACCTTGCACCCAATCATTGGTTTCTTAAGAGCACTGTCTACCCAGGACACCTGGTGGCTCAGTGGGTTAAAGCCTCTACCTTTGGCTCAGGTCATGATCCCAGAGTCCTGGGACTGAGCCCTGCATGGGCTCTCTGCTCAGCAGGGAGCCTGCTTCCTCTTCTTTCTCTCTGCCTGTTTCTCTGCCTACTTGTGATCTCTCTGTGTCAAATAAATAAATAAAATCTTTAAAAAAAAAAAAAAGAAGAAGAAGAAGAGCAGCATCTACCCTTCATTCTTAAATACCTGAGTAGAGCCCTGAAAGTTATGATACTCCCTGCTTTGCTCCGCAGGTAGGATATTGATATATGAAAAGCTAGAGGCTAAGAAATGCAACTAAGACACAGAGCGAGTCAATAGAGGGAGCTGAGATTTTAGGAAGCCTCTGACTTCTAAGCAACTGAGCCTTGATAACCTCTGACACGTGCATCCTCTGTCTTGCTTCGAATTGATGAGGACGAATTCATGTTCCTGGGCTGAGTTCATTACTTACTTCACAATCAGCGATTCCTTCCATTATCTCTGAACAGTCCCATCCTGATGCTTTCAAAGAATGGGATGAAGCTGGTACAGCCGAAACATATTTAGAAGTTATTTCTACAAGACCCGTCAATGTCTAAGAGCAGGAGGCATTTGGATAAAATGCAACTCACGAGAAAGACATCATGTGTTTAAGGTAAAAGCAGCCTTTTTTTCAGAAATCCAACAAAGTGAGCAGGATTCCAAATCTCTCTCACTTCCTTTTGAAGCAAACCCTAATTCCCACCCAAATCTGAACTGTAATTCCCCCTGGAAATCCCCTCTTGGACTGCATGTGAGGAAGAAACAGGCTCCCCCTTATGCAATTAAGGTCTGGGGGTTAATAATTTGTAGTGATTATCCTTCCATGATTGATGGAAAAATTGGTACATACCGCTTAACCAAAACCTAAAGTCTAACTTGCGTTCAGGCAGTGAGAACGGGGAGATGCTGAGAGAACGGGGCGGCGGGGGGGGCGGGGCAGCCTGAAGATTCAGGTTGGAGTGGGAACAACACATTTCACCTGGATGGTAGTCCCCTGGCCATGGCACTAATACTTCTGCACCAGTTATATGAAATATCTGATGTTAAGCTATCAAAATACTGGCATTAACCATGCCTAACATTAACCTTAGATAGATATCCTCACATTGCCTAGAATTGGCATTTTTATCCGAAATTAGGTGATGATGTAAAATAAATATATAGTGACTGGCATTTTAGTTTATAAAGTATTCCTATATTGTATGCCATTTTGAAGATTCACATTTCCAAAGTCAGAAGATTTATCACGATTGTAATAATATGCCACCAGACTTTTCTATTCTAGTTACATGAACATAGTGCCCTTTTTAGGAACATAGTCTAAGGATGGCTATTCTCAGTGAGCCATTATAGAAAGCCTTGTGTTATGAGTTCTGAAAAAAATTAAACTCCAATTCTATAAAACATCCCTGAGTCAGTTTGTTATTCCATTAACTAAGATAGAACAAGACAGTTACGGCTTTCTACAACTCCTTAAACCAGTATTCCTGCAATTGTCCATTTACTGGCACACATAAAAAATGATAAAATTACATGACCCAGTGGAGAAAATGGAGGAATCTGCTCGCAGACTGAGATGAATGAACTCTGGCCACCTAAGTCTCCCCTGGTACAGATTAACGAGATCAATAGTTTGGCATATCTGTTAACGTGCTATGTACCATCAGATGAGAAAGTCTGCTATGTGCCTGAGATACAGGATTAAATTAAAACATTAAGACTGTACAAATGCCCATGAAAAGATATACAACATCATTAGTCATTAAGGATATACAAATCAAAACTGCAATACGATACAACTTCACATCCACTAGGAGGTCTGCCATACAATAAAATTTAAACACAAGACAAAAGATAAGTGTTAGCAAACATGTGGAGGAACTGGAACTTTTGTATGTTGCCAATGAACATGTAACATGGTGCAGCCACTGTGGGAAACAGTCTGACAATTTCTCAAGGAGTTAAACAGAGAATCACCATATGGATTTAAACACAGAATCACTGTAACACAGGGTCATATGGTGATTCTATGTCCAACCCCCAAAGAGTTGAAAACAACTCGTTCTCAAACAAGAATATGTACTCGTGTTCACAACAGCACTATTTAGAATAACCAAAAGGCAGAAACAACCCAAATGGCCATCAACAAAGAGATAAACAAATTGTGGTATGTACACTGAATGGGCTATTATTTGGCTGTTGAAAGGAATGAAGTCCTGATGTACAATGTGAATGAACCTCCAAACATTATACGAGGTGGCGTGATTCCATTTACAAGAAATATGCATAACAAATCAGTCCCTTGCCACAGAACACAGATTAGTGGTGCCAGACGGAGGCTAGATGGAAAGACGGCTTCATGGGTTAGGGTTTTACTTTGGAATGATCCAAATGTCTTGGAACCAGACAAAAAATGGTTCTTGCTTGACACCGTGAGTCTACTAAATGCCAACGAATTGTCCACTTAAAAATGATTAATTTTTTCTCATGTGATTTTACCTTGATAAATTATTTTTTAATTATACAAGTGAAGTAGAAGTGGAGATTTTACATTATACAAGTGAATTACAATTATAATTACAATTACAATGATACAAGTGAAGTAGAAGTAGAAATTTTAAAATTCTCCAAAAATTTGACCAATAAATGCTAAGGCCAACAACTCAGGTGCAAATTTTCTATAAAATGTATCTGTATGTTCCAAAATGTCTTATCCCATTAACTGGAAAAACTGTGTCAAAGAAAAGATTGATTCCACTTCATTCAAGCATACTTTTTTTTTTTAACTTTTTTTTTTTTATTAACATATAGTGTATTATTTGCTTCAGGGGTACAGGTGTGGGATTCATCAGTCTTACACAATTCATAGCACTCACCATAGTACATACCCTCCCCAATGTTCTTAATATGAGTTATTTTAAAAAGGAAAAGAGGTCAATTTATTGAGGTAAATGGACAAAGTAATGAAAACAAAGTACACTGGAGAATAGGAAAACCATGCATTCTCTACTTATTTTCCTACCCTTTTCCTAAAGCAGGACATGCTCATGGTCACTGCATTTGGTTTTTTTCATGGAGCTAGATAATGTTAGAAATAAATGGGGCATTAGAAATCTCTCTCGGACTATAGCTTGACTATAGCCAGGCTCCACTTTAAATTGCTTCTTCCATAGAGAAACAAATAGTGGTTGTATCATTTAAATTCATGAGAAGCAAATAAAATATACCCCACTGTGATGGTTAATTCTTCATGTCAACTTGGCAAAATATGGTGCCCAGCTGTTTGATCAAACACTAGTCCAGATGTTACTGTAATGGTATTTTTAGATGTGGTTAATATTTATAATCAATTAACTTTAAGTAAAACAAATTACTCTCTGTAATGTGGGTGGGCCGCATCTAAACTATTGAAGGCCTTAAGACCTAAGACTGAGGTTTCCTGGAGAAGAAGGAATTCTGCTTCCAGACTGCAACATACAAATTCTGCCGGAGTTTCCAGCATTTGACTCAAGACTGCAAATCTATTCTGACATGTGTCTAGCCTGCTGGCCTGCCATTCAAGTGTGAGACCTGTGGTCTCCCCAGTCACTTGAGCTAATTCCTTAAAAGTAATATCTGGATAGAGAATGGTAGATCCATCAATTGACTGATCCTATTGATTTTGTTTCTCTGGAGAACTCTAATACAACCATTTCAACCTCATCCTCTTATACTGATCTGGGGTGCTGCTCCTAGCTATTAAGCTAAGGCACTGCCACCTCACCAGTATTCATCCCCCACCCCCCACCCCCCACCCCAAGGCCATTCTATCAAAAGCCAGGGTTTAGCCCTCCCAGGTTTATTCACCTAAGGCTCACCCAGAGAAACCAGGGCTTTATTATTTCTCTTCTTTGATTCATGCTGTTTAGCAAGACAAGGTTTAACAATACCAAACCACGGAAGGGTGGTGTCATTATGTCTCAGTGACAGCACACTTTAAACCAAAGTATATTCAAAGGCTAAGTGCATTCAATGTAATATTAATTCTTCAAAGAAAATAAATTACAACATTCAGAAGGAAGTGGCTGACAGCTATTTTCTTTTCATTATCCCCTAAGATGAGATAATAACAAATAGAATTTTAACAATCTCCCCTGTGCAGACTGAATCAAAGGAATTTGGAAGTGGTCAGAGTTCTACTTCATCTTATTTGGGGGAGACAGAAAATGTGTAATGCAGACATGTGAGAAAAAGAGCAGGGATCTACACTTACGGGTGGTGTGTAGTAACTCAGCCAGCTTCCTCAGGGGGAAAAAACCTTCAGAAGAGACCAAGAGAAAAATACGGTTTTTAGGATTTTTATATAATTCAACAATGAAGCTTTTTGTCTATGATGCTCAGTGTTATCCGTAGTCACAAAAAAAAAAAAAACAATAAACTGGAAAAATAATGAAACCTAAAAGCCATCTGATCATTTCAATAGATGCAGAAAAAGCTTTTGACTTTTCTTGACTTTTATCTATTGACTTTTGACTCTTTTTGACTTTTCTTGACTTTATCTATTCATGATGAGAGCCCTCAACAAAGTAGGTCTAGAGGAACATACTTCAGCCCAATAGTGGCCAAACATGAAAAGCCCACAGTGAACATCATACTCATTGGGGAAAAACTGAGAGCTTTTCCCCTAAGGTCAGGAACATGATTGGGATGTCCGCTCTTACCACTGCTGTTCCACACAGTACTGGAAGTCCTCGCCTCAACAGTCGGACAACAAAAAGAAATACAGGGTATCCAAATTGGTAAAGAAGAAGTAAAATTTTCACTATTTGCCAATGACACAATAATATACATAGAAAACCTTAGACTCCACCAAAAAACTGCCAGAACTGATAAATGAATTCAGTAAAGTCGCAGGATACAAAATCAATGTGCAGAAATCTGTTGCATCGCTATACAATAATGATGAATAAGCAGAATGAGAAATTAAGAAACCAATCCCATTTACAATTGTGCCCCAAAGAATAAGATACCCAGGAGCAACCTAACCAAAATGGTAAAAGACCTGTACTCTGCAAACTATAAACCACTCATGATAGAAAACTGAAATGACACAAAGAAATGGGAAGATAGTCCATACTCATGGATTAGAAAAACAAATATTGTTAAAATAGCTATACTACCGAAAGCAATCTACACATTTAATACAATTCCTATCAAAATACCAATAGCATTTTTCACACAACTGGAACAAACAATCTGAAAATTTATGTGGAACCATGAAAGACCATGAATAGCCAAAGCAATTTTAAAAAAGAAAAGCAAAGCCTGAGGTATCACAACTCCGGACTTCAAGTTCTATTACAAAGCTGTAGTGATCACAGTGAACACAGCATGCTTCCGGCACAAAAGTAGAGAAATAGATCAATAGGACAGAATAGAGTATCCAGCAATAAGCCCACAACTATATGATAACTAATCTTCAACAAAACAGGAAAGAATATCCCATGGTAAAAAGACAGTCTCTTCAACAAATGGTACTGGGAAAACTGCACAGCAACATATGAAAGAATGAAACTGGACCACCCTTTGCACCATACACAAAAATAAGCTCAAAATGGATGAAAGACCTGAAGCCATAAAAATTCTAACATAGAGCACGGGCAGTAATGTATGTGACATTAGTTATGCAACATTTTTCTAGATATGTCTCCCCAGGCAAGGGAAACAAAAGCAAAAATGAACTACTGGGACTATCTCAAAATAAAAACCTTGTATACAGAAAAGGAAATAATCAACAGAACTAAAAGGCAACCTGTGGAATGGGAGAAGAGATTTGCAAATGACATACCCAATAAAGAGTTAGTATCCAAAATATATAAGGAACTTATACAACTCAACACTCCAGGAAAAAAAAAAAAAAAGTCCAGTTAAAAATGGGCTGAAGACATGAAAAGACACTTCCCCAAAGAAGTCATACAGGTGGCCAGCAGATGCATGAAAAAATGCTCAACATCCAACTCATCGTCAGGGAAATGCAAATCAAAACCACAGGGAGATATCATCTCTCACCTGTCAGAGTGGATAAAATCAACAACACAAGAAACAACAGGTATTGGGCAGGGTGTAGAGAAAAAGGAACCTTCTTATTCTGTTAGTGGGAAAGCAAACTGGTGCAGCCACTCTAAAAAACAGTATGGTGGTTCCTCAAAAAGAAAAAAAAAAAAATAGAACTACCCTATGACCCAGCAATTGCACCACTGGGTATTTACCCCCAAAATACAAACACTAATTCAAAGGGATACATGCACCCCAGTGTTTATAGCAGCATTATTTATGATAGCCAAATTATGGAAGCAGCCCAAGTGTCATCAATGGATAAATGGATAAAGAAGAGGTGATACATATTTATCATATATATGTGATATATATTTATATATATATATGCATACATACATATATATATGTATGTATGCATATATATATATAAAACCCTTATTCGGGATATATATAATAATATCCGTATTTGGCCATAAAAAAGAAAAAAACAGTGCCATTTCCAATGACATGGATGGAGCTAGAGTGTATAATCTTAAGTGAAATAAGTCTGTCAAAGACAGATACCATATCATGTCACTCATATGTGCAATTTAAGAAACAAAACAAGCAAAGGAGAAAAAGAGAGAAAGAATGGCAAACCAAGAAACAGACTCTTAACTGCAGAGAACAAACTGATGGTTACCAGAGGGGAGGTGGGTGAGGGTTGGGCAAAATAGGTGATGGCAATTTAAGGAGGGCATTTGTGTGACCAGTAATGGATGATGTATGGAGCTGTTGAATCACTATATTGTATACCTGAAATGAATATGACACTGTATAATAACTATATTGGAATTAAAATTTAAAAATAAAGATGAGATAATGAAAAAAATTAAGCCATTATCACCTATCAGATTTATAAAAATTAAAACATTTATAATCACAGTGCTGATCAGGATGTGGTAAAACTAGCACCTTCACACACTAGTGATATCAGTTTCTATTGTTAAAACATTTTGAAAAAGAAATCCATCACTGTCTATTTATTTCTATTAGCACTTACAATGCACTCACTGACCTAATGATCCCACTGGGAAATAAAAGTGAACATGAGGATCTACGGACAACAGTTACTTTTTATTTCTTTAAGATTTTATTTATTTATTTGACAGACAGAGATCATAGGTAGGCAGAGAGGCAGGCAGAGAGAGAGGAAGGGAAGCAGGCTCCCTGCTGAGCAGAGAGCCCAATTCGGGGCTCGATCCCAGGACCGTGGGATCAAGATCTGAGCCCAAGGCAGAGGCTTTAACTCACTGAGCCACCCAGGCACCCCATGGTTATTTTTTAAAGCATATGTGTAGTTACTTAAAAAATACTGAAAATGATCTACATGTCTATAAAGAAAGAATGCTTGAATAAATTTGAGTATCCACCCTATAACATATTAACCATCTATTAAAAATAATGAGTTACACCTGCAATTATTAATGTAAAACAAACACAGTCAACTGAGAGCATAAGTAGCAGAGAGATATATAGGGTGCGATTCCATGTTTATTAAAAATATCTCCTCCATTTGTGTCAATATGTTTGCTTTCATATGTTCGCAGAGAGAAAAATGTGGAAGAAGACACACCAAAGAGCTAACTTTACTTCAGATAAGGTGTAAGGGACTTGGGGGAGGGCATGAGTGAGATTGTTAATGTTCCATTTTTAAGCTTCTATATTGTTTGACTTTCTATTATTTATATCTAAACATTTTCTAGATACTATGCTTTGACATCTTAAAATGTCTTTCTGGCTGAAGAAAGATAGCCCTCCCTGGGCTAGCCAGTCCTGGAGATGGTAAAAGGCTCAGCAGGAAATGAGCCTTTGGTGAGCAAACTAATCAACTCAGAGACACACCTCCTCTCTCTGGTCCCTGTACACCAGGGGGCAAGATCCCTCTGCCTTCATTACCTCAGGCCACGCACCTAAGGACCATCCCTATAAGTTTACAGCCCTCAGAAAGTATTCAAACTAGTCAGTCCTAACATGTTTCCCCCTCCCTGCCTTACCATTCCTAAGGAATGCCCAATACAGGCTCTGGGTCGGGTTTCCCCTTTGCTCCTGCTTTCTGTCTCCTAACTCCCAGGAGATGTCCCCGTGGCCCTGCTGGGGGTGCTGCGCTTCCTGCTTCTCAGACCTGTGAGAATAAGAAACTCTATTTCCCTGAGCCTGTCCCGTGTCCCCCTTACGACCCTACCTGACTGACCATCACACACCAAAAAACACAGAACAGACCTGTTACACAACCACGTATAATTTCTGTCATTTAAAAAAATGGAATATTTAAATAAAATAAGCTTTAAAATGAAATGCTACTAGATACATTTAATATACAATTAAAATGGAAGGTGGGGATTCATTTCTACCTGAACAATGAATCTTAGAGTCTTGGGTTTTTATGACAAACGACTAAACAATGGACACCACCATGAGGCCTGTGGATTTGCATCTATCCAATCTCTTCTCTGTTCCAGAGACGGCACAGCAACCCCGCAACTCCTCCACCCTGACTCCGATCCCACTAACCTGTATTCTGCTGGGAATGGTGAAAGGCACCAGCTAGGGATGTTCTAACATCATTAGCACAGTTCCCCTCTCTGGGTCTCACTTCTCAACTAAAATGGTGGCTACAATAGAAGACCTGTGTCTCGATGCCCTCACTAATTAACAGCACCCCTTCCATTGAGTCCTTGATACAGGATTATTTCAATAGAAGTATAAGCCGCTGGTAGAGATATTTAATTTTAGCCTCTCATTCTTTAATTTCAGTATGATTCAGCCTATTTGTCTCAAGCTTTTGGCTTCATTTTAGGAAGCAGATGTTTAACCTCCTGTTCCTTGAGCTAGTAATCTCTATAATTACGAGTTCTGAAAGAATACTGGAAGGGGTACAACCTAGTTCTTGGATAAAATTATATCTGCGCGTGGGAACTGTGTTTCCTTCCGATTCTTTAATTATAATCTTGTGCGTCTATAGCATTTGTTCAGCCTTTACACTTTAACAACAACAAAGCTCCGCTCGAAAAAAATTGCAGAGTTTCTTGAATGACTTCTTCCAAATTCATCTTTTATTTTCAGTTACATGTTTGCAGCCAGTGAATTTTTATGGATTTTCAAGTTTTAAACGTTTAACAGACTAAGCTAGGCAATGGCTTGGCTCTGCCACATGAACAACCAAACCCCGGAATTCGAGTGTCCCCAAAGTGAGGTAAACCAGTTGACCCTCCTCACTTTCAGATGGTGCCATCTGGTGTACAGGGCCTTCAAGGTCACCCTAGTAGGGCAAGAACAGGTGAAAGGGGTGTGTGAGATCTTTCATGGGCCAGGACTTCAAGTGATTTGCTTCACTTTCCCCCAGATTCTAATGGGCGCAACCCAACCGCAAGAGACGCTGTAGACATGTAGAGGGATATTTGTTAATCCCAAAGATTATCCAGAAGAAGCAGCAATGGGTGGAGGTCAAACAGAGGGGGGCTATGTTTATGAAGCACTATCAGTTTCTACATTAGATCGACATATTTAAAATCAGTCCACAAAGTAGAAGAACAGAGTAGGACAAGGACAATTTTAACAATGTGACTTTTCAGTTCGTTTGATACTGTTCACTGGATTCCAGTAAGGATACCAGGAGCACTGATTTTTACTTAGACTATGTGAAAGGATCAGGGTACCTGGATGGCTCAGTTGGTTAAGTGTCTACCTTCAGCTCAGGTCATGATCCTGGAGTCCTGGGATCGAGCCTTGCATGGGGCTCCCTGCTCAGGAGGGAGTCTGCTTCTCTCTCTCTCTCTCTCTCTCTGCCCCTCTTCCCACTCATGCTCTCTCAGTCGCTCACTCACTCTTTCTCAAATAAATAAAATCTTTAAAAAATGCACTCCATAAAAAAATAGGATTTGTGAAATGATCAAATTTGGTGGCTACATGTAGAGCAGTGAGTGTGGGTTCAGTTTCAAATGAAGTGAAAGTTATGAGTGGCCCCTGCATAGGGTGAAACCAAAGGAAAATGGGCTATAGTGTTGGTGTATGAAAAGAGAACATTATTCAAGTAGGAGATTTACAGAAGTAGCTAGATTTTCAGGTTCAGAAGTTTTGCTTTACACATTGCCCTTTCCCTCATTTTTATTCCTTATGATTGCTTCAAATTGCCCCTTTCCATTTCTCTACTTCCCCAGCCTCCCCTGATTGGTCATAATTTAAAAAAATTGAACCTTTCATCCAAAGGAAAAAATGTAGAAGATTAGAGACAAACTAATGTTGCCCCAATTTGTATAAAGAAAACAGTAATACAACCAAAAAACTCAGAAAATGAAGCCTGAGGTTCACTTCTGTCATAAAATATGATGAATAAAAATAGTCCCTTTCCTGAAGTGGTTCACAATCTCATAGGAGGAGGGGAACTGTGATTATCACGTAATATGACATGGGACCTAAGGGCTCTATAAACAGAGTACAATGAGAGCTTAAAGAACACAGCAAGGCTGCCTGCGGTATGGGGACTCATCACGGGACAGATACTGGAGTATATCGCAAAAAATGAGACACATGCAGAGTCAAAGAAATCTGAACTAATGTGACTTGGTCTATAAGAATGAGCCGAGTTGGATGGGGGGATATGACGGGACAATGCTGGAAATACAGGCTGGGGTAACAGGCTGCCAGCCTCCCCAGGCCAAATTAAGATATTTGAACACTGGGACACCTGGGTGGCTCAGTCAGTTAAGCATCTGTCTTCGGCTCAGCTCATGATCCTGGGGTCCTGGGATCGAGTCCCATGTCAGGCTCTATGCTCAGCGGGGAGCCTACTTCCCACTCTCTCTGCCTGCCTCTCTGCCTACTTGTGATCTCTCTTTCTCTGTCAAATAAATAAATAAAATCTTTTAAAAAATTTTTAAAGATTTTATAAAAAAAAAGAAAAAGAAAAAGAAAAACTGACATCTCCATTTCCTTGCTGGTTATTGAGCAGGAGTTGCTCTGAGCTCCCAGAGGTCCCTTTCACATTCCTTTCCCATGGCACCCCCCCAGACAGTTCACAGAATGGTTGCTTGCTTTCTTTTAGGCCAACCAAAATACATTTCTCTCCTCTCTTCTCTGACCAGAGGTTCATGTGATTGGGGCAGGCCCACCTGGACAATCCTCCTATCTTAAGGTCAACTGATACAGGAGTTTAATTGTATCCGCAAAACCTCTTCACTGCAATAAGGCAATCAGTATTTGATCGAATAACCCTGGGCCAGGAATCTTGAGGATCTGGTTTAGAATTCTGCCTACCACAACAAGCAACTTTTTTCATCAAAAATCTTTTAGAGTGGGGCACCTGGGTGGCTCAGTGGGTTAAAGCCTCTGCCTTTGGCTCAGGTCATGATCCCGGGGTCCTGGGATCGAGTCCCGTATCGGGCTCTCTGCTCAGCGGGGAGCCTGCTTCCCCCTCTCTCTCTGCCTGCGTCTCTGCCTACTTGTGATCTCTGTCTGTCAAATAAATAAATGAATCTTAAAAAAAAAAAATCTTTTAGAGTACCACAAAATAATGTTCCCACAGCCACCCAGTCTGGTAAAAACTGGACTGAGTGTTGTAGAAAGAGCACTCTGGAAATTGGAGACTGAGTGTGTGCAAAAACCACACTAAACATCGCAGGTATGGACACATGGAAATCGGTTAAGAGGCTCTTGTGGTTATCAAAACAAGGCAAGGGGTGCCTGGGTGGCTCAGTGGGTTAAAGCCCCTGCCTTCAGCTCAGGTCATGATCCCGGGGTCCTGGAATCGAGCCCCTCATCGGGCTCTCTGCTCAGCAGGGAGCCTGCTTCCCTTCCTCTCTCTCTGCCTGCCTCTCTGCCTACTTGTGATCTCTGTCTGTCAAATAAATAAATAAAATCTTTTTTAAAAAAGGCAAAATGAGCACCTTAACTAAAAGAGTTTAGAGATAAAATCAATATCTCTTGATAAAAAAATAGGAAAAGGAGGAAACTGAAAACTTTCAGGTTTTCAACCCAAAAGATTAAGTTAATTGTGCTGAATCAAACATAGTAGAAATGCAGAATATAAAGTGTTTTTCAGTATATTGTTTGAATTCTGTGGTAAAAATGGGAAGAAAAAGTTTGAAACCTTGCGGAAAGGGAGGGACGGATGATATACATTACGGAGTCATTACAATTGATGAGAGTCGCTAAACTAAGTGACCCAAAGGAGAATGGAACAGGACTGTGGTTGGAGTGAGTAAATAAGTTCACTAAAACACAAGCAATGAATGCCAAGTTAACCCCATAAAATCATTTCCTTATTAGGAGACTGCTATAGTCAACTTTATGTTAATACCAACAAAGTATGTTACAGAAGAATCCATGATATCCTTGCAGGTTAAAGGAATGCAGGGGCTCTAAGACCCGCACTGATATCTGTACTCAAACAGGGATGATTCATGATTCATTATCAAAGCAATCAGTGAAAAAAAGCACTGATCTTGGAGTCAGGGAAGACTCTGGGCTCTTCCACTAACAGGGAATTCACATAATAGATTAAACAACACACACACACACACACACACACACACACACACACACACACACACATCTTAAGTAAATGAAAGATGAATTGCACGCCCTTGAACCCACTTATCAGGTCAATATGAGTGTTGCATTAGATATTCTGAAAAATGCTTTTATCTCCAAAATTGTAAGGATTATGAACTCCAGGGGGTGAGATGCCTTCCTGCAAAACACCATGGAATTCTCATCTTTGTTCTAAAGTGTTTCGTATTCTAATCTGAGATTTGGATAAGTTAACTTTTAGCAATTATTTGGTTGAAACAAATCTGAGAGACACACTAAGCAACAGATGGCAAAAATCAATATTAAGTTGTTGGCAGGAATCTGGAAACAAAAACACAAATAATTAGCCAATACTCTGACTAAATAAAGATTGTTGTTGGAACCTAGACTATATTTCTCAATAAATATAATTTCAAAGATTGTAATATCCTAAAGTCCTAATTGGTCAATGCCTGAGCCCTGGGTTACCCAAGCTCATGTTCTATGGGCTCCCGTGGAGCTCTGGGTAGAAACGTCACCTCCCATTCCCCTGAGTGTGGTCAGTGTTCTCCATCCCACTGCTTCTCATGCTCCCAAATCACTTACTATCTCATTCCTTCACGCATCTTACCCCTCAAGTCAATATTTGCATCCAGTCGATCTCAACTAGATGTTCTTCCAAAATACTTTATTATTTTTAAAAGTCGTAAGTGATCATGTTAAGACAACGGTTACACCTTCCTTGTTAGCAGTGGGTTCTAAAGTTAACATGTAACTAAAATATCCTATAGTCAAAATTACCACTGAGCGTTCTGCAGGAAGATACCACACTGAAGACCAGCCCATGGTTATTTTGTAAGCCGGGCCTCGCTATCCCTCCGTCATTGGAACACACTGTTCTTTCTTCAGTTAAGCCTCCGATGAAGCAGTTGGCTTACATTCAAGGGCCAAGTTGTACCAAAAAACATACCTCTTAACCTATTCAACCCACACTGAGCTGCGCACAGCCAGGGGCTCTTTCTGGAGGCCACTGGCTTTTCAGTCCCTGAAATTATTGAAATCAGTATCTATCTTCTGTCCATCTCAAACACACTCCTAACGGGGTTGCCCTCTACAGGCAGATAAGGGAAAGTGTGTGTGTGTGTGTGTGTGTGTGTGTGTGTGTGTGTATTTTTTTTAATGTGTCCGGAAAACAAGTTGGTATGCTCTCAATTGAACAGAAATTATGAAAAACCCCTAAAAGGAGATGGGATGTTGGACCGAAAAAATCACAGCCTGAAATACAAGTGAGAGAGCACTGCAGGGGAAGGTGGATTGAAACGCACTTTGAGGTGGTTAATCGGAGAGCTGGAGGCAGCGTTGGGGCAAATATCAAGGTAATGGTTGGGGAACAGCAAAAGAGCTTTCAGGCTAGTCAATCTCTTCCTTTCTCCCCGGTGCGCCAAGGAGTACAAGGCAGAATCACCTGTCCGTGTCCACAAGTCCTACGACTGGCGTTCAGGATCCTGCGGCCCATCCCAACCCTCCCTGACAACCCTTATGGATAGGCTATGGTCTTTTTAAAAAATACAAAACTCACCAGGTTAAAAAAAAAATCAACAATCATCTAACATTTAGGGAAAATTTATATAATAAAAATATAGACCAAATTTGAATTTTTTTTGCTTCCAAATTTGGCAACTTTAAAAAATGAGTAATATCATACACGGTAGGGAATGTGAAGAAATAAATTCTCTCTTAGAGTATCGGTGGGCGTATGATTATTACGGACATTTCTGTGGGCCGCTTAGCAGGATTTAAAAAACGTTAGAAGACAAATATTCGTTCAACTCTGCAACTTCCCTCTGTTATATGTATCAAAGAGAACATCTCACACAGGTGCACAAAGAGAAAGTCTTACAGCTGTGCACAAAGAACAATGCACAAGAAATCTCACTGTGGCATTATTTGTAAGAGCCAAAAAAAAAAAAAAAGTGAAAAAAAAAAACCACCAAAAACCTTAAATCGTTAACAAGGCATTGGCTAGATAAATTACAGTACTTTGTTACTATGTGTATTAGTTTGCTCAGGCTGCTGTAACTATGTACCCCAAACCCTGCCTTGCATGACTTCAGCCACACTTTTCTCACAATTCTAGAGGCCGGAAGTCCGAGCTCAAGATGTCGGCTCTGGGGAACTTCGCAAACCTCCTTCCCTGGCTTGCAGATGGCTGTCTCCTCCGTGTGTCTCACTGCTGTGTAGGTCTGCTTCTGTGGACACTCACCCTAATTACCTCATTTTAACTCAGTTACCTCTTTAAAGACTCTATCTCCAAATACAGTGATATTCTGAGGTAGAGGGGATTAGGACGGCCACACATCAATTTTAGGGGGACAAAATCAAGCTCACAGTGCTACTGATGCTGTGTAATAGTTAAAAAGCAAAAGAGGTGGGGCTCCTGGGTGGCTCAGTGGGTTAAAGCCTCTGCTTTCCGCTCAGGTCATGATCCCAGAGATTTGCTCAGCAGGGAGCCTGCTTCCTGCTTCTCTGCCTACTTGTGATCTCTGTCTGTCAAATAAATAAATAAAATCTTTAAACAAAACAAAACAAAAAAAAGCAAAAGAGGACGTGTGCAGACATGGTTTTCTGTAGGGTCTAAACTTAAGTCTCTGTGCCGATGGTTCCCATTTACCCAAAAAAACAGCATTTGTTTATGAGGTGATAGCTTCTTCCTCAGAAGGAGAAGCTGGGCTGGGAGAGATGATCAAGTTTGTTTCAAATGCATTATTTGAGTTTTTATGAGGAGACGGTATTTCTGAACTATTTGTGAATCCTTCTCTGAAAAAATTCCAAAACCAAACCAAAACAAAATAATACATGCTCACTGTAAAATCTGATTTGGAAACAGAGTCAGTAAAGAAGAAAAGTTCTCCCCTGTGACTTCTCCAATGGACAGTTTGGAGTGGACCCTCACACTCGGCTTTCTACACGAGCGGACACAGGCAGGGAAAGGCAGCACAGGATTGACTGTCGGAACTGGGACACTTTCAAATGTGGAAGGGGCAGAAATATTAATTTCACTTGGAGAAAAGGCAAACTGTGAGCATCCTAGCAGACCTAGAAGAAAGGTTCCTCTGCATAGCTTTATTATTTTTTTTTAAATTTTAAACATTTTATTTATTTATCAGAGAGAGAGTACGCACTAGAGAGCACAAGTAGGGGGAGGGGCAGGCAGGGGAAGAAGCAGGCTCCCCGCTGAGCAAGGAGCCAGATTCGGGACTCTAGTCCAGGACCCTGCGATCATGACCTGAGCCGAAGGCAGACACTTAACTGGCTGAGCCACCCAGGCGTCCCATGTGTATGATTCTTTGCCCCCTACATAAATAAGATCATATTATCTAAATATACTGGAACTATTCTGGTCATTGGGTGTACCTCCCAGAATCATTCCTACAGAACAGACAGGTCATCCTTCCTTACTCGCCCTTTCCAATGGCCGAGTAGTATTTTCTGGTTCAGATGTACCGCAATTTATTTAAGCTGTTATTGATGAGTGACCTTCTAAAATTATTTAGAAGCTTTTAAAATGGAAAGTAAGATTCTCCCCGCCTAGTCACATTCTCCTGAAGTCACCCCTTTCTCCAGCTTCTATTTGACAGTGTTTCTGGTGGTGAACTTCATAATTTCACACAATTTCATACTTGGCTGATTTCCTAGATGAAAAATTTGGTATTTATATGAAAGACGAGAAATAGAATGGGTTTATACTGCCTTCCACAACCCATCCCTGCCTCCAATTTTCCAGCATATTGACATATATGGTATATATCATGTATCAGCTCGGACTCTCTTTACCAATGTATATCTGTCTATCCATTTACAAAGAGTATGGGGAAAGGGATGGCAAGACTCCCCCAAGTGCCCTCCATCATCTCCATAAAAGTTACTGCTTATGCACACCTATAGGCATCAAAGCTGCTTTCATGGAGTCTGTTTTATAGAAGTCAAAGCCCGAAAACACCACTGGTATTTCAGATGTGTGTCCTGCCCAGTACAAAACCTCCCCATCAGAGAAGGGAGATGACTCAAGCCCTAGGCTTGTCAGTGTAATTAGATTTAGAAATGAATGATTGCATTAAAAGGATTACAAATCTTTTCAGTTACCTTGATTTAATCTTGTCTATTAACTTAATAGAAATCTTGGGCAGAGGACTCAATCCAGAATATTATGTCATTTGCTAATGAAAAAACTGCATCAAAATAACAAGAGAGATATGCCCCCGCTGAATGTATACAGCTCCGGCACGGCATAGTAATACAGTCTTATTTGTTCCTTTTTACAGATTTAGGAAGGAAGGGAGGAAGGAAGAAGGGAGGGAGGAAAAAAGGAGGAGGGAGGAAGGAAAGAGGGCAATAAAGAAACAGTTTAGCTAAGAGGATTCCTTAGCCCTCATAACTACTGATTTATGCAGCTAAAATTATGCCTCACTAATCCAGCCCTTGAATGAAAGGGGATTTCAGGGTAATATTCTAGAAGTTTCATATCCCTTAAGGATCCTGATTCTATGGCTCACACACAGATGTATCTTTGTGGGCTTACTATACATGTGGAGTTGGGTTGACGGCCCAATGAGCGTGTTGACTGGACCGAGTTTCCTCACTTAAGACCAACAGAGGATGTCCCTTGGTCCCAAATGTGTGGACCCTGGACTCAAGAGAGGAATGTGTTAAATTTGAAAAGGTGACATTTGAGAGCTAGAGCTAGAATAGGTAACTCTGAATGCAGGGCCACATTTCAATAGATTAAGAGAGTCTCTGAGGACACCACGTTTTCTGCGACAAGATGGACGATCACAGGGCACGGCTGGTTTTAAATTCTTACATAAAATCTTCGGTTTGCATCCTGAGATGTTAAGATGTAAATGCAGGAATCTTATTTCAAAGTTGTAAACACCTTCAGGGGGCTCCAAATTTTGGGTTTCGTCAGTATTTGATTTCTCCTTTATGCTTAAATATTTGTTGAGTTCTTTCTACCATGTGCAAGGCCCTATGCTGTATATTCCAGAGGCTAGAAAAATGAAAAAGGCAGGGAGGTCTTCAGATCTGTCTCCAAAGGGAAGATGGGGACAGATCTGAAGGGCAAGGAAGGGAACAGTATTTGGGATACTGGAGGGTGGCAGAGATAATGCAGAATGGTGGCTGGATGTGACTTGGCAAGCCAAAAATTCCGGGTCAGAACCCTCACAGGTAGGTGTTAGCTTTAAAAAATTATCTCAGCATCGGATTGTTAAGGGAATATATCCCCAGACCTGGGGGCTGAAGAGAAGATTGAGGAGCGAGGTTAAGTTAAAAATCCATTTCGGTGTCTGGGTTCCACGTACCGAGTTCTGCCAAGTACTATCAATATCTTGAATCAATAGTTACCTCCTCTCTCTGTAGGCAAGTGCACGCTTCAAACGTCACAAACGAACTGCTGGCTGATGAGGGCTTTCAAGAAGTACCTGACCTGACAGCTGAATCCCTCCAACAAACTGTATCCAAATCAAGGTCTTCACGGACCAATGAGACGAGTGCATTTTAATATGTCCTTGCTGGAAATCGTCTGACAGAAGCATCTCTGTGAAATTCCTGGAACCGAAAGACTGATAGACTTAAATATTTTACTGGCTGTCAGGTTGGAAGGCTCTTGGAACATTGAATTTAAGCTAGAACATTAAGTTTAAGCTTTTCAATCTCTTAGCTACTGGGTAGGAACGGACTGATTAGGACAGTGAGATGGAAATGAAAATATATCAAAAGAGCTTTCGATCGTCTTTACTATACTTTGATCCATCATCCTGTTGCCTAATGGTCGGCTCCCAGGGCAACCAGTGTAGGCAATCAGAACCCACTTGTGAGTCCTTGTCAACCATGTCGAGAGGGCAAAGAACACCAGGCCGAGTAAGACTGCTTCTTTGGGAATGCTACCCAACTGTGAATTAGATATTTTCTAAGACTCTTCTTGGGGGGCACCTGGGTGGCTCAGAGGGTTAAGCCACTATCTTCAGCTCGGGTCGTGATCTCAGGGTCCTGGAATCGAGCCCTGCATCGGGCTCTTTGCTCAGCGGGGAGCCTGCTTCCCCCTCTCTCTCTGCCTGCCTCTCTGCTTACTTGTGATCTCTCTCTCTGTCAAATTAATAAATAAAATCTTTTTTTAAAAAAGACTGTTCTTCTAACAGAATAAGCTAAAATCATCGATCACAAAAATTGTGATCTGGGAGTAGGGAGGAGTAAAAACAGATTTTTAGGCTGTATGTCGGGCACCAGGCTAAGCACGTGACATTTCATATCTATTTACTCCTCCAAACACCCACAAAGGTAGATGGTCTTACTACCTTGTTGGAAGACTCAAGCTAAATGTTTGCATCCTTTTAAATCCCTTGAGTGTTACTCAGTGTAAATTCTGTTCACCTGAGAGCCCGACGTTGGCTGAACTTGAGATGTGGCAGAAGTACTACAGTTTATAGGGAAGATGTCCAGGCAGAGAGCTCTGCTTAGGAGAAACAGAGAAAGAGAGGAAGCATAAGAAGAGTGGAGGAAAGGGAAAGAAAAAGTTGCATGGGAGCCCATCCAAGGATGAAGGGAGGAAACAAAGAGGCTAGTGCCGAGAAGAGGTATCAGGATGGAAAAAGAATGTTTGTAGGATTTTAAAATGGTAATTCACTTGTTAAATGATCACATTGTAAACCATTTCCTCCATCTCTACTCCCTTCTTTAAAAAAAAAAAATAATAATAGAGTTGACCTTGAATTTGCTTTGTGGAGAAATGTGGAGTCTTGCTTCAAAGGGGGTGTGGAGTGGGAACAGAGGCTGCCAAGGCCGAGGGGTGGGGAGTAAGCAGCTTTTAAAACTCACAGAGTTGGGGCAATTGAGACTCTAAGAGCTTTGGTGACCTCCTCAAGATATCAGACATAGGAAGTGAAGTCCATTTCTCTTTTGTCAAACCAGTGGGTCACTAGCACGGCCCCCCGGACCTGCCGTAGCAGCAGCAGTAGAATGCGGGAACTTGCTAGAAATGCAAACTCCCAGTCCCCACCTCGGGCCTGCTGAGTCAAAACTCCAGGGGTGGGACCCAACAAGCTGTACTTTAACAAGCCCTTCAGGGGTCCCTGAGTGGCCCCATCAGTGAAGTGTCTGATTCCTGATTTTGGCTCAGGTCATGATCTCAGGGTTGTGAGATGGAGCCCCGCAATGGGCTTTGTGCTCAGCTGGGAGTCAGCTTGAGATTCTCTTGTCTTCTTCTCCCTCTGCCCCTCCCCTCACGTGCATGCATTCTCTGTTTCTCTCCCTAAAATAAAATAAAATTAAAAACAAAAACAAAAACAAGCCCTCCAGGTGATTCTGATCCAAGCTCAAGCTTAAGAACCACTGTTCTACAGTAAAGACTACACCACACTGTCCTCCCTAGGGATTTACGCATCATCAAGGTCAACCTCTTCATCTACAAACAGAAAGCTGAGATTCAGAAAAGTGAGTTGACTTGTCCAAGGTCAAATAGCTAGTTTTAAATAGCTGAAACTAGCACTCAGATTTTTTTTTAAAGTTTTAATCCAGTTAACATTCCAAATTCTTGTCAAAGTCTCCAAAAAACTCGATATTGCCAAGTCAGATGGGAACTTCTCCATTGCATCTAACCAGACCTCTTGGCCATGTTTTAAAGAATTGGTCACTCTTCCCTTCTTGAATCATCTTGATCTCTTGGCTTTGATGACAACATATTCTCCTGGTTCTCCTTTGAGAAAGAGGAAAGCCACCCCTGGTGTCTGGGAGCTGGCCTGATGTGGCCAGTCAGGCCTTGCTGCAGTTTAGGACCTAGACCTGCATTCATAGCTGAGCCCTGGTGTTCCCCCTTGAACATGAACCGTTTCATAGAACATCAACCTCAGACAAGGTCACTCTGTGACTACTAGGCATCAAAACAAAGAAAGAGAACTGCTTCATAAATGTGGCCTTAAGAGAGCCCCTCCACGTGAACACTGTCCAAACCTACAAAACCCCAAACATCCTCTCTCCTGGCTACTCCAAGGGACCGCTGCCTCTGTATCAGTGACAGCCTTGCCCTGGCTCTGCCCTTCCCTTCTTCTCCAGAGATTTGTTCAGAAATCTAATCATAGAATTCTCCTCCCTTCCTGACAGCAGCTAATCAAAGCCAAAAAGCCTTGCTTCACTCCCCAAAGTCACCGGACACAAGCCCGAGTCTTATAAGACAGTCATTCTAATACTCCTATTGAGATGTCCGTGGTTCCCCAAGGGGGTCCTTTCCCCTTGCTGCGATGGGTAATTAACTCTACTTTGTTCAGCTACGGTCATGTCCCTGGTGTCTTTGGTTGGAGAGCATGGACACTGCATACCTCACTGCTGGTTTTCTCTGTCTCTTTGCTCAATCACCTTCCTCTTTCTGATGTCTAGTGTTCTGTTTTTCTGCATACTCCCCTCCCATGCCCTCCCCTGCTCTTCTCTTCTCTCCACACACCCACTATAGGCAATCTCATCCATCATAGTATTTGCGTACTGATGATGCCCACATTTATATATTCTAGTTTTAGCCTTTCCCATAGACTTTGATCTCTTGTGTTCACCTGTCTATACCATATATCCATGCTCATCAGATTTTTTTCCCTTCACACCTGGCCTACCCTCAAAGTTTGGCATCTTAGAAAATGGTACCACAGTTAATTCAGTTGTCCAGGTTCAAAAGCCTTGTAATCATCCTTGACCAACCTTAGTCTCTTTCACTGAGCATCTAAGTCATCAAAATCCCAGAATAAAATATATTCTGAACTAAACACTTCTCACCACCCTTCCCTGCAGCATCTCACCCTCATCTGTTTTGCAAGGGTAAACAGCCTCCTAATTAGGCTTCCGATCTCCACCTTGGTTCCCTCTACGGAGGCGGAGACCAGAATCTAATCTGTGAGCCTAGCAGAAAGAATTTTACAAGAAGGCATTTCAATGGCTTGCAGCATCAGTAGGAAGACTGAAGAAACAAATGCCAGTTTGAGCCCCCATCAAAACTTGGATGATCCCCTGCGGAACCAGGCCACCAAGGGAGCTATTAGCACTTCCGTAATCACATCAGCTATCAAGCACATGCGTCCAGCACTACACTGCTTTGCCGCAAACAAAAAGCCAGCGTGATCAGGAGAAGCCACGTGTCCTGGCAATGATACTTCCCAGTGGAAAATAGAAACACCAAATGGCTCATGGTCTTTCCCTTACTAAATCTCATGCAAATGCATCTGACTGGCAGAACCTCTAAGACGGGGGATGTGGTTTTTAGCCTTCTCGTCTCTGCAGAATGGGGAGGTTCTCTAGAAAGAGGGAGGGATGGATACTGAGCCCCAGGCCCCATTATACTCCCTTATTTCACCACTCAAAAGCCAGAGCAATTCTGTTAAACATAAAACTTTTTCATGCACCACTCTGCTCAGTACCATCACAAGTGGGGCATCATCATGCTTGAATAGGATTCAAGCCCTTCCAAGTCCTTCCAAGACTTGATCTGGCAGTAGGCTCTTCTTCCGTGCTTTTCCTTGCTCTGTCTGCTGTAGCCACTCTGGCCTCACAGGTCCTCAAACACGCTAGAACATCCCTGCTTCCAGACCACCTGCCGTCCTTTGTGCCCAGAGCAGCCTGCAGAAACTTACCTTGCTTGTGGCCCCACTTCACACGTACCTCTAACCGAAGGCCAAGGCAGCCTCCCCTGAGTACCCTAGTGAAATCACACTGCCCCTCACCCTCCATCCACACCTCTCCTACCTCACCCTATCCCCCCGATCGCACCTCTGTCATTTTTATGTGTATATCGTGCTTCAGTTTTCTTCATATTTGGGACTGTATTTATCTGCTGAAATGCTTATAATCTGCCTCACCTCATTAAAATCTAAGCTTCACGGCTTTGTTTTTGTTTTTTGTTTTTTTTTTTTTTATACTTGGGAAAGAATGACAGGACCTGGTATGTGGCAGGTGCTCCGTATATACTTGTCAAATAAACGGATTATTCAGTCCTTCAAGATAATCCCCGAAATGTGTGCTACAACATGTAGGTATCAGTAACGAAGTATGTGTAGTGCAGATCTACAATTCCTTATCTTTGATTCTGAACTGGAAAAACCTCTATTAATGCAAAGTTTGATTTTTAAAAAATAACTCATCTACTTTGCTTATGGAGCACTATTTTTTTTTTAAGATTTTATTTACTTATTTGAGAGAAAGAGAAAATGAACGGGGGGAGGAGCATGGGGAGAGGGAGAAGCAGGCTCCCCACTGAGCAGGGAGCCCCATGTGGGACTCCATCCTGAGTCTGAGATCCTGAGATTATGACCTCAGCCAAGGGCAGACGCTTAACCAACTGAGCCACCCAGGCGCCCCATGGAGCAGTATTTTTACTTGAAAGAACCAATTATAGAACACTACGGTTACTTAGACTTGGGTATTTGGTAAACATTTTCTTGAAAATGGAAAGAAGTAGACCAATTGCTTCAAAGAAAACAACTGACAGTGTTTATTGCTCATGACAAAATTAAAGCTTTTAAGTTAAAGCTTTAACTTAATTTTACTTAATTTAACTTAACTTTAATTTAAAAATTAAAGCTTTTAATTAAAATTAAAACTTTGGAGAACATGTATTTGCATACATTACCTTATCAGCTTTCTAATACTTGAGAATTTTTCTGATGATCTCAGTGGTGATATTAATGAGTAGAATTTTTAAATTTTGTTTAAGAAATGTGTTAATATTTGGAAGGTCAACATAAGTCAATAATGCCAGATGACTTATGCATCATGTTGCAAAAAGTATGGGTAAAACTCTAAGTGCAAGGCAGATCAATGGATTTTAATGAATTAGACTACAAAAATTTCATTGATAACATTTCAGATTCCACATTTTTACTAACCTCATAAAACTACTATATGTCAAGTTGTGGTGCAGTAGCAAAGAAAAATATTCACACTTATCTGAACATGTTATTAAAACACTTTCCTTTCCCAACTACACATCTGTGTGAGGCCAATTTTTTTTTCACACATTTCAATCAAAACAGCATTATCACAGTGGATTGGATGCAGAAGCAGATATAGGAATCCTACTCTTTTTTATGAAACCAAACATTAAAGAAATTTTCAAAAATGTAAAATATTGGAGCCCTTGGGCGGCTCAGTCAGTTAAGTGTCTGATTCTTGATTTTGCCTCAGATCATGATCTCAGGGTCGTGAGATCAAGCCCTGCATTGGGCTCAGTGCTCACCAGGAAGTCTGCTCAGGATTCTCTCTCTTCCTCTCTCTCTGTACCTCCCCCCAGCTCCCTCTCACTCTCTCTAAAGATAAATAAATAAATCTTTTAAAAAATATTTTAAAATAATACCACTCTTCTCATTATTTTTTGTTTTTATTATTTTGGAAAATATAGTTCTTCTTTCTTCTTTTTATTTTTTTAAAGATTAATTTATTTATTTGACACAGAGAGAGAGAGCACAAGTAGCGGGAGCAGCAGGCAGAAGGAGAGGGAGAAGCAGGCTCCCCGCTGAGCAAGAAACCTGACATGGGGCTCAATCCCAGGACCCTGGGATCATGACCTGAGCAGAAGGCAGATGCTTGAGCCACCCAGGCACCCCCCCAACACACACTCTTTTTTTAAAGATTTTATGTAAGGGGACTCTTTCTCTCTAAAATAAATAAAATTTTTAAAGGAATTTAACAAGGAGGATGTAGATTTCACAAAATGTTACAGTGAGTACGTGAAGAAAAGGTTCCAGGCTGCATTTCCAGGAATGCCTACCAAAGCCACACCACAGAACTAAACAGCCAAGGGAATGACGCGTCAACTGCAGGAAGAGGCTACACAATCTGGAAACTATGAGCGCAGCTGTGGCTCAGAACCATGCCCCTTTGCCCTCGCAGCAAGCTGCCAAAGCAGGAATCTATCTATTAGAACTAGGCGCATTCCTGCTGCTTCTAGAAGTTCTGCCTCCACCAGGATCCAAGCCTGCAGAGGAATGCCTATGCACTTTTCTCTCTCTCTCTCTCTAAATAACTCAATTCAAAATACAAGTCTTTTCTAAGTACCCCCTATTGGTAGAACTAGACTCACATTTCCAAACTCTGATTATATGGGAGTTTAGAAGGCGGGTGGTATGGCCATTCAGTGAGGCATTCCTTTCCCTGTGTTGACCACAATTCGTATCACACACCATAACAGCAACAATAACAAAGAGGCATTATAAGAAAATATAGGCAAAGATTTTATAAGCCAAAATACAAATCCCAGAAGCCATTGCTCAAAAGATTGATAGTTTTAGGGTTTTTTTTTTTCATTTTTTTTAAAGATTTTATTTATTTATTTGACAGAGAGAGAGACAGCGAGAGAAGGAACACAAGCAGGGGGAATGGGAGAGGGTGAAGCAGGCTTCCTGCCTGGCAGGGAGTCCAATGTGGAGCTCAGTCCCAGGACCCTGAGATCATGACCTGAGCCAAAGGCAGATGCTTAGCAACTGAGCCACCCAGGCGCCCCAAGATGGCTAGCTTTAACTACCTAAAAATTTAAAGTTATTAAATGACCAAAGATATAGAAACAAAATTAAAAAGACTTGTAACTGGGAGAAAATATTTGCAACATTTATAGCAAACAAAGGTTTATCTAGAATTTACTAAGTCTCTTTCAAATCAGTAAGAAAAAAAAAAGGAAAACCCAACCCAGTAAAATCAGAGAAAGTAAAATGAGTAAGTAACTCACAAAATAACTATTATATGGCAACAGAACAATTAGAGGAATGCAAATGAAAGCAACAATGAGGGTTTTTTTTAATCTAGAAAATTGGCAAAAAAAAAAAATATATATATATAAGGATTTTTAATGTCCAGAATTGACAAAGGAGTATTCTCATACTAATTGGGACAATTCATAGGTGGGTTTTTGTGGAAGGGCATCGAGGACCATTCACCAAAATTTTACATATACTCTTAATATCCTTTGATATTCATACAGATAGTCCACTTTTCGCTTTCCAGTCTGCAGGGATCCTCATACACGTACACAGACAAATGCAATGATTTTTTCATTATGGCAGTTCATCATGATAAAGTCAGAGATAATGTAAATCTCTATCAGTAGAGAGATTCTTTTTTTTTTTTTTAAGATTTTACTTATTTATTTGACAGAGATCACAAGTAGGCAGAGAGGCAGTCAGAGAGAGGGGGAGGAGGGAAGTAGGCTCCCCGCTGAGCAGGAAGCCTGATGCAGGGCTCAATCCCAGGACCCCAAGATCATGACCCGAGCCGAAGGCAGAGGCTTAACCCACTGAGCCACTCAGGTGCCCCAGTAGATTCTTAAATAAAATGTTGCAAGTCCACACAATGGAGGCCACGCAGCCATTAAAAAGAACGAGGCAAAGCTACGTGTACGAATTGCAGAGTTTTCAAGACACGGGTTGTGGACTAGATAAAACAAGCTGCAGAACAATACTTGCAGACACAGGGCATTTGGGGAAGAATGGCTCCCCATCGCACCCGTCACGTGTGCATAGGCAAACATGCACTGGTGACCTCAGAGGAGTCCAGAGTGACAACAAGCACCCTTACCAAAGGTTACTTCTGGGAAGAAGAGTGTATGAGGTGAGAAGGAGTTTGTGAAAAGGGCTTTTTTTTTTCCTGTATCTCTTCCTTATTACCGAAATATTATTATTATCTCTTCCTTATATACCGAAATAATACTTGGATATTAGTTGTGCCATTAAAATGGAAAAGCTTATTTTGCTGTCCTTGTAATATTTGGCAATAGAAACATATTTCTACATTTTAGGGCATAATTTGGGGCTGTTCAACACAGCCATTGCCATGATGGGCATTTTCAAGGGTTAGTTCTGTTCCCTGAAATCGGATTGTGTTTATACTTTGGATAATGGCTCTATTTTCCATAATTAATTTCATGTAATTTTCACCACCTTACTTATGAGATATATATTTCTTGATTTTTATAATTGGAAAATACGTCATATTTTCTTTTCTATTTATAGGGCTAATTACTGAGCCTTCAGTAGCAGACCCAGCATTACCTACTGCAGCCTTCCTAACTTCTCCCCAATAATTATATTCCCATTTTTCCACCTGCATACAAGCAAGAATCTGTGATCAATTACAGAAACCACTCAGGGAAAGGAATATATGATAGAAGACTCTAAAAACCTTGTCTTTCCTGAAATCATGCAGTGGTATTGATTTAGAGCAGTTGAATCATTACTATCTCTTCTGTAAATACATCAGTCAGACAGAAATAGCTTATGAGAGCTGAACTTCCTCCTGCTCAAAAGTGCTTTGAGTGTAGGGTAACCAAGAATCATGGAAGGCTTGAAATAATTTAGTGATAAATTTCCCATCTGTGAAAGTTATTAAATATTTGAAGAATTCTAAAACTCCACTGAACACCTCATCTAAGAAAAAAAAATCGCACCTCTATCATTGTCAAAGGCACATTAGCCATTCCCCAAACATTTATTAAGTGCTTCCTGTGTGCCAAGTTCTATGCCTGTCACTGGAAGTGTAAAGATAAATGAGCCCTGATCCTCACACAAAGAATCTGTTAAACCTGTGGAAGAAATGAAACCCACTCATCTCTCCTTCCTTCCAACCATCCTTCCTTCCATCCATCCATCCATCCATCCTTCCATCCTTCCATCCATGCATCCTTCCTTCCATCCATCCATCCATCCATCCATCCTTCCATCCATCCATCCTTTCATCCATCCATCCTTCCATCCATCCATCCATCCATCCATCCATCCATTTGTTGACAAGTATTATTGGGTGCTAATAAAGGCCAACATCCCACCAAGCTCTAGGGATACAATGGCGACCGACACTCACCTAGGAACATAGGTAATATAACAAAACTCTGTGACAGTTTAGAAAAACTATTCTGCCTCTGATATGAAACAAAGCTTCAAACAAGGGACATTTGTGCTGAGTCATGTGTAGGCTTTTAATGTGTGAGGACATGGATGGAGGGAACATGGGTGGAAGAAAGAGTAGGAGCCAAGGGAAGAGAAACTCGGTAGGAGAGCACATTCTGGCATGGTGCTTCACTGAACCTCAGTACACGATGAACACGATAGGATATTTGATGCCACACAAACAACCCAAGCCTCACAGTCAAGTTTAGTATGGAGATCCACGAACCTATGATTCTAGGAATTCTGTTTTCCATACAAATTCTGTGTACATTTGTGTGTGTGTGAGAGAGAGCGAGAGAGAGAGACAGAAAGAGAAGTCACGTCACAGAGGAGGCTGTAGGGAGTAAGGACCAACACTGCAAAGGCATACATCACTTCTGTCCACATCCTTTTGGCCAGAATTAAGTCACAGGAACATGGTCCTGCTTAAGAGAAAATGAGGCTGCGCTGAAAATGAGGCAGTCCCCCACCATGTGCCAAGCAGATAAATGGAGCTGGTTTGTTGATCACTAAGCATTATCTCTGCTAGACTCAAGATTGTCTATAAAGGCTAATTCACATAAAGGTACCACTGGTTGGCATTTAAGTATTTAGGATTAAAGAACTGCTACACTCAACAGAATCACCATCGTGCATATTGCAAGCAAATGTTGAATAACTCTTCTGCAAGATGGAGTGCTAGATTCAGAAATGCAAGAAATAATATAATCTGAAGGGGTTGACAGTTGAGGCCGGGATCAGGACTAACACGATGTGAGATATGGTAAGTGCCAAATTACACAGCAACACTTCATAGGATTTCAGTTTATGAATCATGTCCTATTACTATAAAAAACTGGAGACTGTGTTCACTGTGTTTCCATATTTAATTATAGGGTAGGCTTATCGTACTCCCTGACACAGAGACCAATGTATTGCCCATTTAAAACTCAGAGCTGTGAAAAAGAAAATGGAAGATATTGACCAGAGAGAAGTATTTGTTCTCTGAGGAAGGATGCAGTTCGCAAAGCTGTCTGGTGATTTGTTTGTTTTAGAAAGAGAGAGGGAGAGAGAGAAAGTGTGTGTGTGTGCCAGTGCGCACTGAGCAGGAGTGGGGAGGGGCAGAGGGTGAGGGGGAGAGAGAGAATCCCAAGCAGGTCCCACCCTCCATGTGGAGGCCCATAGGGGCTGATCCCACAACCCAGATCAAGTCACGGTGATTTATCCCATAGACTTCTGCAGGAAATTACTTGATTGCTTGACAAGCTAAAAAATGGTTTTCGACATGTACTTGGATCATTTCCATTTCTCATGTAGGGATGGTCTATTGTCATCATTGAGAGCACTGGTGTTAGAGTTAGAACCAAATTGTCTCAAGGCACAGCCTCATCGCATATCGGCTTTGAGTGAGTTACTCTACCTCCCGTACCTCAGTTTCCTCATTTGTGAACAAACAAAAGAAGGACGGTAGCAAGAATGATAATCACGCTGCCTTGGGCTCTCCTGCAGATCACAGGAGTTAATGCCTCATTATACTGTATCCGTCACCCGGCCCATGATGCATATTTAAAAAATGAGATATGATGACAATGTTAAAATCAATGTTTTTGGAGACGACTTAACAGAATGAAGATGTTGCACAAAGATACAATTTAAAGCAAAAAAATAGATGTATCATCCTATTTTTGATTTTAAAAATATCAGATGGACAGAGACAGACAAGAACGAAATGCACCAAAATGTTAACAATGCTGTCTTTAGGGACACCTGGGTGACTCAGTCGGTTAAGCGTCTGCCTTCTGCTGAGGTCATGACAGGCTCCTGGGATTAAGCCCCAGAGCGGGTTTCCTGCTTAGTGGAGAACCTGATTCTCCTTTTTCCTCTGCCAGCTGCTCCCCATGCTTATGCTCACACTCTCTCTGCCAAATAAATATACAATCTTAAAAAGAAATGATGTCTTTAACTGGTACGGTTATGGATTTTGTTTTGTTTTTCAAATAATTCTAAATTTTCAGATCTTCTAAACATTTGTTTCTTTCACATGCTATTATCTCAAAAAGCCCTTACATCTTTTAAACTTAGTATGCACACATAATTACTTTATTAACACTATGGGATTCTTTTATGTTATTTTCTCATAAAGACAGGAAGACTTCCCTGAGGACACTCTTTGCTTTACTCTTATGTTAGTATATTTGGCCAGCAACATTAAAAATTAATCCCCTAAGAAGCAAATAATTTTGTTTTGTTTGCTTTCAGATTTTTATAGCTCCATGGTAAAGAACTAAAATATGATTTCAAGTCCTTCTTTTCCCCTTGTTTCTCTAATATGCACCTGGAGTCTTAATCAATATGTGCTGGAATAATTCCAAATAATTTCTAACGTAAACTCTAACAGTTGAACTTGACCATTGGAGATATAGAGTTCTAGAAAGAACTCTAAGCCATTTCAGATTTTCTTCAAAGCTGAGGCTTTAATACACTGAAATTATGTATATACTATAATTTATGAATTTAGGTATAAATTGAATATATATTATTCAGCGTATTAGGTATAAATTGAATTTTGGGGGAAAAAAGTTTATTTTTATTTCCATGCAAGATGACTTTCTCTTTCAGAGGAACATTTCTTCAGTCAAGTTAACTCTCATGTGAAGAAGATTCTGTTAACATGCATTCAGTTTGGACACAGAAAATTGTGCTTGACATTGCTCTTACCTCGTCCTCTTCCGCTTCTGCTAATCTGATTTCTGATCAGAAAGAATTGAGCTCATGAGGGAAGGCTACCGATATTACATTACACTTGCGTGTTTGTAGCCAGAATAGTTAGTGTGGGAAAGCTTTTGCCTCAGGGATGGAAGAGCCACTGTTGGAAATGACGGGCACATTCTATCCTGCAGTAGTAGAAAATGCACGGGCAAAGGGCTTTCCTACCTGTCTGGCCCTTGCCAGTGACTTAACCTCCAGGCCATTTCACCTGCAACCTTCCCCTTAGAAAGACATCTTCCCCTGGCTCATTATTCTTGTTGGGTGATAGCTATTTAATTTTGCTTTTAGACAACACAACACAACAGAAAACCCCCCCAAACCCAAATATTCTAATTGGGCTTTTTGTGATTGTTTGGCTTGCTCAATTGGATTTTTTAATGCTTTTAATCACCTTCTTACTGATTATTTGCCTATTTTATTTCCTTCTCTTTTTTCACGTTAAATGAGAAAAAGGAAGTACAAATTCCGGGTCAGCAATAAGAGCACCGTCTTACGCCAAACCAAGGACATGGTTTCCCCTGACTACGTGGGCACAGGGGCTTTGTGGCTGCTAAAGCATATTCCTTGCTCTGGTCTTAGCCTAGCTCTTTTTTTTTTTTTTTTTTTTTTAAGATTCTTATTTATTTATTTGGCTGAAAGAGAGAGAGTACAAGCAGGGGATGCAGCAGAGGGAGAGGGAGAAGCAGGCTCCCTATTGAGAAGGGAGCCCAATGCAGGGCTCGATCCCAGCACCCTGGGATCATGACCTGAGCAGAAGGCAGAGGCTTAATGACTGAGCCACACAGGCACCCTCAGCCAAGTTCTTAATAATGAGCTGAGACCCCTTCCTATGTTCTTTTATATCTTGGCTTGACTGCTGTTTCCAGACATAACCAGTGTCATTCCCATAATACAGAAGATGAAATCATCTGGGGGAGGAAGGAGAAACTAGACTTGCAAAGGCTGGGGTGTGAAAATACCAGCCCCATTCTTTGTCCAAACACCTGAACAGACTTTGTATTCTGCCACGGCTCAACACCCTTTATCAACAGCACATCAGAGAATCCCAGCTCTGGAAAGGACTCTGAGGTTCCTCTGCATGGCATCTTCTCTGATGTGCGGATTTCCTCTGCGAACACAAGCAGTAAGTGAGCTGGCCTCCTTGTCTGCCTGTCCAGTGACAGAGAAGTGCAACTTTTTAAATTTTTTTAAAGATTTTATTTATTTGTCAGAGAGAGAGAGACAGAGACAGAGACAGAGCACAAGCAGGGAAGTGGCAGAGGGAGAGGGAGAAGCAGGCTTCCCGCTGAGCAATGACCCTGATGTGGGACTCAATCCCAGGACCAGAGACCCTGAGATGGTGACCTGAGCCAAAGGCAGACACTGACTGCCAATTGAGCCACTCAGGCATCCCAAGAAGTGTAACTCTTCAAGTAGCCCTGCTTTCAGGCAGTTCAAAGTTCAGAAATACCTTCCTCTTGTTGAGTCTAAGTGTTCTTCCCTACAATTCACTTTGGCTGGCCCGAGTCAGCCCTCCGGAGCCTCTCAGAATTTGTCTTTCCTCTTCCACACTTCAAGTTCTTCAGAAATTCTTCTCATGAGTTAAATAGAGGCACTACCAATTATTAACTCCACTTCTGAGACTTTGAAATCCAGCTTGGAAGACAGGAAGCTCCTGCTCAAATTTCTCCGACTCGATCTACTTCTCCATTGTTCTTAGAACTGACTTGACTGTAAATGAATAAGTTAAAGAAGGCACCAGATCCCTTCTTAACTTAAAACTTACTAGATCCAAAGAAAAATGCTTTCCGTTTTGGGGTGCCTGGGTGGTTCAGGCATTGAGCATCCAACTCTTGGACTCAGCTCAGGTCCTGATCTCAAGGCTGGTGAGATGGAGCCTGGCACTGGGCTCTGTGCTCAGTGGGAGTCTGCTTGGGGTTTTCTCCCTCTACCCCGCCCCTGCTCTCATGCGCTTTCTCTCTCTCAAATAAATAAATAAACCTTTTTTAAAGATTTTTTTTTTTTTAAAAGAATGGTATGGGGCCCTCAGTGATCCCATAATTTAACTCTTACTTTTCAGGTAAGTAATCTAAGATCCAGAGCTCCTCGTTCAGATTAGGATTAGAGAAATCTGTTTTTTTACTAGGATTGTGGTAGCATGGTATTTATTGTGTTGCTTGTTCTCAGAAGATAATAATTGTACTTTGACAACTGCAAATAGTTTTCTAATAAAGTTTTCTTATTGTATAGTTTTTGAAACTATTTTACAGTAAGTTAACTTCTGGTAGCATAGATAAGTACCTAATCTTAAATGTAAATTTATTCTAATTTTTTAAAAAGTTGTAACCCCAAAGGTTCCAAAAATATCAAAGAAAAATAAAAACAACCACATCAAAAGTCACCTGTCTTTTTCTCCAGACTATCAAATCCCCAGGAACACACACACACACACACACACACAGAGGGCACAGATAGGCACACATACACAGAGAATCTACTCCATTTTTCCTAAAACTGACTTTCATATGAACTCAAGACTACCATTACTAATAGGTAGATGCAACCAAGCTACTTAGCCAGGGAGGCAACATTTTACTTACCTGACAAACACAGTGTAACACGACAAGTAGCTGAGCTACAGGACAAGATGGGGGACATAGGCTGTGTCTTTGACCTCACCATGAGTAGCTTTTTGGTAAGTGAATGCTGTGGTATTGTGAATTCTGTATTTAAAACACACAGACTTACTTGCACTACTGCACTCGAGAATGTAAAGTAATATTAAAGAAAAGGAACAAGACAGCTTTCCACATGTTGATACTGCTTCTCACATACTTGACTGGAAACAGCAGGGATACAATATCAATGAAATCCATAAGGACAGAGTTGTGGCTACAAATAGGAATAATTTTTGTTCCCAAACTACATATAATCCCTTTCTTTTTAAAAAAAAAAAGGGGGGGGGGCGCCTAGGTGGCTCAGTGGTTAAAGCCTCTGCCTTCGGCTCAGGTCATGATCTCAGGGTCTTGGGATCGAGTCCCGCATCGGGCTCTCTGCTCAGCAGGGAGCCTGCCTCCTCCTCCTCTCTGTCTCTGCCTGCCTCTCTGCCTACTTGTGATCTGTCTGTCAAATTTAAAAAAAAAAAAATCTTAAAAAAAAAAAAGTATAAAAGAAGGGCATGGCTCATTTGGTTAAGTGTCTGCCTTGGGTTCATGTGGTAATCCTAGGGTCCTGGGATCGAGTCCTCCTTTGGGCTCCTTGCTCAGTGGGGAGTATTTCTCCCTTCCACTTTGCCCCTGCCTTCCCCTGCTTAAACTTGTTCTCTCTCAAATAAATACGATCTTAAAAAATGTACAGAAGAGTACAAAAATGAAAATTCCATCACCTAGAGGAAACCACTATTAACATTTTGGTGTCCTGTATTTGCCCCATACATATATGTAAATATGCAATGTATACAAAATAGTGATCAAAATGCTTTCTTATTCAGCATTATATTCTATTTCCAGGTCACTAAATTGTCTTTAAAATCATGGCTCTGTATTTTCTCTACATGCTAGATTTTTTTTTTAATAGAACACATTCCCTGTTGTTGAAATTTATTTTTTATAGTCTTTCTTTCCCTACCATGATGAAAAAAGTCATCTTTCCCATTTCCTCTCCACTCCAAGCCAAAAGCAAACAACACATATCCCAAAAAATCATACCTGAGATTCTGTATCTGAGAGTGCTTCTTGCAAAAGAATTATGCAACAGCACAGTGAAAGAGAGAGAGAGGGAGAGAGAAACAGACCAGGAGACATGTGTCACTCACTGTTCCAGCTAAAAGCTGACTCCCAAAATTACAAGATTACAAACAGAAGCTTATGAAAGAGCAAAAAAGCAGAAATTAGAAGAAGAACGCCGAAGGAATACCCAAATTATGCCAGAGATGGGGAGGAAGTAGGAAAATGACACAAAGGATAGTGGAAGACGACACAGGTGCCCCCCCACGCAAAAGGCACAAGGTTGTTTTACATCCTTGGCAAACATTATAAATTAGAAGGAAGAAGGATGGTGGGCTTGTGCTGGTAAGAGCAGCATAATATGGATGAGAGTGAGAAAGAAAGTTCTTGACAACACCGCTAGAAGCACAAGAATTTACATGTTGTCCTGCCGGCAGAGAAACAGGGTGCATTTGGAGATGGATGACCCTTGGATCTGTGGTAACGGAAACAAAAACAAATAGGTTAAGTGGCGGCATGTTGAGACCAACATCCGAGGAAGCACCTGCTGGTATTTTAATCCATCGCTGTGTGATACAGAAAGCGTCTCACACTCATACATCAGAAGGAGATGGAGCTGTCCCTTCAACAAAAGCTCATTAAACACCTGGATTGTCATGGCTCCAGGCTAGCCTCTGAAGGCACAGGATGAATCCATCTCCCGAGTTCTCTTTAGGGAGAGATGGGACACAAGAGTTTTGATGACATTCTGTAACCTTCCTTTCAGGGACTTGATTCAGCTGGGAACTACACATTTTTTAAAAAGATTTTTTACTTATTACTTGACAGGGGGGGTGGAGAGAACACAAGCAGGGGGAGCGGTAGGCAGAGGGAGAGGGAGAAGGAGGCTCCCCGCTGAGCAGGAAACCCAACATGGGGCTTGATCCTGGGACCCTGGGACCATGACCTGAGCTGAAGGCAGATGCTTCACCAAATGAACCACCCGGGTGCCCTGGGAACTACACGTTTTCTTTGTGATGTCTGTAATTATTTGATTAATTTTTTAACAATCTGATTAACTATTTGATTACTGGCCATCATCCCACAAGACCGTAAGTTCTATGGGGGTATATTTTATCCATTTTGCTCACTGTTGTTTTCCTAGCGCAGTGCCTGGCACATAATAGATGTTCCATGAATACTTGTTGAATATATTAGTGAATGAATAAGTACTTTTTATAAAATTTATGATAAGCATCTTATATAGGATATACATAAAGACTGCTGAATGCTCGGGACGGAGGTTAATTCCAGATATAAGCTAAAAGGTTTTGAGGAAGAGATGGCCTTGTAAGTCAGGAACCCAGATTCAACAATTACTATACTCATCTTGGTGAGAAGTAATAGGACATCAACATCTAGAGTAGAAACAAGAAGAAGACAGAGAAGTGGATAAGTGAAAGTATTACAAAGGCAACACAGGCAGATGGCGGCTGCCAATGGGATAAGAAGGACGAGGAGAAGCCAAGCATGCAAGGGTTTCCGGGAAGAAAGCAAAGAGTCACTGTCTTAGGTCAACAGGGCCTAGGGTCTCAGATGCAAATGTACTGAGGTCCCCCCCCAGAAAGACGTCAAGCAGAATGCCAGCAATGTGGATCCGGAGGTTTATGAGAAGACCAGCTCGGAAGCAGATCTTTTATTCATCCACACAGAAATTCTGCTGGCAGTTATAAAGGTAGATGAACTGTCCTGGGAAAGACTACAGAGAGAGAAAAGCAGAAAACCAAGGACACGTGCTTGAGAAGTATTGCAATTTGGGGCAGGGCTATTGTTTCCATTCAGAAAGACAGAAGGCCAGACAGAAGACAGAAGGCCCATAAAACCCTATCAGATCAGACACTGTCCCACCCTCCATGCTGGGAAATTCACTGTTTACCCCAAGGAGGCCTGGGGCCCTATTCTCCTCGGGTCTAGAGAATACCAGTTCTTTGGTTAAAGGCAGCAACTCCAGACTCTGTTGGCCCCAGAGTGGCTGGGGACGTGAACGGTTTAGGACGGAGGTGGAGGGCGTACTGAACTCCACCATCCTCGTCCCAAATGCCAAGGACAGCTTCTGGTTATCGCTTCCATCCCTAGGATGTGCTGATTTATAGTATCAGTGGCGGTGAGCTTCTTAATCCCCAGGCCAGTCTGACTGGTTTATTATGGGGAATCCTTTGAAACCAATGAGGCCACAAAGCCTTTTCTATCCCTGGTGTCAGACTGTTTTATATCCAGTCTCCTCCGGTGATCATTCTGGAAGCACGGCTCAATTTCTTCCTGTGATCTGCACACAGCCCACCTCATCTCTGTTTATAATTCTACCTGTTGAGAGCTCCCATTTTCTGATATACCAAGATATTATCATACTAAGCTTGGGAAAATCACTCAAAAATACAGAATGACTTTGAAAGGAGGAGCAATGAAGGGAAGATAATTTCTTTTGTAAGTCTCCATTATGGTAATAACAGAGAAGTACTCAGACCAGAGATTTTCATGTAGCAGGTACCCAGAGCTGACATGACTAAAATAGTTACATAAGTATCATGCAGTATAGTTTGAGGCTTATCGTGATATGTGCAAATTAATTAATTCAAATAAATGCAGTAAGCTCTAACTAAATGCTAAGAACAGTGACAGGCAATGAGAACCAAATGAATAAATAGTCGCGGGCGCTAAGAAAATAGCTGACAGAGGTAAAATGGCGGGCTGGTGGTGAGCGGCTGTCAGGAATGAAAACAGATATACCTTGAAGAAGATTTTAAAATCAGTTCCTCTTCAGATCATCCTCTTTCATACCACCTGATAAGCATCTTGATTCACCATGGCGTTAGCAGCAGTAAAATGGGTGATATCAAACAGAACTATCTGGAAATATTTATTTCCAATTCAAACCGGAGCTTTATATTGTGTTTGTCATGAATCCACATATTCTTCTCTACCAGAAGACTATAATTGCAAAGTAGAGCTCGCTTTGACATCTGATGGCAGGACGAGAGTGTGCTACCACCCTTCTGTGGACATTCGTAGGAACATACTCAACTTATCCCTCGGCCAGCTCCTCTGCATAATAATGAAGAAACACATGACCGAGTGCTGAAAAGCAGAGTAGAAGAAAAAAAATGGGCACTTTGAGCAATGACCCGTGATAGAACAACTTAGCAAAATGTTCTTTACTACGAAGCACCGTTGGTATCCTCGTGGACAGTATCATAGATGTCGTAGGAAACGATCCTCCAAAAGACAGATGATACTGAGGTTTTCAGGAATCGAAAAGATGTTATCTTGTGTCTCATTTGCCATTTGAGAAAATGCATTGAGTACATTCACTAATATGTTATATAGCAAAATAATAATAAAATGTGTTCCTCTATTTAAAATAAAAGAAAATAGCGGACATGCATTTGTACATAAATGCCATAACTTAAGAAATTAGAGGTGTGGAATTGAGGGCTGAATAAGCTGGAGAAATCTCTAGAGAGGTAGGTCGGGGCGAGGCTGTGAGGGGCTCTGTGGCCTGTTCTCTGGGACATGTGGTATTTAGAAAGCAGCGCAGTGTTGCTCTTGGATCTCAAGCAGAAGGGAAATACAGTTTTAGGATTTATCGATCTATTAGATTCCCGCCCCCCATGTGTCCATTATATCAATGGTGAAAAATAATAACGGTAAATTCTGGATATAATTTTCAGAATGGTGCAGAGAAAACAAATGTCATTTTTTGAGAAAAAAGATTTACTGTACTAGAAAGATTTTCAGTTAACAAATGCGATTTGATTAGCAGAAATCTGTTTTCAAATGACATCTCTAAGAACTCTTCTGTTTCTATAGGAAAAGAAGACCACTAAAAAAACAGAGCCACGAAGAGGATTGTTAGAGCTCTCCTCCGTGTCACCGCGGTGCCATGGACGGCCAGGATGCTGTCATACAGTTGTGCTCATTCAGGTTATAAAGAAGAGGAACAGTTCTCTACATGGATATCAGTTACTTATTCTGAAGTGACACAAGAAAGTAGGGAAGAACAAGCAGTGCTCTCCACAGCCACAAGCAATCAGAAGGTTCTGGAAGGTCTACAAGGAAATGCAGCCCCAGGTAGGGTAGGGTGAGTTCCTCAGCTGTCAACGCATTCCTTGCTGCTCCAATGTAACTCAGTCATGTGTTTGGCTCAGTTTAACTCTGTCTTTGCCTCTCTAGGGGCGGTAAACAGAGTGGTTAAGAACACAGGCTCTGGAGGCCACTGCCTGGGTTCAACTCCAGGCCTTGTGTCTAAGACACTCAGGAAAAGATCTCATCAGGCCTCATCCTCTTCATCAGGTGTCTATCTGGCAGCATGCTCCCAGCCATCGTCTCACAGGCCACAGGACAGACTAGACAAATCCTTTAAATGGACACGAGTCCTTTGTTGGGTTTGTCATGTGATGGTAAGTATGTTACCCATGTGTGAGGAGCCCTGTCACTGCCCTTCTCCAAAGGGCATAGGACAGATCCTGAGAGACCCTTGGTCTGCCATCTGCTCCTCAAGAGGCACAAGCCAGACCCTGAGTTAATTCATAAAGGAACTGAGCTGATTAAGCTATGTAATTAAGCCATGTAATTAAGCTATGTAATAATCACATATAATAACATAGCATAGTACATAATAACATATAACAGACAATATCATACATATTTATATATTCACATTACATTCACATTACATATTTTATGTATTTGCATTCATTATATATAATATAGTCACTTATATTTATTTTATATACAATACATGGAATGTAAAATGTGATATATAAATATATATAATAATGAAGGAATTTAACAAAGCAATATAAAATGAAGTTATGTATAAATTTAAAAAGAAACAGAATACTTGCTAAATGTTCCACAGTGGTCTAACTTCCGTTAAGACCATCACCAATACTCCTCATAATCAACTGCAAGAGAAGACCTATTGCTTCTAGATAGAATCTACTTATTAATAATACAGTCATTCCCCCTTCTCAACTGGGGCTACCTTCCAAGACCCCCAGTGGATGCCTGAAACCGGGGCTAGTACAGAACCCTATGTACACTATGGTTTTTCTTACATACACGTCTCTGGTAAAGTTTAATTTATGAGTCGGGCACAGTAAGAGACTGACAACAACTAATAAGAAAATGGAATAATTATAATGATATACTGTAATAGATGTTACGTGAAAGGCTGTCTGGCTCAAGATATTTGATTGGTCTTTACTCATCCTTCTTACGATGAGGTAAGATGAGAAAATGGCGGGGATCGGAGAGGAAGTCGAGAGAATGACCCCAGCGCCCGGAAGCAGCGTCAGGTGACCACTGATGTTCTGATGCATCAGGAGGAGGACATCTGCTTCTGGATGGCAGTTGATGGCCAGGTAACTGAGACCACGAGAGCTGAAAATGTGGATAAAGCGGGACTACTGGAATCTTGGGTATGGCATCACTGTCATACTGATATTTTTCCTTCAAAATTTTTTAATATAAAATTTCTATTTTAAGGGGCACCTGGGTGGCTCAGTGGGTTAAAGCCTCTGCCTTTGGCTCAGGTCATGATCCCAGGATCCTGGGATCGAGCCCCGAATCGGACTCTCTGCTCAGCAGGGAGCCGGCTTCCTCCTCTCTCTCTTTCTCCCTGCCTCTCTACCTACTTGTGATCTCTGTCTGTCAAATAAATATTTTTTTTAAATTTCTATTTTAACAAGCCAAATTAAGAAATGTCATAGAATTGGTTATGTCTACTGGAGAGTAAAAATTAATTAAAATTTTTTTCATGATAAATATCCAACATCACAAATAAAGAGACGATAATCCAATACCTGGGCCATCCTCTCCCTCCATGTTCCCACCTGCCATCGACAACAGCCAGTGTTTGACAGTCATATTTTTGTTTATCTTTTTGCTGAGAGATGAAAGTGAAATTCTCAGGTACAAAAAGAACACAAATACTATGTCCTAGCTTCAAGTTCCTAGCTATACTTCTCTAGTGTACAAATTTCCTTTAGAGCATACTTTCTTTCTATTTCCTCAGTCAGTACCCAAATGCTGTTGGTGGCCATGGAAATGCCTCTTATGATGGCCTAAAATAGAATAATCTTTTTATTTTTCTTCCTGCCTCCAAACAAGGAAATGGTAACTCAAGTCTACAGACCTCTAGGGATTCCACAGATCTGCTTTAGCCAGTGTCTGAAATTCCAGAAAATGTATGCAAATCTTTTTACATTTGCTCTTTATATAGGAGAGTTCCAAAGCTTCTCTCAGATTTTTATATGAACCTATTACCTACAAACTGTTAAGAACCTCTGCCTCTGCCACATCTCAAAAGCATAATAAACAGACTTTCTTACTTCCATTCCTTAGCTGATTCTCCATATCAAGATTCTGTACCTGTCACCACCTCTAGGATGCCTTCCCTGACTACATCATCTATAACCGATTTCCCTCATGCTTTCCTGAAGAATTTAAAACAGGCCACTTTTGTAGTTATCACAGTCTGTTGAGACCCCATTTGTCTGACAAATATTTATTGGGCATGTATTATGTGCAGGTCACTATACTAATTGAGGTATGCCTTGTTCTCTGCCACACTGTCAGAAGATGGCAAGGAACATTCCAGTATCCAGTATAGATCTTGCACCCAAGGACATATTGCATTTATAGCTCCATTGAATAGAAATAAAAATGAGCAGTGGCACTTTAGTGGGCTGACATCCAGCTCAAGAAAAACATGTAAAATCAGGCTCATGATTTTTTGTTTCCCCTTTTAAATGCAAAAGGCAGAGTTCCACAGAAAAAGGAAAAGTCAATTTATCCTGAGCATGGTGATAAAGATACCCAAGCAAAGGTTCCCTTCCCTACCCCAATACACTCTTGCACTACCAAATTATTTCAGAATCACAAACTATGTATGCTGATTTCCACCAGCCCTTGTAGTAGCATCTCAAATACACCAGTGTCCATGCGAGCCCTATAGTCAGGTCCGCACAAAAAAAAACACGCCTGGAAAACAGCTCAACATGAAGTTCCCTTCCTCCTGCTTGGAATCAGAAACACCAAATTCATACACGAAGGGCAAAAGAGTGATTACTAAATATGTTGATTTTTCAATTTTGGGAACGTGCATTTTTTTTTTTTTAAGTACTCAGGCCTCTCATGATTAGTGAGTTGTCTACAATAGGGGTTGACGATTATCACCCTAAGGACCTGGCAGAGAGTAGTTAAACCCTATTGTCACAGAAGCAAGGGGGTGTGCTTGGGGGTGGGGGAGGCGATGTGTCCGATTTCAGCACAAACTTCTAACCTAAATCCCTTCCCTCCTTCTGATAGATGCTATTTTGATGGGGACTAGTTTTGCAAAACTCTTAACAGATTAAGCACCCTGTTTCAATAAAAAGATCTGGAGACTCTAGCACCTTGGACTTAATGCCTTTGATTTTCCATTATCCCACAAACCCGATGGGCTCATCTCCACGGAAGTAGGTGGTTGCAAGAATCAAAGGAGAAAAGACGCGCTAAAGCGTCACGTCGTTGTCACCCCAGGTACTGCGTTGCGGTGCTCCCCGCCGGCCAGGTGCACTCGCTCGGCGGCGTCCTCTCCCCCGGAGGACGGGCCACGCCGGGAAAGACAGACGAGAAGAGCCTGGGAGGAAGGCAAGAAGGTCACCCCCATCCCCAGGCCGGGCGGGAGTCGCAGAGCCTCACTTCCCGGGCACGTTCGGGAGGGGCGTTCCCAGGGCACCGGGCAGGGAGGCGACACTCCCCGGGCTCCGCTCCGCGCCCGCCGCCCCTCCGAAGCCGTCCGCCTTCCCGGCCTGGAGGCGCCTCGGGCCTCGGTCCCCGGACCGCCGGAGCCCGAGCGCCGCCTCCGGAGAGGTGAGGGCGGGGCGGGGAGGCGGGGATGGCGATGGGGGCGGGGAACCGCGCGCCCGGGGCCGCGGGCTGTCAGGCCCCCGAGCCCCGGGAACGGCGTTTCCCGCGCACGGCGCGCGCGTAGGAGGGCGGCCGAAGCCTGGCGCCGGGCCGCGGCGGGAGGAGCGGGCGGAGGGGCCAGCCCCGATCTCTGCGCGCCGAGCCGCGGCCGGGAGGCCTCCGGGGCCCTCGCGGTAACTTCGGAAGCCCCGGCACGGCGGGCGCGCGCTCCCACGCGGGCACGCGCGTCCCGGCGCCCCGCTCCCCCGCGCGCGCTCCGTCTGTTTTTCCCGGTTGCTTTCGCTCTCACACTCTGAAATAGGTCAAGGGGTGGAATTTACACCAGGTACGGCCCCCGGCTCTGATGCAAAAGCGGCTCTCTCTCCCCGGCTCCGGGAGAGCCTTGCAACTAGTCGGTTCCCTAGAGCCTCCCGCCCCCATACCGTGCAGAGAGCGCCGGCGACCGTGGCGCGGACCATAGTCTGCAGCGGGGAGCCGCGGCGAGCCTCGCTCCCACCCCAGCTCTGCCGGCCCTGCGCCCGCCCTCCCCCAGCACACCCGGAGGAGGGGGCGCGACGGGTCGCTTCGCGCGCTCGGGTCCCCGCGCCCGGGGTCTGACCGCCTAGGTGAGTTCGTGCTCTTCCCCCGCCGTTCCGGTCGCCGAGAGTGACCTGTTTACCTTGAAAACTTAGACGTGACCAAAACGGGCGAGCCTGCCCTGCCGTAGGGGGTTGCGGGGTGTGCTTCAGATGCGAACACCGGGTAAATCAGAGATCAAGAGCTGCAGGGGACATGTTTAGTGCCTCAAAGGTGACAATGAATTCGTGTTTTCATGGAATACACGCGTCTCTCTCCCTTTAGAAGCTACCACTTGGAAACTGCTTTTTAACTAGCAGGAGGCGGTGAACTAAGATAACTTAAAACCAGAAAGTTTATCAGAATATGTTTTAGGTCATCTGAAAGAACTTGCGGAGATAGTCAAAGCCAACAACAAAAATACAGTTTTAGAAGGAATTTCAAAACGAGATGGTAGGATTTGCATAGTATTTGCCGTAGGTGTATCTCATGGTATTACCTGGGTTCTTCGTGGTGAATATCGTAAGCATACAAACGCTTTCTGTAGAAAGAGGGTAAGGCTGAAAACATCCACCTGCAACGCTTTACATCCTTTGGTATGCATGAATTTAAATGTGTATTGAACATTTCGTGTGGGCAGAGAGCTAGAAAATATATCGTGTTGAGGTTTAGGTTTTTAGCAATATAACAGGCAATGGTTGACCTTTAACTCCTTTCAGTGGTTACATGTAGAATCCGTCATGGGACTGAGTTGCGTCTGGAATCCTTGACGTGACTGGCTCAGGAATGGTTAATCTGGCCTGAAGTTTAGAGAAGGGAGGACTGTAGGTTTTTCTGTCCTTAATGCCTGACCGAAAATGCAGTGTAAAGGACTCCAGTGCTGGTGAAGGATTTTTAAAGGAGCTCAAAGGGGAAGATCATTTGAGAGGAATGAAGGTGACTCCCTGATGGCCACTGATGGCACATACCTTCTTCTAAAGGACAAGCTGGAAAACGTCTCCTCACTAAGGAAAGCACTCCAGAAGCTACTGCTTTCTTAATGCATTTGGTCAGACTTGAGAAGGGAGTTCTCTATAGGCTCTTCTTTTAGTTCAGAAGAAAGCCTGTCTCTAGAAATGTTCGATTGCTGTAATGACGTTCTCTGGAAATAATTTGTCCTTTTGCGTGTGTGTGTGTGTGTGTGTGTGTGTGTGTGTGTGTGTTAATATATCCAAATCTCCAAGGCAGTTCAAGTTTTTAATAAAATTTTACTTACCGGCAGGATATGAGATTGATAATACTATGCATGGTTAATTCTGTTTCCAAGTGGGAGAGGCAGACATGCTTTCCCAGTAAATTTTAGGTCTCTGTTTATGTGGGTTTTCTAAAGCCAAATCTTACCAGGGATTAAGAGGACTCTAAAGAAGGTATTAATGCTTATGGTATTTCCGGCAGGTGGATACGTGAATACTTCTAGGCTATGTCATTGTAAATAATTCTTAGGCACCTTTAGAGAACTAGTATCCAAAATTTGAAACACATTTTGATGAAGGCTCTATCACTGCTTCGAAGAAGGCACAAAGCACCAGACCCGCTTGGCAATATACAAGACCTTAATGCTGAGAAAAACGTGCAGCTAAGTCTTTGTGTTTACTGCATGGTGATGCTCTGATGTGTATTTTAAATAGGAATTGAGTCAAGCTGTCATTGTGATTTAGCTCTTGGTCTGATGCATTTTTGAGATGAGGCTGTCAGCACTGGTCTGGGCAATCTTACCTTTCTACTTACAGGTAAATGAGAAAGCGCTCTAAGACTGGCATGAAAGTATTAAGATGCTGGGGTTTTATTTAAGAACAGACCCTGGGCACCCGGGTGGCTCATTCGTTAAGCTGCCGACTCTTAGTTTCCATTCAGGTCATGATCTCAGGGTTATGAGATCGAGCTCCAGGAAGGACTCCACACTCAGCAGGGAGTGTGCTTGAAGATTCTCTTCCTCTGCCCCTCCCCTGACTCACAGTCTCTAGATCAATCAATCAATTAATCAGTCTTAAAAAGAAATAAGAACAGACTGAAGGAATTAAAATGGAGCCCAATTCTGGTATAGTTTGGGCCCTAGAAGGTCTGCAAGCAGAGTGGTGCTAAGTGGCCAACTGAAGGCCCTTCGCTGTTGTGAGTTTCTTCTCTTGATGCCGTAAGAGCACACATAGTAGCATCAAGCCCCTAGCTGAGAGGTATCCGAAAGGAGTTGACATCATTCACCTTGGGTACTTACTTTCCATCCAGGCAAACATCTAACCCCTCAAGAGAAGGAATTTAGAGTCCACACTGGATCACCTGGAGTGAATCCCATCTCCAAGCCATTTCCTCGTCTGTGAAATGGCCACCATGACACTTCCCCACGTGGCTGTGAGAAGCAAATGGAATGATTTGTAAGGAATGCCGAGCATGTAGTCAGCACACTGTGAGCCGTCCTACAAGGAGAAATTTGTTGAGTTCGATGTCATCTCCTGGGGGCTGCGGAGGGGTAGCTGTATAATTGCCAGGAGCACTGATTATTCAGGTCAATGGGTCATTCTCCTGGCCTGATACACTTTGTATGCTCTCCTAGTATACACTATAGTATAGGCTAGACTACCAGGATTAGTGTCCCTTGGGAGCTAGAAGCTCACCCTGTCCAACTTGCATATCCTCCACCTTAGGCCTTTGGCTTCTCTAGGGTTAAAGAAGTTACGGGTGGTGGTTTTTTGGAAATAATGATGAGATAGTAGGGGGAGGATGAGATGACCAAGTGAAATTGTAAAATAGAATTTAAACATGTTTGTGTTTATGCCATTAGTAGTTATGGCCCTCCTCAAATGATGATAATTCCAAGTTTCCCCAAGGGCAGTTATGCATTTTGGGGTATTGGACTTCGGGGACGGGGCAGCAATAACATTCCGTCAGCTTTTCAGTTGTTCAGCATTGCCTGGGGACGTAAGGCACCACACTTAGCCTTCAGAAAGCAAGAGCGAGAAACACAGCCCTAACCGCCCATGGGACACAGGTGTGCTGCGAATACATAGGTAAACCTGTAATTACACTTGTGCTCAGTGCAAGGCAGGAAAAATGTCAAGGGCAGAAACAGGGAATTTGACCTAGTATGGGAGGGATGTCAGGAATGCTTGCTTCCGGCAGTGATGTTGGGGTTGTGAAGGGAGATCCTTTCTTGGGGGAAGGAAGAGACTTTAATGTGTAAGGAAGAGCCCCAGCAGAGACCCCCCATGATAGGTACACTGTAGGGGGACTCTGCACACTCAGGTACTATAGGGGGACTCTGTGCACTCAGGTACTATTAGGGGGGACTCTGCATGCTCAGGTACTATAGGGGTGGGCCGAGGAGAGCACAGGGATCTTTGAAGAAGGGGCAATGTTGTCAGTGAAGCTGGAACATAGACCTCTGCTGTTGAGACTCATTTTCTTTTCTATCAAGGATTATAGCCTCAATAGAACTCATAATTGTTCTGTGTAAACATCTTACCTTAGGCTTTGAGACTACTCTATTGAATTATAAAAATATTTACAATCATTTTCTTAAGCAGATCAGAACCTAAACCTAATTGACTAGTTTGTCAGCTCTTTGCATTACTAAGTGTCTGACTTTAAAACCATTGGGATTAATTTCCTTTTTCAAAATCTAATAGATTTGTGTTTAATATATGAGCTTTACATATTTCCAGCTATCCTATATACGTAGATACAAATTGATTTGTCCTGTATTTGTATACAGGAGAGCTGGACGTAAACAAAACACATATATTGATCCAGAGTAAATCTATAGATCTATCTGAGAGCTCTCAGGACTGATTTGCTTGCATTTCTCCGTGGAAAGGCCTCCTGAGTCTGGATGGGGGAAGCCTGAGCCCAGCTCTGAGAAGCTGTGATGCAGGCTGCGGGCAGTGGTGGGGAGCAGCGTGTCTCCTTGGTGGATTGCTTTCCAGCACCATCCAGGCAAACCGAGTAAAGAATCTGGCGTCTGAGTCTCTCCACCATATGCCTGGTTTTATTCGCTCTTATTCCCTGTTCCCTGTTTTTTCCTTCTCCTTTCCCTTCTTTGCCATTTTTTCCTTTATGTTTTTTTTTTTTTTTCTCTCTCTCTCTCTTTACAGTCCCCCATAATGATTTCTCAGCCTTTATAATTATGCTCTGGCTTTAACCTCAGGCCCTACAATGTTGGCCGCATTTGGGTAGTTCTGAATCATACAGCCCTTGACCTTCCTGTTCTTCATGGGTAACCGTAGGTCTCAGACGGACACAACCTTTTCCTTCTTGCAGTTCTCCTCAGGTGGCAGATGTGCTGCCTTGTGCACTGAATGCCCTCATCTCTCCCTTCTTCCCTGGATCAGGGAGGCTGCGGATAATGGAAACTATCTGAGTTACTGGAAGCAGAACAGGGTTTCATATGGGAATTAGGCGCTCACAAGAAGGTTGGAAGAAAAGGTTGCCAGTGAAAGGGGAGAAGAGGATCCAGGCTGGGCTCTTAGGGTGACACCCAGACAACACAGCTGAACTGGGTGCCCCCGGGGCTGGGGGCAGGGGATCTGCTGCCATCACTGCTGCCTTGTGGAGGCTGAGAATCAGGGCCACCTCTGGAGCTGCTGACCTTAAAGAACACAATGATCAGAGAAGCTGCTACAAAGTGCCACTCCACCCAGGAAGCAGGGAACTGAACACAGCCACCAACAACAAAACAAACTAGCAGACATATCTTTTTTATATACTCTCTCCCTCCCTTCTCACCCAGCTTATCTCCCCTGCAGAACCTGATCTGTGCCCGGAACCCTAACTGCAAGGAACTCTGGGAAATGTAGTTTCTACCTTCCCAGCCTCCCAGATCAAGGAACGCATCTTTGAAGGAGACAGGAAAGAATGCGGAATGACACCCCATCACATCTTACATATATCTAAAACATATTTCATCAGAGCCTTAGCTAGCATATTTCATTCAAGGCAGGTGGATGATATATTGTAAGAATCCAAAAAGGATCTAGTTGCTAACCAATTTCCATTTCAAACAGATGGATATTATAGTCATTACAGTCGAAATTGCTGGAAAAAGCATCAAGCAAATAGATAACTAAAAATTAGCAAGCTCCTGCCTCTGCATGTGGTTCTGTTTGAATGTGAAATAATTTTCCTTTGTTTGGGTGTAGTAATCAAAGCCAAATACAAGGAGAATTGATTACTAAAAAAGTTCTCCCCACCAAAGTCCCAGATAGTCTACGTTTAATAAATGGCAACATAGAGGAAGAACACAATGTCTGATAAGAGAAATAGGTCCCGACAGCTGACTCTTTCATTAGATGAATTATCTATGTATCTCTGTTTCTACCGAAATCTTTCTTTAACCTATAAGTTGAATGGTGCTTTTTTCCTTTCTTTCTTTCTTTTTTTTTTTTAAGGATAACAAAGATAGAAATGATCTATTCATTGGAGATTAAAATAAGAGTATTGACTCTAATCACTTATTTCATACGCTGGTGCATGTCAGGTTCTGTTCTTGCATTAAAGTAAATATGGCTGACTCTCCATAGTTAAGTAATAAATTATCATTTATCGGCAGTCAGAAATTCCATTTGCGCATTTAGGAATGAATCTTGATTATTGAATGAAGTCATTTTGTATTTGCCTCTGATATTGAGAGCTCGAAAACGAGAGCAGAGTAGCCGAAACCAATGGAGTAACCTGGTGAATTTGTCAGTCTATGACATGTATCTATTTTTAATTGATTTTTATGTCTCAAAAGGCAACACTCCATTCAGAAATCTTCTCTGGTAGATGATGAAAGCATTTAAATGCAGATTTACAAATGGTGCCTGGGGTAAACCACCTTATAATATGAAAGTGTTCTTCCAAATACAATGGTCACTCCCAGAGTTTAGCCACTACTCTCCAAGCCACGAAAACTAAACATAGTGCTTTTGCTCTGTAAATGCAGCTTCAAGACAAATCCACTGTCTTCTATCCTGACCCCCCTCCTAAGCCCCACTTACCATGTGTTCTCAGGGGGGAACTGTTTGAATCTAATATTACACTATTACTTGATTAATTGTAAAGGAAAGTAAGTAGTATTAATCTATATTACAGTAACACATTAGGATCTCTGATTCCCCCTCCCCACAGTTTTTCTCTTTCATTCGTATTTGAGTAAACAGTCAAGAGAAAAACCCGGATTTCCCTCCCACTGGGTTATGGGGGGATGGGTTCTCATCTTCAGCTGTATGGAGCTTAGTTGCAATTTACGTTGTAGGTCACACCTCCTTTTATGGATTGAAAATCAAAGTCTTTTGATTTTCCAAGTGTATTATAAAGTCAGAGAACATCCAAATCTGAACTCACTCTCTGGTTAGATCATTGATGGACTAAATTGAAATGGGAGGTGGGTAGAGAAAGCATGGTTTTGGGGTTTTTTAAAGCAAAATTTGAGGACCATCAAGCAAGACTAGTATTTGAACATCATTAAATGATTGTTTAGTCACTGACTCAAGATGTGGATGTTAAGAATCTCTTTTGTACCAGGATTGGTGCTGGGTTCTAAAGATAGATGGCTCTGCCTTTGAGAGACTGATACTCAGAGAGAGACAGTTATAAAGGGTTATATTAGGTAAACTGGTACTCTTATTGTGAGTATGGAGATTAGTGGTTTTCTCAAAGAAAAAGTGGGACATTTTCTCATGGTAAAGTGAAAGACAGAGTTAATTGAAACCTAGACATATTTCTGATTTCAAAGAATATTTACTGATATTTTTGACAACAGCAAGACAATAAAAAGGCAGCCAAGAGAGGGAAAAAAATGTCAACTGTCTCAGATGGGGTCTTTTATCTCCTCCTTTTAACCTACAGAAACTGAAGTGAGCTTGTCACAAGTTAGAGGGTTTTAGTGTTTAAAGAAATAATGAGTTTATAAGAAAAGAGGACTGCTTTTGGTTCTTTAGTCAACATTCAGAAAGTAGTCTTTTATCTTTAAAAAATTTAATTTTTTAATTAATTAAAAAATTAATTTAATTAAAAAATTTAAAAAATGTTAAGGTTAGTAGTATGGAAAGGGGGACCTCAATCCTATTGGGGACTTCCATCCTATGACTATAAGAAATTGAATTCAATTCCAAAAATGGGCCTGGAAGTAGATTTTCCTCCCAGAGCCTCTTATGACAGCTCAGCCTGGCCACTCTCTTGATTTCAGCTTTGTCACATCCTGAGAAAACTCAGCCATGTTGTTCCAAACTCTGGACCTACAGAACTGTGAGCTAATAAATGGGTGTCATTTTAAGTTTAAAAAGAAAAAGATCAGAACCAGTAACATTCTATAGGACATTGAATTTATAATTAGAGTACTTGAGAAAATGCAGGCACATTCTGAATATTAAGACATCTGCAAATGAAAAGGTCAATGCAATGATTTATGCAATTATGAAACAGATCTAGGGTGACCAGATGACATGTTGTTCAATCTGGGACACTTTTAAGAGTGAAAGGAGTACTATTAATGATTGCCCTGGGAAAAGAAGCAGAAATAGGGACCGAGGCCAGCAAACCAGGATTTATGGTCACCCAAGATTAAGATGCTGGTTGTATAACATTATTGCATTAACTGCAATATTGATTTCTTAAAAATTGTGGTAAGTATATACATAACATAAAAGATTTAAACCATTTGAAGTGTACAATTCAGTAGCATTAAGTATATGCATACTGTTGTACAGCTACCATCATTCATCTCCAGAATTTTTATCATCTTGCCTTGCTGAAACTGTACCTATTAAACAGAAAGTCCCTGTTCACCTCTCCCCTTCGCTCCTGGCAACCACCATCCTACTTCCTGTCTCTGAATTTGCCTACTCTAGGTACGTTACATTTGTGGAGTAATAAACATTCTGTCCTTTTGTGACTGGCTTATTTCACTTAGCATAATGTTCTCAGGTTTTATCCATGCTGTAACTTATATCAGAGTTTCCATTCTTTTTAATGATGAAAACTCTTCTACTGTATGTATTTCCACATTTTGGTTATCTATTCATTCACAGATGGGCACTGAGTTGCTTCCACCTTTGGCTCCTGTGAATAATACTGTTATGAACATGGGTGTGCAAATATCTCTGTGAGCCCTTTCTTGCTATTGTTTTGGGCATATACCCACCATATTAGTTTTTAAGTGGAGAAATTAAAAATGGAGGGAAAAAGAGCATTCTTTTTTTTTTTTTTTTTTTTTTTTTTTAAAGAGCATTCTTTACAGGATCTTTCTGGTTGTACTTCTTCAGTACGGTACTCTATCAGACCAGAGTCCAGCAATGCCTCTATAGACGTCATCAGAAAAATCCATTGTTACAGATGACCTGCTGAAAAATACACCCAGGGGTTCAAATTCCATCAGCACACAAGAAAGGAAGCTAGTATTTCTGTCTCTGCTACCATGATGCATTGATCTCGGATGTTTCTAAGTGAAAAGGGCTGGCATTTAGAACGCCAGAATCTGAGTCAAGTGAATGGACTTCAGCAGCATAAGGAACCAGAAAATGAACAGCATGAGACTGAACAACAGGAGGCTCCATGTGACCTAGAACATCTTTGTAACGCAGGGGACCATGAACTTCCTGGAAACAGGCCACAGAACCAACTGCCATCTGTTGATTTATAAGCCGAGATGAAAGGAGACAGGCTACAGGGGAATGTGGACCTTCCAGATACTGAGAAAAATGTTCTCTTGGCGGTAGAAGTAGATATGAGAACGTCAATGTCAAGAACATTGGTCCATCTGATCTCAACTTAGATAATCCCTTCATGGAAATGGGAGCATCAAAATATAACTCTTCATCTCAAATTTTAAGCATTTTCATTTCCACCAGGGATTTATAGACCTGGAAAGTAATGTCGACAAGTCTGGAACAAAAAAAGAATTACCACATGCCTCTCTAAGTCTCTTTGGCAGATGTCAGCCTTCTCTGCAGTCAATAAAGAAACTAATTCATCTGTAACTGCAGCCTTGAGGGAACTTGATAAACCTTTGGTCGTCGGTAAGAGCCAAGCTTCAGAAAATACATCTGCAGAGGTTAAACTGCCAATCAGAAATGGTAGCCGAGAGCCCAACAGGTATTAAGGAGCTTTGAGTAAAATGGACCCAAAGTAAACATCTTACAGCTTTCCAGAATGAACAGTGCCTGCCCACAAGTCTGTTCTCACCAGATCACGCCTGTATCAGTGGGGGCTGAAATGCTACCAGGCAAGTCCACATGAAAACCTGCACACAAATGTTTATGATCTGAATACCCCCAAATTGCAAATAACCAACATGTCCTTCAGTCGATGAATAGACAATCTGTGGTATAGTCATGCAATAGAATGATACTCAACGATGAAAATACCTATTACGCCATGAAAAGACTTGAAGGAACCTTAAATAAATATTGCTCAGAAAAAAGAAACCATTCTGAAAAGGCTAAATGCGGTATAATTCTGAATATAGGACATTCTGGAAAGAGTAGTATATGAATCAGGATCGAGATAGTAAAGAGGCCAGTGATTGCCAGGGATTTTTAGGGGGAGATAGAAGATCAATAATGGAGGATAGGGGACTTTCAGGTCAGTGAGACTATTCTGGACGATACTGTCATTATGGACACGAGACATCTTGTATTTGGCAAAACCCAGAACAGTACAATGCGAAGAGTGAACCCTAATATAACTATTGGCATTTGTTAAAAATCATCTATCAATATCGGTTCATCAGTTTTAACCAATGTTCCACAGCAATGCAAAATGTTAGTTAAAAACTGCATAAAACGTGTCTCAAAAAATGAAGACACACTTCACTTGGTGTTAGTGCAGAAGATGTAGCAAATGTTACCCGCGGGGATCCGGGTGGTGGCATGTCGAGGGCAGGGTAAACTTGGCTTCGAGTCAATGAAGGGAACAAATGAGAGCAGTTCTGTCATCGATTCCCAGCTGAAACATCTACTGGCTACACTGTACCAGACTGTTCACCCAAACTCTTACCAGCTGGCCTCTGAGCAAACTGCTTCCCTCCCATATCAGTTAAAGACTTGGGTCTGGGCCTCCGGAATCCACTGACACATCTGAAACCAGAGAAGACGGGAGTCCTGAAGAGACCCAGCCATTCCCCAGGTCCTGCCCACAGACTGCCATCAATTCCCCCCCCCCCAACCCCCGGATGCTGGGACCCCACTGAGATTCTCTGTGCTGGCTCTCTGTGGGAAGCTCTTGAGCCCTTGCGGCAAGTGAACGGAAATGCAGACCCAGCTTTTCCTGTTTTTCTAGCAAGGAATGGGGTCATTCCTACAGAGCTCTGGCAGAGTGGGCTAGCCCATACACCTTGAAAAAGCTATATAGATACACACGCACACCCAGATGTGTCCATATATGTAGAAACCTGCACGCAGCATATCGAGCTGGGTATTTTTAGGTTTTTGTGATTTATTTTTCTCCAAAGTAATTTGTGATCTTTTGTCTGATAATCTGCCCTACTTGTGAAAATTTGAGCCTTTTGAAATATATGAGCAGTATGTGCATCCAGAAGCTTTTAATTCTCATGGAGATGATATATTCTGGCATAAAAGTGATGGTTTTGTGTGTAGCATACCACCTTACAATGATCGTGAATCTTCGAAAAGTGGAAACTACTAGAAATCACACCGCATGTGCAGCTGAAAGCAGATGAGCGGAACACTGGCTCTCTGTGCTGTGGGCAGGGAGTGCCCTGTTGACTCAACTGTCAGCTTGTAAACTTTAAACCACACAGTTCGGTGTTTTGAAGGAGTCCCGGTGCTCGGGGGGTTAGGATTCATGCAGGGGAAACAGGACATCAGAGAATAATTGGTCAGTAAAACAGTGAAGGAAAAACAATGCTCTTTTGACACAAAAATGTTTATTGTAGGTAAACAGAAATCACTAAAGCATTTTTACAGGTTATTGGATCATCTGTGCAACAGCTGCTTCAGTCAAAGCCGGGACCGAGTCACTCCCATTTTCCTGGATCTGTTTAAACTAGACCATAGTGGGTTTGCTGGGTCTCTGGATTGATAGGATCAGTACATGCGGATTCCTGTCCATAGTCCTTAAGAAGGTTATACGGTTTCCTTTTCTTTACCAGTTGGCTCTCAGGTGTTTATAGGTGACACCAATGGCGTTAGTTTGCACCTACTCTGACACAGAACTTAAACCTCTTTCCGCGCACACAGCTACTGGCCCCACCTCAGCACAATGCTGTTCCCTCTGGCCCTCAGGCCCCGTGCCCACCTCCTCTCTGCCTTGCTCAGCATCCGGGGTCCTTCACTTGACATTAGCCGGGTGAGGCTTCCTGCTTGCGGGATGACCAATGGCTTCAGAAAGAGTACACTGTGGTCCCTGTCAGTCCCCAAAGTGCCAGTAGAATGACCAGCCTGTGCAGTTTCACCACAGTTTTCTTCAAAACCGTGGTGTTGCTATAAAACCCAGTGTTGGAAGCCTGCAGCAGGAAACCGGAGGGTCTATGGGGGTGGAGGGGTGTCCTAGAGCAGAGGGGCTGCAGGGGGCTGAGAGAGGGATGAAGGACAAGGAAGTAGGCAAGGCTTGCGGACGCCTCTTAGAAAGGAGGAAAAGCGGGGTATCTAAAGATTGTGGGCAGGTGGGGGGCTGAGAATGGTTGTCCTGGTGTGTGGTTTTCTGTTCCTGTATCAGGAGAGAGGAGGTCATTGGGGGAGAGGCTGCAGGTGGAGAGAAAGGATTGGCCAGGGGCCAGGAAAGATGAGATCAACAGAGAGATGCCAGCCTTTGAGAGGCATCTTGACAGTCCGGGGAGGAGAAGGGATGTGAGAGACCGGGGGTGGCAAGGAGGGAAACTGAAGGAATTTGCATTTTCTTAGAGAAGGAGGAGCCAGAGTTAGCCGGATAAGGCACTGTTTTGTCAACATCTCAGGCTTTCTGGGGAAATTGAATTAGGATCCCAATGCAAACGATACAACCTTAAGCTCTGGTTTTATATCTCTTTGCCCATTTTTTGGCTCTCGTTTTCTCACACATGAGCTCTGCAGCATCTCATTCTCTAAAGGTTGAGGAGGCCTTAAAAGAGGGATCGGCTGACTGAAGCAGACAATTGGCCTTTCTGAGGAAAAAGCTGCGTTAAAAAACTTAAGTCGTTATTGTCATCTTCCTGATTTGTGTTCTTGAAAAACTCTTTTTCTAAAATACCGTATTTCAACTTTGCTTTTTTAACATTTCTTGTTTTAATGACACAGAAACTGGGGCACGGCTTACAGTTGAGGGCGTCTTATCCACTTTCTTGGCACAATAAATATGCGTGTTACAAAATAGATGGTGTCTTAGGATGGGCGACCCGGACAGAAGAGCACAGACTGGGTGCCTTAAACAGTGGATATTTATTTTCTCACAGTTCTGGAGGCCGGAAGTCCCAGAGTAAGGTGCCAGCCAATCTGGTTTCTGGGAAGAGCCGTCTTCCTGGCTTGCAGATGGCCAACAGATGGCTACCTTCTTGCTGGGTCCTCTCATGACCTTTCCTTTGTGTGCACATGGACAGAGAGCCACCCACGCCCGACCCCTGGTGTCCTTGCTTGCATTCGTTCTTAAAGTAGGCTCCACAGCCAGCGTGGGCCTTGAACTCACAACCCCAAGGTTAAAAGATGCATGCTCTACTGAGCACACCAGGTACCCTTCTGGGGGTCTTGTCTTCCAAGAACATTCTAAGGACCCCACCGTTATGACTTCATTTGACCTTAGTTACCTCCTCATAAGCCCCCGCTGCAAAGACAGCTGCATTGCAAGTTAGAGCTTCAACATGAATTTTGGGGGAGACACAAGCTGTCAGGCCATGAAGACAGCAGCCTACACTCCATTAAGGAGTGGATGGCCGTCACCAAGAAATACCTCCCTCAGCTTCAGGTTAAATCTTTGGTCTTATTTATTCTTAGTTTTTAACTTGGAATCAGACCTCTTATATTTATTTTTTTAAGGAGATTATGATACAACCCAGTGAAGGTTCAAGAATGGTATTTATCATTGGAAATTTGCAATAATAGGCTGTGCGTCCTTATAGGCTTATCTCTGAAGAGACAAACACAGTTATAAAACGGGGTCTGGAAACAAAAAAAAATTAAACTTTCTGAAACAGTCTGATTTATTCTGGGCACAGACTTAATAACTCCTGCTGCTAGAAGAAGTACAATTTACTGCCACAGCAAAGCTTAAAATGTCAAACATATTCTTACAAAATACAATGCAAGCTGCCTGCAAATTAGACCATCCTCTTAGCTGGCGTATTTCCTACGTCTCCGCAGCTTTCATAATTGTGGCACTTACTGAGAATGGAAGGCCTCTGTGCGTGAGGCAAACATTCTAACTCCAGTAGTGTGTCAGTTGCCATCGGTATTGAGCAGGTAAGGGTTGCTACACAGACCCTGGAGGGAACTAAGAGATCCAAGCTATTAGGAGCTCCGGATAAAGGAGACAGAACTAGCACGGAAGCGAACACAGCAAGGAGATGGTGTCAGAGAGCTCGGGTTACAAAGCAGAGGCTGCCAATCAGAAGGCCAGGAGCCAGGGACTTGGCAGGAGGTCACAGCAGCTGCGGCCTTTTCCAGCATCCAGCTCCGACTCAGAGCCCACGAGGGATGAGAGTGGTCAGCACAGATGTCACCAAATTGGTCTATCCAAAGCTGACCCTTCTGATGACTCAGAAGTCTTTTCTTCCCGTTTTAGGTAGGATTTAGAGGTTTAGTTGCCTGATTTCTGTTAGGCCAAAAAAAAGAGTGAGAAGTGCCGACAGCCAGGGAGGACGGAAACGGTGAAGAAGTACTCCAAACTGTGCCACTCGGTGTAGGGGCAGACACTCCATTCAGCCCCGGAGAGCATCACTCTTACACTCTGTCAGACTTAGCGCTCACGTTGCCAATTTAAAAATAGGCCATTTAGGGGCGCCTGGGTGGCTCGGTGGTTTAGCCTCTGCCTTCGGCTCAGGTCATGATCCCAGGGTCCTGGGATCGAACCCCGCATCGGCTCTCTGCTCAGCAGGAAGCCTGCTTCCTCCTCTCTCTGCCTGCCTCTCTGCCTACTTGTGATCACTGTCCATCAAATAAATAAATTTTTTTTAAATCATTAAAAAAATAGGCCATTTATAGGGGCGCCTGGGTGGCTCAGTGGGTTAAGGCCTCTGCCTTCGGCTCAGGTCGTGATCCCAGGGTCCTGGGATCGAGCCCCGCATTGGGCTTTCTGCTCAGCGGGGAACCTGCTTCCCCCTCTCTCTCTCTCTGCCTGCCTCTCTGCCTACTTGTGATCTCTGTCTGTCAAATAAATAAATAAATAAAATCTTAAAAAAAAATAGGCCATTTATAGGCTATTCAGGAAGACCTCAAAAGCATGTATATTATGTTAGATTTCCATAAAAGTCATTAAAATAAATATAATACTTTGATCAACCTCAGCTATTTGTAATGTTAAATTAGGTGATCTAGGTTTTCATTTAAATTGACCTGATTTGGAGTTCAGCACGTATTTATTGGACACAGGCCTTCCCAGACTCCTACAGGAGAGGGACGGCACATGTTAATTCCATCCGGCACCATCCCAGAGGAGGAGCAAGATGGTGCAGAAGCTCAGAGTGACCCTGCCATCAGGGGAGTCAGCCCCTCCAAGATGAGCCAAGCCTGTTTGTTCAGAAGCTGGGCACAGTGAGGAGGTCCACGGTGGAGGGCTAAAAGCTCCATTTCCCTAGATCACAGGAGCGGGAAATAGAGGTCACAATATGTTCCTTACCGTGTTTTCATTTTACAGTGTTCCTTTTGATTTTATGTCATGAGAATATAAAGGCATTTTAGGATCGCCTAACATTCCTTATCAGCACAGACACCCAATGGTCGATACTCCAGAGGTATGGGAGGTACAAGTCATAAAATTCTAGGTAGCATGAAAATAACCTTTTTTACAGTGCCTGAAAAATTGGATTGAGAAGCAGGAATGTTCTGTGGGTTCTATGTTCGAACACTGGTTCATTCTAGGGTTCTGGGTAAATCATTTCCTGTATTTATTTTCTCTCTGAAATGATCGTCTAAAGATACATGCGGTGCCCTGAAGTCTTTATCAGCTACATACTAGCATGTCGGGCAAAAGCATGTGCAAAAAACCACCCAAAGTCTCAGGAAAAAGGGTAATCCGTAATGGGATGAGGCAGTGGCAGAGCTAGGTCTTGACCTCAGGACCTTGGGTCTTCAAGGTCACATTCTCGACTCCTGCTCTCCCCTACCGCTTGCACAGACTGAAGCTCTTCAGATCACAGTGAGGTCATGGGGACGAGGATAATGATGGCTTGCTGACCCCAGGGGTTTTTCTTGTGGTAGAACTGACATTAAAATGACTTTCTCCTCCTGGCATTTGACCCATGTAAATTATTTTAAACTTTTCTTTACTAATGCACGACACCTAAGCTTATTCCTTTCTAACACGAGCTGTCCTTAAACATCGGTAATTTCCAGGGAAGGCAAAGCCGCCTGAGTTTTCAATTTTTCTTGTTAATTAAGTATGGAAACTGTCACTCTCCTAGGAGAATTACCATCACCAATCCACTTAGAATGCTAGCAGAGTATTAAATATGTTTTCAGAATATCATCTTAACTCCGAATGGTGTGAGTTTTGAATTTGTTTGAAGCATTGTGACACGTCATTGTTCAGGTAGAAGGATCTTGTAATACAGCTTTCAAAAAAGAGTGATAAAGACGAATTTCTATTTTAAATGAGATGTTCCTCAAATCACAAAAGACATACACTCACTAAACAACTATAAAGGTCTGCAGAGCTGTGTGACTGTCTTGGGACACTGCCTGTTTGATGAAGGTGAGGTTGGGAAGGGGACTGAAATGGGCAGACGTTCCTGATTTCTCTTCCTTTAATCTGGAGAGCCACCGGCTTGCTCTATGGAATTTTCTTTTCATAAACGGACATTAATTCATTATCAATTTCTGATTCGTGTGTCCTGGAGAGCTACTATAGTTTCTAATTAACTATCAAAATCTCTTCATGTCCTCTGGTCCGAGGTCTGAATTTTTATGGAATGCCACCAGGCTGCGAGGAATCTTAGACAGTGACATCTCGAGGTGTGAACTGGGCTGCATGTTGATGTTTAGCTGCGCCTTCCGAGGAGGACCAGTCCTCAGGATGGTGAGGACGGCCAGCCCACAGGGGACACCGGGCTCACAGGGGACAGCGGAAGTGCACTTTCTGATTTAACAATGCCTGTTAGTTGGGGTGCGTGGGTGGCTCAGTGGGTTAAGCCTCTGCCTTTGGCTCAGGTCATGATCTCGGCGTCCTGGGATCGAGCCCCGCATTGGGCTCTCTGCTCAGCGGGTGTCTGCTTCCTCCTCTCTCTGCCTGCCTCTCTGCCTACTTGTGATCTTTCTCTCTCTCTGTGTCAAATTAAAAAAAAAAAAAAAAATGCCTGTTAGTTACTAGAAGAGCGGAAGCATGACAGACATGCACCAAGCCCTTTATTCCCTGTGCTGGCCTCACCTGACCAGTGTCCCTGAGAGTCAGCAGGGATGTGTGCTCCTACTTATGGAAAACCAAAGTCCCTCCCCTTGGGATTATAGCTGGATTTCCATCCGGGCTCTCTGTCTATACAGAGAGAATTATTTGAGATCCTAGGCTCCTTTACTGATACCAAGAATCTCTTCCCTTTAATTTTGTCCTGGTGATATTTCCAGTAACTACTTAGTTTTCTTCCAGGTAAGAAAATTGTATAAAAACATCAAAAAACGAACTTAATTGTTAACTTTTGGGGACATCTGTTATTAGTAAGGAGACAGGTTAGTTCTTTCACTGTCCTTGAACTTTGGGCTCTGAGATCTATTTTTTATGTGACCCTGTTTGTAATCTGTCCTCACTTTTTACTTCGAAAGTAGCATTTGACTGGGTTTTTTTATTGTACCGTATTCTTACTCACACACAACAGTCAAGAGAACATGTCGATGGCAGTGGCAGTACTTAGCACTGTCCCATGGTCCCAAAAAGCCCTCGAGGCTCTGTCTTGGCTGCAGGGCTCCTTCCCCATGAACATGAGCTCCAGTGTTCGCCTCCCGCCTGGTGCCTTCTGCAACCTTTACCTGTCATTGAAATCCAAGAGTTGGCTGCCCTGACCTAGTCTTCTTTGAGCTTTGTAACGTATTCCAGTGTATTAGACATTGAACGCAGCTGTCAATGGTAATGCTAGTCCACAGATTCGGTTCTTAAAAGTAGCGAGCAAAGTTGAGAAAATATCTGCCGCAGAAAATGATGACCTCATCTGGAACATGAACTAGGACCCGGCACCGGAGCTGCTTCTGAGATGGCCCTGCTGCCCGTCACCGCGCCCTCCTCCTGGCTCCCACCGTGCGGGGTAATGTGTGTGGGGACTGACAGGAGGGGAAGTTCAAGTTTCACAGGCTGTCGGCGCTTGACGGTCATGTTGCAATTTGGGGATGTTAAGGCCCATTTCTATGTGACAGTCAGAATCGTAAGAGGACAGGCACTCTGTATGTAGGAGGAAGTACCGCAGACCTGCAGAAGCTAAACGACTTGCCCGAGGGCGCGCACTGGGGGCAGAGCTGGGCCTGGGCCTTCTCCCCGAGACTCTTCATCACAGCGAAGTGCTGAGTTCTGCTCCTGAAGTTCTGTTTGTGAGGATGCATGCATTCAGGCTTCAGCTTTCAGGCTGCATGTTTTAGCAACTGAGTGAACGGGGAGGACAGACACCCTCCCGGGAGGCTTCTCGGGGCTCAGTGCCGCCTCCACCTTGCTTCCCCCCAGATGTGTGGCGCGGCTCACATGTCACGTGATTCTGGGACAGCAGCCGGGTGCCCCGCCATCACCGTCTACCTGGAGCTGGGCTCAGATCCCACAGATTAAGGCTGCAGTCCCACAAGGCCGCCCCCTGCCCCCACCGCCGACCCCAGTTACAGGTCCAGCTCGTGTCCTGTGCGCCTCAGGTGTCCCCACCGCCACCCCTTCTGGGCTTTGGCTCATTTGCTAGAGTGGCTCACAGAACTCAGGGAGACACTTTACCTACCAGATTCCCGGTTTGTTTTTTTAAAAGATGTAACTTAGGAACAGCCAGATGGTTGAGCTGCCCGCAAGGCCCGGACCTCACTAAGGCCCCAAGCTTCTGTCCCCTTAGAATGTGAGGTGCACCACCCTCCTGGCACGAGTGCGTTCTTGTCCAGCACAGGGCAGCTCTCTAAACCTTGTCCTTCGGGTTTTTATGGAGGCATGACTGATTCAATCATTGGCCACTGATGTTTGAACTTAACCCCCATTTCCTCTCACTTCCTTGGAGGTCTGGGGGATGGGCCTACAAGTCCGGCCCCTCTGCTCCCCTGGCAACCAGCCCATCCTTACGGGTTTTCCAAAGGTCACCTCATTAACATAATGAACTCAGGTGTGGGGGAAAGAGGCTTGTTCTTTGTTAATAACAAAGGATACCCATTTCACCTTTATGCTCTGGAGCTACATCAGGAATAGCTAGGAACAAAACCCTAAATATTATAACAAAAGATGTCCCTAGGGCTCTTTAAAGTTCAAGGGTTTTAGGAGCTATGTGCCAGGAGCAGTGGTCAAAGACCAAACATTTGTTTCTTATTCTAAATCACGTATCCTACTGAATGACTGTCTCATGGATAATATGCCCAGCCACACAAGAAAAAAATTGGGAGAGACCCCCACTTACTAAATAACTAAACAAAGACAATGGGGAGGAAAAGGGGCAGGAAAAGGATATTGTTAAGATTTTCAGAGAGTTTTGTAGAGATCCACTACTTATTTTCCTCCAAATATTGGCATGTGGTTATGATGTTTGCATATTAGAAGCCTATTTTCATGACCAAAATTATTTTGTGTTTTATGTTTGCATGAAATATGTCCCATTCATTTATCCAGTGAAGATGACTGAGCATCTGTTGTATGCCCAGTGGTGCTCAAAGTGCTGTGTATACATCAGGGAACCCCAAACACCTGATTCCATGGTGTTCACAAACTAGTTGGGGGACGCGGTAGTAAACAACTCCAGCAGGATGAAGACATGGAATTTTCTTGCTTTCCCTTTTTGCATACGAGTGCAGAAAGACAGCAGTGTCATCTTCCGTCCCCTCCCCCAGTCCCTGGCAGCCACCATTCTGCTGTCTGTCTCTATGGACTCAACTACTCTGGGGACCTCAGATAAGTGGGTCATCGATTTGTCCTTCGCTGTCTGGCTGTATCACATAGCCTGTCTTCAAGGTTCATCTGTGTTGTAACATGTGTCCAAATTTCCTTCCTTTTTAAGGCCTAATACTATGAAATCTGGTTTTGTGAGCCTCAGGCCAACCCATGTTGAAGAACTGGGACACGGTTGAGGATATATTTAGAGAGAATTTTTCGGCGTACTGTGGGTGCCCCTTTCCGTGTTCTCCCTCCTCCTCTCTCTCCTTCTCCCTCTCTCACACACACAGACATACCCACACACACGGCATCTTGGGAGAACAGATGGAGATGTTTCTCCCATCCTCGAGGCAAGTGGCAGGACTTCAGGGGAACCACACAGAAATCTTGGTCTGTGACCCTGAGGGCGCAGGAGTCTGGGGTCAAGCACACGCTCGAGAAATGGAGAGGTTGGTCAAAGCAGCAGAGCAGGAGGTATTGTTTGGGAAGTACCAGCCCTCTCACTGAGGAGGGATGAAGGGTATTTTCCTGGGGCCAGAGGTGGGCCACACAAGATAAATGGCATTGGCCTAGCTGCTGCACACAGTCTGGTGCAGGCGGCTGACAAGATGGCGGGTGAAAATGCGGGAGGCCTAGAGCAGGAGACCAGCTGCTGAGAACCATCATAAGCTGCCAGGGCAAGAGTGGGCTCCTGTCAGGAAACGACAGGTCAGAGGTCTGCAGTGATGAGGGTCTACAGGAACCCATGCAAGTGGTCCGTGCAGGCCACCAAATGCTGCGTGAAATAGAGAAGCAGCCTTCGGTTCCCTGCATGCCCAGAGATCATGGACATCAGCTCTTGCCAGTTTCTGTCAAAAAGGGACTTTCCTGGCTCCCTCACATCGCCTTGCCAGTCGCCCCTCCGAGCACTCTAGCACTGGAAGTTTTGAAGCAAGCTGGGCCAGAAAGTAGGTCCAAAAGAACTATCACTGCTCTCCACCTTTCCTGCCACGGATTTCACTACGACAGCGGGCCCAAGCTGGGAAAGTTCCAGAATGCAGTGCAATACGGAGTTTGCTCTTACACTGGGCAGGGAACCTTCACTTCAGAAATCAGCATGTTTGTGGCAAAGCGAGCTGGAGAACAAGAGCAACGGAAGTATGAGTGCCATTGAGTAGGTCTCTGGGGACATCACGTCACCTGCATATCCCTCTTGTTCCACATGACAGTTCTGCTAAGGCTGGCGATGACACAAAGCGGAGTGTTGCAGTCTGTGCTCAAAGCCATGACTTGGGGTTGGTGGAAAGGGACTGGCCCTCTGATGCATTATTGGGAAAACGAAAAGCATTTTACCTCTTTCTTGCATAAAAGGGGGAGAAAAACCATGAGGGACTCTTAATGCTAGGGAATAAACAGGGTTGCTGAAGGGGATGGGGGGATGAGGTAACTGGGTGATGGGCCCGTGATGTGATGAGCACTAGGGGTCACATGCAATGGGTGAATTACTGAACGCCACATCTGAAACTAATGGTGTACTGTAGGTTGGCTAATTGAATTTAAAGAAAAAAAATTGGGGACAACAGCAGCAAAGTTGGTTTTTTTTTTTTTTTTTTTTTTTTTTTTTTTTTTTTCCCTGAACGTAGCTTCCCTGACTATTCCATTTGCTGGGTCCAGCACTGTGGTCTAGGGTTAAGAAGTGTTTTATGATCAGTATGATGGTGGAAAATTGGGCAATAAGAGGGAAGCCCATGAGTAGACACAGCGTTTTTGAAGAATTTTGCCATAAAAGGAAGCAAGGAAATTAAGGCTTAAACTGGACAGTGATCTGTGGTCATGCCTGGGAAGGTTATATCTTTTTAAGAGACATTAAAAGATATTGAACCATATTTTTATATTAATGGGAAAGATTTAATAGCAAAGGGAAAGTTTTGTTTTTTAAGAGATATTGAAGCATATTTTTATATTAATGGGAAAGATTTAATAGCAAAGGGAAAATTGATGGTTGGCAAGAGAGGGGAGAGATGTGCAGGATGGAAGCTGTTGAGCTGTCAGCATATAGCTGGTAGGTTTGTTTTCTAGGTTACTATGAACAGTTCATCCCTTGTCTTTCTTCCAGGAGGAAGGAGTGTATAATAAATGCAAATAGGTTAGCATGAGCCCATGGAAATCAGAATGTTCCACACATCCCCAAACAATTTATATCATATGGGTATCAAGCATTTTGTTGAACATATAACTGTTGAATATATGTAGACCCCAGGATAAAATTTAGAACTTATCCAGAACTACATCAAAATAAAAGACACAATCTTTTCTGCATCAAAAGACACAATCAACAGAGTGAAAAAGCAACCTACAGAATGGGAGATAGTATTTAAAATTATACATCTGGGGGCACCTGGGTGGCTCAGTGGGTTAAAGCCTCTGCCTTCAGTTCAGGTCATGATCCCAGGGTCCTGGGATCGAGCCCCACAACGGGCTCTCTGCTCCGCAGGGAGCCTGTTTCCTCCCCTCTCTCTCTCTGCCTGCCTCTCTGCCTACTTGTGATCTCTCTCTGTCAAATAAATAAGATCTTTAAAAAAAAAAAAAATCATACATCTGATAGGAGGTTTATATCCAAAATATATAAAGAGCTCCTACAAATGAATAACAACAAGGAAAGAAAGAAAGAAAGAAAGAAAGAAAGAAAGAAAGAAAGAAAGAAAGAAGAAAAAGAACAAGCTAGATCACCTGACTTTAAAAATGGGCAAGGGCGGGGGGGCACCTGAGTGGCTCAGTGGGTTGAAGCCTCTGCCTTTGGCTTGGGTCATGATCCCAGGTCCTGGGATCGAGCCCCATGTCAGGCTCTCTGCTTGGTGAGGAGCCTGCTTCCTCCCTCCCTCTCTGCCTGCCTCTCTGCCTACTTGTGATCTCTGTCAAATAAATAAATAAAAAATAAAAATAAAAATGGGCAAGGGAATTGAATGGTTTTGTTTTTTTAAGATTTTATTTATTTCACAGACAGAGATTACAAGTAGGCAGAAAGGCAGGCAGAGAGAGGAGGAAGCAGGCTCCCTGCCAAGCAGACAGCCTGACGCGGGGCTCAATCCCAGGACACTAGGACCATGACCTGAGCCGAAGGCAGAGGCTTTAACCCACTGAGCCACCCAGCTGCCCCTTGAATGGGTATTTATCCAGAGATGACATAAAAATGGCCAACATGCATATGAAAGATGCTCAGTATCACTAATTACTAGAGAAATGTAAATAAAAACAATGAGATACCACCTCACACCCAATAGGATAGATAAAATTAAAAAAAAAAAAAGAACAGAAAATAGCACATTGGGAGGAGGTAGCACCCTTGCACACCATCAGCAGGAGTGTAAAATGATTGAGGCACTCTAGATAACAGTATGGAATATCCTCAAAAAATTAAAACTATCATATGATCCAGCAACCCCATTTCTGGGTATTTACCCAAAGAACAGAAAGTAGAATCTTGAAGAGCTTTTTGCACACCTATGTTCTAGCGGTGTTGATCACAATACCCAAAAGGTGGAAGTTACCCAAACGGCCATCAACAGATGAAAGGATAAACATCGTGGTGTGTACATATAATGAAATATTGTTCAACCTGAAAAAAGGAAGGAAATCCAGAGGTGAAACTTAAGGTCATTATGCTAAGTGAAATAAGCCAGTCACAAGACAAATACTGTATGAGCCCACTCATATGAGGTATCTAAAGTAGATAAACCCTTAGAATGATGGGTGGTTGATAGGGATTGGGGAAGGGGAAAAGGGGAATTATTATTATTTAATGGGCATAGAGTTTCAGTGTTGGAGGATGAAACCTTCTGGAGATCTGCTGAAGAACAATGTGAATGTACATAAGGCTACTGAGTTGTACACTTACAAGTGGTTGAGATGATAAATTTTATTTCACATGTTTTTATCACAACTAAAAATAAAAAATTTTAATTTATGACTTATTATTTGCCTCTTTCCTTTTAAAAGTTGTGAATCTAACAAGAGATTTTAACTGATGCTTCTAGCTATTTGGAAGCACTCATTCCTTCCCTTGGCAATTGTCCACCACCACCAAATCTGCCAGATACAGTAAGAGATATTATGGGTAAAGAGATGAGGCAGGGATGGTTCTTGTCCATACAGAGCTGAAAGTTAAGTTGGAGGAAATAAACATAAACACGAGTACAGTATTGTCTTTTCAGTTCCGTGTGATCCGTGCTTCCTGACAAGCGACAGAAACGGACATTGGTGATCTATTGGCTGATTAGGAATTTATTGGAAGGATATGGAGGTCATAGAAAGTCAGAGAATCAAACTTGGAAAGTAAGTGCACCCTAGGGCAGCTCCAGAACTCACAACCCTGAGGTTCAGTCATCAATCTGACCAGGACTCACTACCACCAATGCAGAGGCCTCCTGCCACACAAGGCTCCGTGGCCATAGTAATCGCTGGAGTGTGAGGACCTCTAAACTCGCAAACCCAGAGCCATAACAACAGAGAGAACATATTTTAAAAATAATTAGATATAATTATATGTAATAATTAGATATAATTATTAGCAGCATCACTCTAAATTCTCCCTTCCCTTCTACCTCATTTTCCCAAAATGGACCTATAAGAAAAAGAGAGTGTCACGTATCATATAGATCAGAATCATATATACAAGCCCCATCTCGCAGTCACAAGATATTGTTTCCATGTGGACCTTAAGTAAGTCTTTCTTAGGCCATTCTACTGTTTAAAAAGGCCCGAAATTTCTAGGTCCATGGTAAGATCAGTGATAGGACATCATTTATTACTTCTTTCACTGTAAGGTATGTTTCTTGGTCCAAAGCAATGTTGTGTGAGATACCATGTACTTGTTTCATGAACACCATGTGAGGCAGCCAGGATAGACCAAATAGTGGCCCCCGTGGTGCTGGTGTTGATGTGTATCCATGTCATACAGGGGGAGGAACAAGAGGGCACAAGGTGGTGAATCTAGCTGGGGGACAGGAGAGCCTTCATAGAGAATATGGCACAAACAGACCCTTCCAAGATAATTGTGTCTCCCAGGTATCCCAGGGGAGCAAGGTAGTTCCAGGCAGAGGGAGCAGATGAGAAAAACCATAAAGACATCAAATGTCTAAAGCATTCAGAGAAATTCAAGTCGTAAAGGTACAGCATGACATGAGCTAAGGAGCTGGTCCTGGACCACAAGTCAGCTAAGGATCTACACCGATTCCTTTATTCTTCATCACAGCAAGAATTTCTCAATGAAAGAAGCCATCATTGGTTTAAGTTCCGGTGCCAAGTCCTTATGGCAACAAGCAGTTTGCTGACTGGCTACTTTGAGTGGAACATCATAGTGGGAAATGCTGAAGCATAGGCTGGGGTCACATCTTGGAGGGCTTTATGTGACATGCTGAGGTATTCAAACTTGCTCTTTAAGTCCGAAGAGGAGTGAGATGTGACCTTGACCAAGCTGTTGAGGACACATTTTAGGGCACAGAGCTGTGAAGCCTGGGGGACTGGTGGGTCTAGAAACCATTGTATCAACCTGGTCCCCAAAACTCAGCCCTTTATTTCAGTGTTGGTTTGTGATCAAGCTAATGGAATGAGAAAATTAGAGGAGGTTTAGTCAGTTTTCCACAAAGCTAAATATTATTCAATATTAAAGATATTTCTTTAGTTCGAAATTGTGGGCCTCTCAACTTTCATGGGGGTAAATTATCCATTCATCTATGCAATTATGGTGACAGTATAAAATTGGTGTTAAAAATGTGTGTGTGTGGGTGTGTGTGTATGTCCATCCTAGCTTCAAGTAAAGAACCAGCTGGCCCCTCTGGTTCTCCAGATGTCCGTCTGAGATTTTTGGGAGAGGTCTGTGAAATCCATAAGAGTAGGAATTCCAAGCTGAGGCATTGGGGAAGGAGTGGGAGGCACATAAGAGGTGAGATGCAGATCGAATCTGTAGGAAAAGATGCTTGACCGTCCAGATCTTACTGTACTTTGTGTGCATGTGACCCTCTTCCTGAATCTCAGATAATCCAATTTTTTTCATGACAACCCTATGAATACCACTTTTGGATCAATGGTATTATAAACACCTTTTTATGAATGCAGAATACATCTTCACGTTTATCCCCTAATCCTATTCTTAGAGAATCATCAGATGGTATCTCGTTTTACATTGACACCATAGCCTTCATGTCAAATTCCATCTTGAACCATCATTTGACAGTAAGACCAGTGTGGAATTCCTTATCACCTGACCTGCCAAAACGTTCTTTCCTACGAGTAAAGAAGACGGGTCACATTCTGCTTCTCTTCTGGTGTTGCCCTCCTTCAGCATCAAAACAATTTTCTTCCAAGTTGCCATTCTGGAGATTCTATTATGTTTATCTTAACGCAGACCAGAGCTGGTTTTGTCAAATTGACACCCGCAGCAAAGGCCTGGAGGAAGCCGGGTGTTATAGTTTCATTTTTCTTGAATCTCATATTTGACTTCCTGGCAGTCTCTAATCTACAAAATCAAAATAAACCATAATAGAGCTCAATGAAGCAGGTCTAGTCATTCATTGCATGTGGAGGTGCAGCCTTCGGGAACATATCTCATCATCAGTACTGTGCTGGGAGCTCTTTGTTCCCACTTTGTATCCTCCTCCCGTAACCACCCTCCCTCCCACCCACACTGACCCTCTTCCCCAGACTTTGAGGACCTTCATTTCTGTCACTGAGACTGTGGAGATGGTATCCTGCCCCTAAATGGAGTCAAGTTAGACATGTAAGCTTTGAAATTTTTCAAGGAAAACAAAGTATTCTTGGGAATATTTGGTCTTTGTCCCAAGATAGATTTCCCTCACATCGTCTGCTTTCTTTGAACCTACACTGACTCTGGGGTGACCTTTGGACCCTGTTGGGATTCTGAAGAGTGCCATACTCTCCTAGGGCTACATATGATGTAGTTTGGAGGCCCTGAGTTTGTTCTGCTCATGAGATTTTAATTAGCAAAGCTAGTTGTTCCTTTTCTTACCATTTCTTCTATAATCTCTCTGGTGTGTCATTAAGGGCTTCTGTGTAGGATAGGGAATATTAATTAGAAGAACATCCTGTTTCACTTGCCTCATTACGTCGAGGGAATAATACTCAAAGTGTCACTCCAAATTATAAAAGCTAATATTACTCGCTATCTATACTTTTTATCAATAAATCATGGGCTTGCTTCCTGCTGCTCTCATTCAGTGATTGTTCTGTGCCTTCTATCAGCCTGGAGCTTCTTGAGAGGAGGGACCCACCCATTTTCTGCTCCTCTGGTAGCTACCAAAGCACCTGTTCCCTAGTAGGGGATGTATGAGGTTAAATATTTGGGATCCGTGGTGTTCTAATCTCATTCCTGTTCTCAACTCTGCATAATTTCTTTTGATTTGATATATTCCCATGGTCCTAACTGCCAAGATGTAGGATAATGATTTTTAAATGATCTTTAGTCCAGCCTGTGCTCTGGAACTCCATATCCATCTTACTTTGTTGTCTTCCAAACACGAAGGAAGCAATATATCCAGCCCTGAACCCTCCTTCTGATTATTTCCTCTGATGGTGAACCTTAGCACCATCGAGAGGACCATCTTTTTTATTCTTCTGCTCTTTTCTACACACATGTATACGACAGACTTTTATTGAGCACTGTGTAATTTGCAGTCCCCATCAAAGACATCAGCCATCGTGATCCTAAGCTCTATTGTCCCTAGCTGGAAAACACTGCATTCAGAGACCATAAGGAGTATGGACAAACAGCCCGTGCCAGAACACGGAATATAACCTGTTACTGATCATGGCAGTTCAAAGTCAGTTACCAACATCCAATCCCTCTTCTATCCTATTTCCCGTAGATGCATAAATCTTAACTAACCTTCTTTGATATATTTACATGTATTCCAAAAAAGGTTCATCAGTTTATATCTGGTCATTACCAAAGTTTCATTTTGTTCGGCTTTCGTTGTCTCTCCCACTTTGTTTTAGGATGGTGGTGGTCCCTTTTACAATGTCAGCATTATTATTACTACTGCTTCTTCTTTAGCATGCTCTTCCTCGGTCCCCCAGTCCTGCTAATCTGATCATTTCTCCTTACATAATATCTTTTATATTTGGCCTTACACGCTTAATATCATACCTAAAATATTTAACTGGGTTCTTTCTCTGTCTTCATTGTGAACTCAGCCAGGAAACATGAGCCTACAGTATTGCCAAAGGAGATTTTCTGAAAATTTAATCCCAGTATTGTTATCATACAGTGTTATGTTAATTTCAGGTGTACAATACAGTGATTCAAGAATTCCATACATCACCCGGTTGTCATCACAAGTGTCCTCCTTCATCCCTGTCACCTGTTTAATTCATCCCCCCCACCCACCTCCCCTCTGATAACCATCAGTTTGTTCTCTATAGTTAAGAGTCTGTTTCTTGGCATGTTTCTCTTTCCCCCGCTTTGCTCATTTGTTTTGTTTCTTAAATTCCACATACAAGTGAAATCATATGGTATCTTCTCTTACTGATTTGTTGCACTTGGCATTATACTCTCTAGCTCCATCCATGTCATTGCAAATGGTAATATTTCATCATTTTTTATGGCTGAATAATATTCCTGAGTGTGTGTGTGTGTGTCCTCTTCTTTATCCATTCATAAATCAGTGGATATTTGGGTGGCTTCAGTATCTTGGTTATTGTAAGTGATGCTGCTGTAAACATTGGGGTGTATGTATCCCTTTGAATTAGTGTTTTGGTGTTTGGGGGTAAATAGCCAGTAATGAGATTACTGGATTATAGGGCAGTTCTATTTTTCACTTTTTGAGAAAATTTTCTACTGTTTTCCACAGTGGCTGCACCAGTTTGGATTCCCACCAACAGTGTAAGAAGGTTCCTTTCTTTCTACATCATCCTCAACACCCATTGTTTCCTGTGTTTTTTATTTTAGTCACTCCAACAGGTGTGAGGTGATAGCTCACTGTAGTTTTGACTTGTATTTCCCTGCTGATGAGTGATGTTGAGCATTTTTTCATGTGTCTCTTGGCCATCTGTATGTCTTCTTTGGAGAAACATCTGTTCATGTCTTCAGCCCATTTTTAATTGGATTATTTGGGGTTTTAATGTTGAATTATGTAAGTTTTTTTATATATTTTGGATACTAACTCTTTATTGGATATGTCATTTGCAAATATCTTCTCCCATTCCATAGGTTGCCTTTTAGTTCTGTTCATTGTTTCGTTTGCTGTGCAGAAAATAAGTTTTTTACTACTAACTATTCCAGAGATATATGCCATATGATAAAAGGACTCATCTGAATTCAACATTTTTAAAAGACGGACACTATCCTATTTTGTCTTTACCCAGCAACTTCTTGGAGAATACCAAATTCACATTTTCAGTGGGGGGATATTTGGATCATAATTTAGTAAACATAAGGAAAGTCAATTACACATGTAGGTATTGAAGGCATGATTTTGGCGTACAGAAAATCTTCCCCACCCTGCTCCCATCCAAAGAGCTCACAAATGCCTTCTGCACTGTCTACAATTCCTTTCATTGGCTAGTGTTACGGACTCATCTTCAGGGGCATATTGGAGAAGGTTAATAGATGTAGGCACTAATGCCTGAAGGAAAGGCACATAGCCAAGTTGGCACTCCACGGAGGGCCTAGGTCAGGGCACACAAGCGTGGATCTAAGTAGAGAGCATTTCTTTTCAGGACTAGCATGAGGGCTCAGTAAACCACATCATCTCCTTTATGATAAAGGCAGGCTCTAAAATTGCCAGAGGAAAGATGAGGTCCAATGACAAATAGCTCTCTCAAGACCCTTCTTAAATGTTCTTCCTAAAAAGTCAACCCTTGGGGCTCTCAGTGGTACAGATCATATATTTGATACAGTTGAGAGATGACTGGGGTTTAAATGTATAGACATATTCTGAAGACCCAAAATAAAGCTTTCCAAAGCACCCCCATATCAGTGATTCTTAGATAGGGACCAAGACTGGGGTGGGTAAAGAGCAGGGGGAAGCCACGTTCATGTCACTCCATCATCCTGAGATCACTGCCTACAGTAGGAGGTGCAATCTGTGGCAGTGAGATGTACATATAAGGAAAATGAAGACTAGGGAACATGGTTAAGAACTGTGATCTAGATTAAGGTCCATTTGCTTCATTTACAGACAAGGAATCAGGTCCCCGAGTATTACAGAATTGGCTTTTCCTATCACACCAGGCAGTCCTCCAGATCTCATTTTATACCCCAAGACTTCTATATTACGAAGTGCTCTTTGGCATACAAGGCCCATCTTTATTTTCAAAAGTAACTAAGAGTCTTCTGATGAGTTTCATGACAGACCCACTGTGTGATGAGAAAAGAAAAGAAATGTGAACAACGAAGAATAAGTAGCAGTACTTCTCAAAGTGATGCTGATATTATGAACAAATATTGAGCAGTTAAATTGTACTGGAATGATTTAATGCAGTTTGATAATGTTGTCTTAAATAGCATACATTTCCTTAAGCCATGGGATTCAGAGTTGACCCTCAGTGCTTGTCATTTTTCTAGGAACAAGATGAGATCAATCAATGTAATTTTGGGAGAAAGTACTGCATATTTTATAGAAAGCTTAGGAATTAATTCAGAAACGGCTCTTACCATGGCTGGAATTCTCCACATATTCCCAGTTCTTTCTAATCCCTTCTTCTCTGGGTAATTTATACATGGGTCAAGAGGTCAGCCTGAGCTATGGCTGGCTCAGTATTTGTCTTATGTAAAATGACATTGAGCATTTGTGCTTTCCCGAATAGGGCCTGTGTTCCCTTTGGAGACTCATGCAAAGTGCGTCATCGCGTGAAGGACCTCGCTGTTGGATTTCACTCGACTACTTTTCATTTACATTCCACACTGACAAAGTCATGGGCAAAAACTGTCACTCTCTGAGGGTAAAAACTGCCATGCTTCACAAAGGCAAGAAGTAATTTTCCTGTAATCACAAGATGACTCAGGTTAGTAGCTTTTAGCTCTTACTGTAATTCAAATAACAGAAGGGCACTGGGGCACTGGGCAAACCTCATTAGTCCCTATCTCGATAATTTTAAATTTATGATAATGTGATATAAAGTAAGTTGGAGTTTATTTTTGTACGAGGTGGTAAAAGAATTTAAAAATAGTTACATAGGGTGAGGTCAAATTACAAGAAAGCATGTAGTATTTTTTAGATGCGAAATGCTTTTCTAGTAAAGAGCATTGCTAAGTGATAGCTGTCATCCTATAAAAGTTTGCAGTATTGTCTGTACTTGAAAGTAATACGTAGATGTTAAGTTTGAAGGATCATGGATTAAAAGGTAAAAAAGACAAAAAACCTGTATCTTGTAGTTAAGTCTTTGGACTGTCCTGACCAACTTGTATTGTTATGTTAGACTTGCAGTTGGAGGGGCACCTGGGTGGCTCAGTGGGTTAAGCCTCTGCCTTCGGCTCTGGTCATGATCTCAGGGTCCTGGGATCGAGCCCCGAATTGGGGTCTCTGCTCAGCAGACAGCCTGCTTCCCCCTCTCTCTCTGCCTGGCCTCTCTGCCTACTTGTGATCTCTCTCTCTCTCTTTCTCTTTCTCTCTGTCAAATAAATAAATAAAATCTTCTTAAAAAAAGAGAAATCAGAATCTCCTAGGGTATTAAGCAGAAAAACAAGGTGATGTAGCTCAGTCTGGCAAACTAATTAGGGGGAAAAAAAGAATTGCAATTGGAGTAGGTTTTTACAATTTAGAGTTTATGTTTGCTTTTTTTAATATTGCATCCTCTGTGGCATTTATAATGGGAGAACAATCTATATGCTTACATTTGCTTTTAGTTACAAAAATGTGACTTCTGCCTGCCTGGGGTACATGTGTGAAACAGCCTCTGCCAGGGCAGGAAATCATGAAATAGAAAAGACAATTGGGGAAAAGCTCGGTCCTTGCCCTGTTTCCTGTTGGTCTCAGCAGGGCATTTATGATTTCTGACCCCGTACTTGAGGGCCAGTTTGTCTGGAGTAAATTACCATTGTCTTGCAGAAGGAACTAAGCAACAGTCTCACAGATGCATTGGTTCTGCAGGTAGATGTTGAGTGACTGCTCTGTGTTCTGCATGATCCAAAGACAAAGAAAGGTCCTAGTCCCGTTCCTGCCCTCCTGGAGCTTCTAATCTCATTAGGCACATATACGAAGTTGAGAATTCAAGATGGGATCAGGAAAAATGTGAGAAGAGTGATATAGATCATAAATACGCAGAACACAGGAAGAGTGGGGAAGGCTGGTAAATATCTATGGCTCTGCCTCAAGTCTTTATGGAGGAGGAAAAAGTCTGCTAGACTTCAAAGGCCAGGTAAGATTTTGGAAGGGGAAGGTGATAGAGCATTTCAGATGACAAAGGACAGTCTGCTGGCTTTGGCAAAGACCCGAATGAGGAGCTGTGGGACACCCACTGACAGAAGGGTGAGAAGGGGTCTTCAGGTAGAAGCTGAAAGCTTGAGACGCGGTGGCTCTAGGAGAGAAGACTGGGAGGACAGACTGGGACCAGGTTGTGGAAGGCTCTGAATGCCAGACAGGGGAGTACAAGCTTCTTCCCACAGAGAATAGAGACCCCTGAGAGGCTTTCAACACTATTAAATGGCTTTTATCCGTTATCTGGAAAATTATCCAGGATTGGCATGAAGCAGAGATTCTAGATTGCTTTTCTTGAGCTCATGGAGGGAAAATGACAAATTGCACCATCAAGCCAGGAGTAACACTCATACTTTGTAGTCCCTGCTGTCCCCTTTTACCACAGGGACGCACAGGGTCTCCAGCAAGCAATGATTAATGGAGGAAGGATGGTGCAAACTCCCAGCCTTAAGGATATATAAGATGTGGGGAGTGGGAGAAAGGCCAAGGGGCGGGGCAGAAAGAGTGGAACCTGTAACAACAGCTCAGATACTAGGTTGTGGCCGTGCAAAAAGAAAGGCAGAGAGACAACAAAGATGGCAGTGGTAGTATCACAACTCTGACCTCTAGGCTAGCGCTGGTTCCCAGAAGACGTTGCCATCCCAGCATGTTCTAGTGCCGCCCAGCTCTAGCAAGGGTCTTTTTGTCTATTTGTGGCAAGTCCTATCGGGAACTCTGGTGGCCACAACGCGATTCGTCCACTGTGACACCCCCTGAGGTGGGTGCCGTGGTTGCAAAGACCCATCCAAGTCTGTGATAAGGTCTGTTGGCAGCAAACATCAAAACAAACTCCTCCTCAGGCAAGAAGGAGGGATTCATTGGCAATGTACTAAGGAGCTGGCAGAAGAAAGAGCTACAAACCAAACCCCAGGAAAGGCAACAATTGGAAGAAACCTGGGCATCTTTGGCTTGTGCCATCAGGAACTGGGTTCCAACTACCTCTTACCAGTTTCTCAGGGGAGAGAGAATGACTGTCCCAGATTGGATTATATGTCTACCCCTTCGCCTTCGCCTATGTGACCAGCAGCCCCGGCATCATTGAAGTCTGATATGGGCAGTTCCTCAAAGGAAGAGAGGATAAGCAGAAATTTCTAAAAAGTATTTAAGCTCTGAGGCGCCTGGGTGGCTCAGTCAGTTAGGCATTTGACTCGTGATTTCAGCTCAGGTCATGATATCAGGGACCTGGGATCAAGCCCCATGTGGGGCTCCACGCTGAGTGGGGAGTCTGCCTGGGGTTCTTGCTTTCCCTCTCCTCCCCCTACCCCTCCATGAGCACATGTTCTCACTCAAATAAATAAATAAATAAATAAAATTTAATTTCTAAAATGTCTGGGGATACAAATAATGGTCATAAGTGTGTGGCCTCAGGCTTGGGGAGAGATCAGCTATTTCACAGAATCTCAGATTTCCAAAATGATTTTTTCACAACTACTTCTGCTCTTTCAAACTAAAGTCTTACTGTTTATAAACAAAGAAACAAACAGATACTGGCCAGAAATTATCCTCAGCAGTAACTTCATGCCTTCATGTTTTGGGTTCCACACATTAGTGTCCTTTCTCCTTCCCTCTCTCCTTCCCATCCTTTCATAGCAGTCAGACCTTCAAACCCATCGGGTAACCTGAAGTGATTTGATTTCTGTGCCTTAGCTATGATAGAACCTTTAAGTTTGAGAGAGAGAGAGAGCACACAAGCAGGAAGGGCAGAGAGAGAATCTCAAACAGACTCTGCACTTAGCGTAGGGCCCGAGGTGAGGCTCAATCTCACAACCCTGAGATCACAGCCTGAGCCAAAACCAAGACTCAGGACATTTAACCGAAAGCACCATCCAGACGCCCCCAAAGGGCTTTAAGAAACACAGTGGCTTGCCCAGTTTGGGTCAGTCTTTGAATAGATACTTATTACAAGTGCAATTAAATTGAATTCTAAGGTGACGATCCCAATTTCTCATGCATTCATTTGGGGATGTGTTATTCTACATGTAAGCAGGGCTCATAGACAGTTTCCTTTTTAACAATTTCCATTTACTCTGGAAATGAACATAATATATTAAACTCCAGCATACTACAATTCTAGACTTCTAGAGCAAGAGTTTTTAAGCTTCTTTGGTGTGATTTTGAATTTTAATTTTTTTTTTGAATTTTAATTTTTTAATACAAAGCTTCAAGCAAATTTCAGTTACAAGTTGTCAAATCTGATTTCTGTTAATGATTGATTAATGGCAATGCATTCTACAAACAGTGAATATTAGAATCTAAATATGTAGTTCTGAGTCCTAATTGGAATAGATATAAATTAATAAAAACATACAGCTATGTATTTTATCTCTTCTTTATTTTTATCCCTATAAAGTTGGGACTCTTAGATCTTTATCTACTTTTCCCACTTCCCATGTCTTGCTTCTTTTGCATTAACATATAGGAAGCACATGAGAATCATTCAAAATATATTTGTTGTCCATTTTTTTCTCCTTCTTTTCTCTTCCCCTAGTGCCTTTCCCCTTCCTTATCATTCCATTTTGCTCCCTTAAAAAGAAAAACTACAGGGGTACTTGGGTGGGTCAGTCATTTAAGCATCTGACTCCTGATTTCAGCTCAGGTCATGATCGCAGGGTCATGGGATCGAGCCCTGCATCAGGCTCCATGCTCAGTAGATAGTCTGCTTGTCCCTCTCCCTCTGTCCTTCCCCCTGCTCTCTCCCTCTTGAATAAATAAACAGAATCTTAAAGAAAAAGAAAAAGAAAAGAAAAACTGTATTGGCACATATTTTTGTCTCCTTCTTTGTTTTATGGGGAACACTGTTTCTTCTATTACAACTGTGTTGTTTAGGAGATTAACCGTCCACCTATCGGTTAGGCTCCAAATTGCTGTTTCCTTGCTTCTAAGGCTTATAAATATTGTGAAATCATTCTGAAGGATTTTATTCTCCCATAAGCTCGGCAGGTTTTTCCAGTAAGTGCCCTTGCAGATAGCCACATCGACAGCTAGCTAAACCTTCCAGCTGGTCAACATAGGAGTAATAAATCAGGAAATTTCAGTTTGTCCAAACATGTCGAACAAGGCACTGACATATCCCAGAATTTTCTTAATGGGTAACAATAGAATAACAGAGTAATTAGAGAATGATTGTAAATAAGAAAAGGACCCACATGCTGTTATAAGCTAAGGCTAAGGCAGCATCTTTCCTGGATTCTTTACATAATTTCTGTCCCCATCCATTTACTGAGATCCACAATCCTCTTATATCATTGTAGCTGTGCTTCTTGGAGGCTGGAGCTAACAAAATTCATCCTTAATTTCACGTTGAATATTTAGGTAAAGCTATTCAGTTATCTAGTAAGCACATGAATCTAGGGTTGGTAAAGTAACTTTCTTTTCTTGCAGCAGACCAATTAGTCATTAACTTGCTGCCCTAATATGACACCTTTACTGAGGGCAAATGGACTTTATTCTTCACTGGTTACTGGATAACCTGGCATGAAACATTATCTTATTTAAATTAGTACAAAATCCTCAGAAAATTTCCCTATGCCATGTCCTTAAGGGTTATTTGTGAATCAATTTTTAAGTGTGTGGTTGTTGAAGTCAAGTTGGGTCCACATCCCAAGCATTGGGTTTATTTCTATTTGTTCAGGTCTTTTTTATGTTCGTCGAAAGTTTTATAGTTTTATTCCAAGAAAAAAGAGGAAAGGAAATCCTTAAATTTTGTCCTTAAATTTCTGACCTAAAAACTCTCTCAACAGTTTCTGTATATATTATTACATAATCTAATTTCATGGGAATACTGCCTCAACATAGTATCCTAACTCATCTTCTACCCTAGTGATCTCCAGTTTCTAGGTCTCCCCCAGGAGGCACTAACTAAATGACATTCATTCATCCTGGCAATGGCAGAACACAGCTGAGAAAGGATATTCTGCTCAGCTTTGAGTTTTAAAATGCTTTAAACCTCATAGCAAGACAATTGTCTGAAAGTGAAAGGATTTTCTTACATTGAAATATACAGGGAAGTACATATAAGTGTACACTTAGGTGAATTTTCACAAAATAAGCACACTTGTGTAACCAGAACCCAGATCAAGAAATAGAATATTACCCACACCTGGGATGGTGCTTCCCCTGCTCCTTTGCTATTACCACACCCCCAGGTAACCACGATTTGATTTCTAATTGCACAGATTGTTTTACCTGTTTCTGTACTTTGCATAAATGGAATCCTACACTCTCTATTCTTTTGTGTCTTTCTCTTTTCACATTATATTTAGGAGACCGAGCCATCTCATTGCATACAGTCACAGACTTTTTCATTCTTATTACTCTCCAGTATTTCATCATATGAATCCATGGCAATCTATTTGATCGTTCTATAATGATGGACTATTGATGATAGACATAATGCATGGTTTCCAGGGTAGTGCCATTTTGAAGAGTGCTACTGTGGAAATTCTAGACTGTCTTTTAGTGAACATTCATGTGCATTTCTTTTGGATACATATACACGTACATAAAGAGTACAATCTCTGGGCCACAGGATGTGCAGATGTTTGGCTGTAGTTGTCTCTTGCCAAACAGTCTTCCAAACAGGCTGACACGATTTATACTTCTACTAGCAGCGTATTCTAATTCTGGCAGGTCCATGTTCTCACCAGGACCTAGTACCCTCTGTATGTTTCCTGTTAGCTGTTCTCTCACTTAGAGTGTGGTATCACACTGTGGTTTTAATCTGCAGCTGTCTGATATGAATGAAGATGAGCATGTTTTCATATGTTTCCTGTTCATCTCCTGCCCACTGTGCAGTTCTGTGGATTTTTTGTCCATTTTTATATTGGGTTGTTTGTCTCTTGCTTAATGATGTGGAAGAATTCTTTATATTCCGGATATAAATTCTTTGTCAGATGTATGTAGTGTGACTATCTTTTTACATCCTATGGGTTGAATTTTCACTCTCCTACTGATGTCTTAATTTAATTTATTTTTAAAGATTTTATTCATGTATTTATTTGAGAGAATGAGAGAGGGAGGAGTGTGAGTGGTGGGGTGGGGGTGGGGGACAGGCGGGGCAGAAGGAGAGAGAGAATCGTAAGCAGGCTCTATACTCAGCACAGAGTCCTGATGCAGGGCTCAATCTCATGACCCTGAGATCATGACCTGAGCCAAAACCGAGAGTCAGACACTTAACAGACTGAGCCACCCAGGTGCCCTGTGATGTCTTAATTTTAATAGTCCAATTTATTTATTTTCCCTTTTATGGTTAGTTCTTTCTAGGACCTGTTCAAGAAATCTTAACCTACCTCAAGGCCAAACAGAAGCTCTCTTTTTCCTCTAAAAGCTCTATTGTTTTACCTCACAGCAAAAGGGTATAATTCAGAAATGTCACCAGTAGATATCTGGAGACAGAATTAAATAAGAAAACAAATGAGTATGTTTTCCATTGAGCCAGAACATGGAGGACTGATCAGAGAGAAAATAATGGTGTAGAAAGAAACTCCCATCACAAACAAAAGACAAATCCCTTCTGGTTACTGGGCTGTGAGCTTAGAACCTATTCTCCCCATCTCTGAGCTCCCTTTCTAGGCGTGGTTACTATAGGAACTGTCCTGAGAATATGCGGCTATGGTGACCCCTCCCTGGGGACAAGGAGACACTCAAGGGGACAAAACAAGGCCTCTCAGAGTCCTCTGTGCTGTGGGTCAAGTGCAGTGTCTCATCTCCTTGATGAGCTACTAAGAAAATCTTTTCTCAGAAAGCCTTTTCAGGTCCTCTGAATGTTTTTACTAATTATACATGCATGTGATAGGCATAGTTTTACAATGGTCATTAAGAGCAGTCTATTTTTTTTGCACCCACTTCAAATCTCAAAGTTACATTTGAAATTGTGGGTGTCGGACATGTCTCAATGTGCACCATCTCTCCTTGGTTCTTTGCCCAGGAACGTGGCATTAAGAAAGACTGCAGGGTGAGAGGGATGGCTTACAGACGGGCATAAGGAAACTTTATGGGTGATGGCTACATTCATTATTATAATTGTCTTGTGGTTCCCCACGTGCATATGTAGAAAACTTAGGAAACTGCACACATTAAATATGTGCAGTTTGTTATACTTCAATTTTACCTAAACTGTTAACAATAAAATAATTTAAAAATATTATTAATTTTCCTGGATTTTCATTTTTCAATTTACTCGTTAAACATGGTTAGTGCTGTTATATTTAAGACTAATGCTACATACCATGGGCTGACCAAAGATGCATATTTAATGTTGTTTCCTGAGCATTCAGAAACTGTCAGGAATTAGTAGATTAAGTAGAATTACTTAAGTAACTACTTAAATCATTGTAATACTTTGTAGACTATGAAACATTTCAGGTCCTGTGGAATTTAGGGATGAAGGAAGTTACATTTATTTGAGAAGTCTGGAGAAAACCACAGGCAAAAGTTGCTTTGTGGCTCACAACATCAAGTTTTAAAAGGCAGGATACAATACTGTATTCCATTTTCTCCCAGTTTTGTTACATCTGTAGTAAAAAGAAAATGTTAATTTTATGAAGAAAAAAAAAAAAAAGACACACTCACATAGTAACTCCTAATAGAATATGACTGATAGTTTTTACTTTTTCATTACCTATTCAACATTTCTTAGGTGAGCTGTTTATTCCCTTTTTTTTGGCTTAAAATGCCCATGCTGTGTTTCCATCAAGAGCAGTTGCTTGGGGACTTACGTGGCTGTTTCCATGATTTTGCAGAGACATGGAAAATGGTGCTGGAGCTACATGCTGGTCCTAAAGCTTCTGCCCAGACCCAATCCACATTTTTTTTGGTTTTTTTTTTGTTTTTCCTGCTCATATTTAATGGCCAACATCCAGGCTTTCCCCGAATAAAGTTAGGTGGAGAAGTGTTTTCTTAATCACATGCCCAGAACAAGACAACCAAATATTTGTGACTTCTTAATGATGACCCTGTTGCTAGAAAAATTGCTGAGATCCTTGTTTTTGTTCCTCTCTCCATGGGAAACACATCAGGCCACTGACCTCTTTTGTTAGTTCCCTATCATTTTCTTGCCTCTCCCATTTTCCAAGGAATACAGGCTAGACACAGAACAAAAACCAAAGATCTTAGTGTAAGAAGTAAGGCTGGGTTAGAGAGGATGCTTGTCGTGGTCAGGTCAGAAACGCCAACAAGTGTGAGTGCAAAGGGGAACTGATGGATTCCGAGGTGAGGAGGATAAGGAGTAGCCCCCAAGACTGTGAGAGCCAAAGTCTCAGGGAGTAGAACCGGGATTTTACACGTGCCATGTTTCCTTTCCTCTCTGTGTTTGTCTCTCATCCGTTTGCTTTGCCTTACTTCATTCTCTTTCACCTAAAGTCAGCTCTTCTCTGCATGGGGGAAATGTAGCCATGGGCAGCCTGACCTTCACATCTTTCTAGCTCTGGGATGCCAGACACAAGGCCACTGGTTCTTTTTTTTTTTTTTTTTTAATGTATTTATTTTAAGAGGGAGGGAGAGGGTGTGTGTGAGAGTGGGACTGGGGCAGGGAGGGGCAGAGGGAAAGAGAGAATCTTAAGAAGGCTCCATGTTGGGGGCTCGATGCCCTAGCCCTGAGATTAGAACCTGAGCTGAAATCAAGAGTTGGACGCTTAAGTGACCAAGCCACCCAGGCATCCCAAAGCTACTGGTTCTTTAGCTCCACACGGAGATCTCTCCAGGAAGGCCTCTAATTGGCCCACCTTGTATCACCTGCCCACCTTGGACCAATGATGTGTGCAGGGATACGATACCATGATCGGCCAGGCCTGGGTCACATGCCCATCTAGGAAGGACAAGATAAAAATTATCAGAATGAGGGGACTGGTGAACATGGTTGGACAAATATAAATAATAGCTACTCTAGTCTCCTTAGAATTAGATACGGCAAGGTCAGTCTTTTAAAACTGTAAATATTGTAAATCCAATCATGTTACCCACCCCCAACCCATCTACCAATGAGAACTTTCTACTTCCCATGGCACTTCAAGTAAGACCCAAATCAGTTCTTTGAATTTTCAGTGGTCCACTTCCTCTGTCTTCTCCTTACCTTTCAAATTATTTTGCCTTCTCTTCTGACTCACCAGCAGGCATCAGTTAGCTAGCTACAAGGGCCTAGAGTTTTACAGCACACAGGTTAAGAAGCCTGGCTAAACGAAACCCTATCTCCCTAGGTTCCCCTTGAACCCTGTGTTTTAGTACTAATCTCACAAACTTAATCACATTACCTCATTCAGAAGGATTCTCAAGGAATTCTCCTCTATGTATAAAATCTACATGAAAAATATTACAGGAAATTTAAATCCTGTGTTAAAAAAATATCACATGGGAGAGCCCCGACTCTACAAATCAGTTTCACAGTCAGGTCTTTACTCTGCAATATATAATCTTAACTGTAAAATACAGTAAAAACAAAATGGATTTCTGTTGTTCACACACTTTAAAATAGCTCTTTGTTTACCGTAGAGGCTAAGCAATTTGGGAGAGGACTTAGAGGAAGGTCTCCAAAGGGTGCTGTTCAGATACTACAAATTCTGAGCTTATAGCTGCAGCCTATTGAAGATAATCGAGTTTATGTTGTTTGCCACTTAACGTGTGCAAATACAAGAAAGTTAAATGTATTTGTTCTGGGGTTCCTCAAAATTGCATTGCCTGATTTGATTCCTCCAGGGGGAAAATGTTAAAGAGACTTAAGTTTATGGAGATTTTGATTAAAAAGAAAGGCACTCCGTGTTTGGGTCTTTCTGCTGTGGAGGCAGTTATAGACAGCCGTATGTTTACTTTGTAAATTGCAGTTGAGGGAGTAACATAAGCTGTTTCCAGTTTGGGTGGAAGTTGTGTCAGACCTCACAGATGAGATGTGTACTCTGTTATGAGTTTGCCAGATTTTTTGCAGGGGCTGTGGGCAGGTCCATGGTAATTAAGGAGAGTCTACTGCTAATTTGTTTTCTTAAGAGTAAATCCTGAACAGCTCCTCCTTGCAAGAGAAAGAATGATGGAATTAGAATATCATCATTTGGTGATGACTGTAGTACTAACTGTTTTGGGCAAGAATCACTGAGAGATAGGATGCTAAAATTAGCTGACAAGACTCTGAGAAACAGGATATTTATGTAGTCTCAAAGCATCTCTCCACAAGATATTTCTTAAATGCAAGGGGGAGTAAGAAGGGAAAGGCACTTTGTAGTTCCTAATGAGACAGCATCTTACTCAAGGGCTTCCTACTTTCCAGGGTGGGGGTGGTGAGAGGATGGAGGGTGGGGAGAGGCACACAGGGGCTGTCTGGAGACTATGCCCTTCTCCTGTGGCTCTCTCATCTGCCAGCTTGTGAGTGGAAAGTCCCTCTCTTCCCATACTCCTCAGGGTTACTCCCTCTTCTCGAAAAGCCAGTGCCACCTTCTGTACTCAGGATTAAATTCTATTCTGGTTATGTTTGTTGATTCGTTTATTGAGGGTCTGCTGTGTGCCAGCTCCAGGGGATTCAGCTTTAAATAAGACAAGCCCTTGATCTCGAGGATCTTCCTGCCACTGCTAGATGAAAATACCAAATAAACTATTGTAGCCCTTTGGATCTGTTGAAGTATGCATGAGATGCACAGGAGTATACAAGGGGCAGTAGGGCCCTTAAATGGTTGAAAATACTTTGGGGGCACCTGGGTGGCTCATTGGATTAAGCCTCTGCCTTCGGCTTGGGTCATAATCTCAGGGTCCTGGGACTGAGCCCCGCATCAGGCCTTCTGCTTGGCGGAGAGCCTGCTTCCCCCACACAGCCGCCTGCCTCTCTGCCTACTTGTGATCTCTGTCAAATAAATAAATAAAATCTTTTTTAAAAATTAAAAATGGAGCACTGGGTGTGGTGCATAAATAATGAATTCTGGAACACTGAAATTTTTTAAAAATTAAAAAAAAAAAAACTTTTATATTGACTGGTAAAAAGCCACACCCTGGACTCCTGGCCACTTCCCTGGGATACTCTTCATGGACAGGCCTCAAGAGAATAATTAAAAGATTAAACCCCAAACAGCAGAGGCCTCTAAGAATGCTTTTACATTTTCCCACTCCTTTTGATTGCCTAATCCTGCATGAGAGGTCAAACAAGGCTTTCTGGAAGAGGCAATGTGTGTGTCGAGAATGAACACAGGTAAAGCACAGGGTCTGTTCAGGCCCCCGGATCAGGCAGAGAATATGTCACATGGGAGAGACCAGGGTTCACTGAGTGGAACAGCTCATCTGATGGGGGGAAGGGTGGTGAGAAATGGCTTCAAGAGGTAAGTTAAGGCCAGATCAGAAAAGCCTTATCTGCCCTTCTAAGACACCTGAACTTGATTGGACAAGCTAGAAAATGCCTCTGAAGATGAGAAGCAGCACAATTCGATTTCTGTTTCAGAAAACCAGCTGTGGTGTAAGTGAAGGAAAGGGATTGAAGGGGAATAAAACAAACAAACAAAAACGCTGTTAACAGACTGTGGAAGTAATTCAGGCAGGAGATGAGCACCTTTTCTAAAGTAGAATCAGTACGGAAATAGAGAAATAGTTGTAATCCAAAAACATTAAAAAGGTAGAATCGATACGGCTTTGTGATTGGATTGGAGTGATGAGCTACCTGTTATAAAATTTTAAAACATACTTAGCATTAGACAGAATGGTTTTATCCAGAGTGAACCATTTGGTAAGCCTTTTACCTATGCTTCCAAAATGAAGAATTGATCTTGCGCAGAAACTTACAGTGACTGGCTCATTTACAAACCATTATTTTTCGAAGATCTACAGATAAAAACTGTGTATATTTGCTAGTCTCTGGACAATTATGGTGGGTTACGGTGCAGGTTTTGTCCTCTGCAGTGTACAAGAGAGTGTAAGGACAGTACAACCTTGACGCTTGTAGGTTTCCAACTTTAGGAAATGCACATCCCCCGTCAGCTGTCTCTGGTGCGTAGTCTAACCTGCATTTCTTGGGCTGGTCCCATTCCCAGGATGGATCATGAGGCTGCCCAGCTGGAGAAGCAACACGTGCATGATGTGTATGAGAGCACCGCACCTTACTTCGGTGACCTGCAGAGCAAAGCCTGGCCTCGTGTCCGCCAGTTCCTCCAAGAGCAGAAACCCGGCAGCCTCATCGCTGACATAGGTAACCCAGGCTTGTGCCTTGTGGTTGGAAATATGTTCTATTGTACCTTTCCTTTTCAGATGCGTTTTACATTTCTGGTCTAACCAGAAGCCTGAAATTGTGTCCTTGGCCTGCCAGTACCTAGACTATTCAACCTTATAGCAGAAATTCATCAAGTCAGGAAGTAGGAAACTTTCTGACATCTATATGTACACAGTGGCGACCTTTTCAAGAGCCTCTGTGCACATCTTCCAACGAAACTGACCTGGCATTGAATGAATAAATCATGACTGAAATGACTGCAGGCGAAATTGACCATTTAAAATTTGCAAACATTCACATTTATAAATAACAGTTGGTGGTTCACCTTTACAGGCTCTCATGTCTTCTACAGAAGATCCAGAATTGTGGGATGATACAAGAGGTCCCCTAACCTCTTATTAGTCTCATAGATCCTTTCCCTTAATGCTTCTGTAGGTCTTTCCTTATTAGAGCCTATCTTTAATTAGATCATAGCTTCATAATCACAGATTTGTCTGGAGGACTTTGGCTCAGTACCTTTCTGAATCAAGGAGTGGTAAACCACAATCCAGTAGATCTAAGAGTAAGGTGTAAGAAATGCTAGGATTCCAACTCAAGGCACAGCCACCCAAAACTGCTTTCCAGCAACCGCGTGCAGACTGTGCCCAGAAGAGTCCTACATCTGCAGTTACCAATCCCATCTGATTTGACATTTACTCTAAAAAATTTACTCTAAATATTAGTAAGAGAAACAGATGTGTGTCCATGGCTTTTAGCATACTAAAGATGGTATGAGTAGGGTGGGATCTGGGAAAGGGGAACAGTTCATGTAGAAATAGAGAGACTTTGAAAACTGTTTCTATCATGTCAACTTTTAAAAATTAACTGTGGTTTCAGAAGAACAGTGAATTTGGAGCTCTTACCACCTACAAGATCAGCAAAGTGCCAGAATCTTAAAATCAGTTAGGAAGAAAAGGAGCCAATCCATAAGTAGCTTTGGGACAACAGTGTAATTATATGCTTTCTCATGCCTTACCCCCCAAAATCCAAATGAAGCAAAGATTTAAGTCTGAGAAAACAAAATCGTTATAGGATTAGATGACTGACTAGATCATTTTAAAAAATATCCTCAGAGGCAAAAACCCCTTCTCTGTGTAACACCAAGGAAAGTCAGAAATCATAAAAGACAATTGTCATTATTCAAGCTGTCATTATTCACAGTCCCTAGGTTAAGTTGATAAAATTGCCATGAACATTAACTTCATGAATTCTGAATTACTGTCCCTAGAGGAAATGCAGGCTCAGGTTCCTGTGAGTCTCTGGTCACAGCATTCTTGTCAATGATCAACACCTATCCTTGTTTCATGCTTCTGTCTACTTAAAGACACACCATGACTATATAGTATGGATCTTTAACACTGAACTCAAGGCCAACACACCATAACTCATGCCTGAACAGAGTTTCCTGAGCACACATATCTTGTCCATTAAGCTTGTCATAGCCATCCTGGGCTTAGGAACCCCTCACAGCGCTTGAACCCTATACCCATCCACCGTCATCCAAAACCATGACGTCACTAACACAAAGCACAAAAATGCAAAAACTGTGGTCCTAAATAGACTACGTAGAGGGTCCTTGTTGATAGGATGAGAACTGAAATAAGACACAGGTCAGGCACCTCAGGCAACTCGGATTTTTCCAGACTGGTTGCTGCTGTGTGAACAGGCTTGTCGGTGAACCACTGCCCAAGTATTTGAGCATTGACGTGGGCTGGGTGGGGGGGTTGGTCATAAACTTTATCAAGTAGGTGAATATGCAAATATGGAACCTGTGAGTAAAGAAGATCGACTGTATCGATATCTTTGACCGTATGAAAAGTTGTAAGTTCTACAAGGCAAAAATCTAGACAAATATATAAATGAAACAAAAATTTAAAATATCTACAACTGGGGCACTTGGGTGGCTCAGTGGGTTAAACCTCTGCCTTCCGCTCAGGTCATGGTCTCAGGGTCCTGGGATCGAGTCCCACATCGGACTCTCTGCTCAGCGGGGAGCCTGCTTCCTCTCTCTCTCTGCCTGCTGCTCTGCCTACTTGTGATCTCTCTCTCTCTCTCTGTCAAATAAATAAAATATTTAAAAAAATAAAATAAAATATCTACAACTTATCTGATAGAAAATTAGATAACTTTCTTAATCTACAGACATTCTTCAAAGTCAGTATGAAAGAATAGGACCAAAATTTCCAAAAAAAAGAAAGGATAAGAACAAACAATTCAAAAAAGGAGGCATACCGATCGCTTAAGATTGTTTTGCTAGGTGATGACCTTACATGGCTCAATAACAAAGGTACCAAAGGGTATTCAGTAAAAACTACACCATCCCAGTCCTACAGCACAAAGTTAACCCATGCCAGAAGCAATTAGCTTCTTGTATGATCCTGAGACATTTAAGTAGAAGCTATGGGTGAATTCTCCTTTTTTGATTACACAGATGGTGGTCTGTAATATAAACTTTTACACACGTAGCTTTTGTTTCCTCTCATATATTGTGGAGATCACTCCATGTTTGTACTTCTAGAGCTGCCTCCTATTAAAACCTACATAGCAGCCTCTGATCATAGCACCATGTTAACTGACCTATGTTGTCTGCTCTATTGTGCTACTGCAAATTATGGTGCAAATAATATTCCTTAGAAGCCCCTGTGCAACTCCATAATAATATCTAGCAAATATTTCTTTACCCATTTGTATCTTTTGAATTTTGTGCTTTTACTTTTTTTTTTTACTACTCAATAAACAAATTGTACTACTTTGATTACACAATGAAGGGGTTGTTGTTTTTTTGTTTTTCTTTTTTAAAGATCTTATTTACTTTTGGGCACCTGGGTGGCTCAGTGGGATAAGCCACTGCCTTCGGCTCAGTTCATGTTCTCAGGGTCCTGGAATCAAGCCCTCCCGTCAGGCTCTCTGCTCGGCAGGGAGCCTGCTTCCCCTCTCTCTCTGCCTGCCTCTCTGCCTACTTGTGATTTTCTCTGTCAAGTAAATAAATAAAATATTTAAAAAAAAAATAAAATAAAGATCTTACTTACTTTAGATCAAGAGAGGCATTTTCTAGGGAGAAAGAGATTGAGAGTTGAGAGAGGGACAGAGAGAGAATTCTAAGCAGACTCCAAGCCCAGCATGGAGCCCAATGTGGGACTCAATCCCAGGACCCGGAGATCATGACCTGAGCTGAAACCAAGAGTCAGATGCTTAACTGACTGAGCCACCCATGTTTCCCAAAAGATAGATTTTTAAATAAAAGTGAAGTTAAAGAAAAAAATAAATGAAAAGAAAAGAAAGAAGACCAAGGAGATTAGAAGAAAGGAAGGTAGGACCAGGACACCTGGGTGGCTCAGTTGGTTAAGCATCTGCCTTTGGTCCAGGTCATGATCCCAGGGTCATGGGATCCAGTCCCACATTGAGCTCCTTGCCTGCTTCTCCCTCTGCCTGCTGCTCCCCCTGCTTGTGTGCTCTTTCTCTCTCTCTCTCTCTCATTCTCCTTCTCTGACAAATAAGTAAATAAAATCTAAAAAAAAAAAAAAAAGAAAGTAAGATAATTTGACTATCCCCAAAAGGAAATGTTTTTCTTTCTAGGTTTTCCACTTCACTAAAATCAATTGTTTGTTATGTTGGCAACTTGACCGATCATTAGATTAGCAATTTATACATAATTACTAGTAAAACTTTGCATAAGTAATAAACATCTGGAGGTAATTGGGTTCCAGTTGCCCATGCAGTAATATCCTAGGCTGTTTTCACTATTTAGGCAGTGCAACTTTCAGTTGACTAAAATTTTATTAACCTCCTCCCCCGATTCCCCAGTTGAGCTGATTTGCTGAGATGTGGGGGACGGGTTCCTGATGCAACCAAGTCTTCAGGGCAGGTATCAGGAATTAAGTAAACAGGAACTAGAGTCTAAGTGAAAAGAACTTCGATGATTCAAAGACAGAAGAAATCCCAAGTCTCTCAGGAAATGCTAGGATCTGTGCAGTTGTGGCAATGCCATTACCTAAAATGGGCTAGTCACTAAGGACATTAGATGGGGCATGGAGGGTGTTCTGGGGTTTGAGAGTTTTACTTAGATTAGTTTAGGAAGCAGGAATAAGACCGGAGCCTGATTCTTTTTGAGAAGGTTACTTTTTTACCTGACATCAGAGACAAATGTCTGTCCCAATAGTATTGAATAGTATTGCCTTTGGGGGTACATAATAAAAATGAACTTTTCAATAATTAAGATTCCCTTTACCTCTTGGCTGTATGTTCTTATTCCCAGTCTCTGTGCTCAAATTTGATTCGCTAAGTCATTCTCTATTTGCCATTCCTTCATTGAGTCAATGAAAATGTAGACCCTCTGATTTGTGGCCAGGAACAGAATATGCCTACAGAATAAAACATATCCCTTCTTCTCTGGTTTTAAAGAAATGTATAAAATGGGGGCACCTGGGTGGCTCAGTGGGTTAAAGCCTCTGCCTTCGGCTCAGGTCATGATCCCAGGGTCCTGGGATTGAGCCCTGCATTGGGCTCTCTGCTCCACGGGGAGCCTGTTTCCTCCTCTCTCTCTCTCTGCCTGCCTCTCTGCCTACTTGTGATCTCTGTCTGTCAAGTAAATAAATAAAAATCTTAAAAAAAAAAAAAAAGAAAAAAGTAATGTATAAAATGGGAAATAGACTATATATATATTTTTTTTCTTCTCTTTCCCCTGGGAAAAGAGAATCCTCTTTCACATGATAGTCTTAGCAAAAAACAAACAAAAGCCTCTTAATTTAAAAAATGTTGTTGTTCCTACAAACTTGAGAGGAAACATTCAGATTAGTTATTTCTAGCAAACACTTGCGCACCATGCGCCAAAACATTTTGTGCAACTGGGGCAAGTATCTGTTTTCTACTCTGAGTGTGGTGCAGAATGGAAAAAAAGAGGGAATGCAAGCCTGCAAACACTTTCTGTTAGCTCGCTTCAATACCACGGAAGGTTGTCCTTTCATGAGATTTTGTAAAGCAGCATGAGCGTTGTGTACTGGAGCTTGCCACAGTATCAGAAATGTTCTGATGTGCTTCTTGCACATTTAAGATAATGGGGTCACTAGGCTTGGCAGTATTCCCCATCTCATTAGGATAAAATCTTCCTCACTCTGGCATCCCAGTGTGTGCAGCTGGAAAATAAATAATGGCATCATATTTGGGAGATCCGCCACCATCCTTAAGGCTGAGTGCCATCGGAAATGAATCTGCAACTGGGATGCGCCTGGGTGGCTCAGTTGGTGAAGCGTCTGCCTTTGGCTCAGGTCACTATCCCAGGGTCCTAGGATGGAGTTCTGCATCGGGCTCCCTGCTCAGCGGGGAGTCTGCTTCTCCCTCTTCCTCTGCTGCTCCCCTGCTTGTGCTCTCTCTCTCTCTGACAAATGAAATCTTAAAAAATAAATCAGTAAATATGGGATAAATCAAGGGTACACGGGACCCAGAAGCCTTTCAGGAGATGATGAGATTTGAAAAGGCCCAAGTGGGTTCAGTATGCCTGATGCCCTCGGAACACCTCCCTCTAGCTTGAATGGTCCACAAACCTATTTTTTTTTTGTTTTGCTTTTAATTCCGGCCTCATTGATGGACAGTGTTATATTAGTTTTAGGTGCACAATGTAATGATTCAGCTGTTCTATACACTGGTCAGTGCTCATCATTATACTTGGACTCCTAATCCCCTTCGTCAGTTTCACCCATCCTCCCCCTCCCACCCCCCATAACCAGCAGTTTCTCAGGAACCTGTTCTTCCTTTGTGTCTCTGTAAGTTTCCATTTTTCTAAACATATCCCCTGAGCCAATTAAATTGAAAAAGCAAATGGATTTGCAAGACTATTTTTCTTCAACTATGACCATCATCTTTGAAATACTCAGGCTGCCATTTTAAAACACTTTGTGATTCCTATTTTCCCCATAACTCCCCTCAAATATTGGTTACTTTTTCTCATAAGCATTCTTGGGAACAGTGGCTATGAGATCTAAACTATTTCTAAGACCCCAATTGTTACACTGAAATAATCACATTGGGAATCTTATTTTTTATTCACAGACTCACCACTGTCTCATCTGCATTGGTGAACTTTAATTATGCTTTTAGTGTCTCATATAATTTTGAATGGCCTATTAAGAGGGAGTTATTAGAGCATTGTGACATATTTCAGAAGCAGTAAACTAAACATCCTTGAACAGTGGTAGATTTTTTTTTCAGGGAGAAAAATCTAGAGCTAATTCCAGTAGGCACGAATATCAGCTCTAATGATATCTTTAAATATTTCTGGAAAAGGAATTAGCTGCTATGTCTGTGGAAATATGATACTAGGTATCAGATCCTAGAAGGCTTTGTTTCAAAATGATTGCTCACTCCTAGTACTTCCTCCTCATTGTAGTATCAGATCTGATTGGTCTAGATAAATATTGAATTCTTTGGGTCTCTGCCACCAGAAAATGAATGTTAAAAATGGTCTAAGAAGAAAGTAGTTCTAAGAGTTGCATACTGAGTCAATAGAGATCGTTTAAAACCTAGAACTGACATTAGATTGGACGCAAGATATTGAAATTCCCTTTCTTTCTTTCTTTCTTTTTTTTTTTAGGATTTTTTAAATTTATTTATTTGACAGAGAGAGAGAGAGCACAGAAGCAGGGGGAGCTACAGGCAGGGGGAGAGAGAGAAGCAGACTCCCCGCTGAGCAGGGAGCCGGATGCGGGGCTCCATCCCAGAATCCTGGGATCATGACCCGAGCTGAAGGCAGACGCTTCACCGACTGAGCCACCCAGGTGCCCTGAAATTCCCTTTCCATTCAAATTCAGCATTTTTGAAAAGCATGTTTTATTGTATAAATTATTTTATTTATAGCCAATGAAAAAAGGTTGGGCAGTAGTTTGTTTTACACAGAAAGCAAGTGGGAAGAGGAGCGCCTTGGGTGGCTCAGTGAGTTAAGCATCTGCTTTGGCTCAGGTCGTGATCCCAGGGTCCTCGGATCAAATCCCACAGTGGGGCTCTCTGCTCAGTGGGGAACCTGCTTCTCTCTCTCCCTTTGCCTGCAGCTCCCTCTGCTTGTGCTCTTTCTCTCTCAATTTGTAAAATAAATAAAATCTTTTTAAAAATGTCTGGAGAGATAATATGAAAATAAACACTATCACGTACAGACCTTTGTATAACGGAATATGTATGTGAAGGCAGCTTTTGTACAGGACTGAGCCCCACTCCTGGGGTCCTAGCAACTCTCTTCTCCTGCTGTGGGCCAGCTAACAGTCTTTGGTTGTGCTAGCACACTAAACCCTGCGGGCACAGCCTCATTAAATGTTTGATAAATATCATTTTCTTTTTCCTGATTCCTCTCCCTCTTCTGTTACAAATGAAAACCTGTAAGTGCCCTCTGAAGGTCTTTCTTTGGCTGTTGTGAGTACCTTCATGCCGTGCTCTCGTCGGTCTTGGTTCATTAATACGAAGTTATTTCTCCCACTTGTCATAAGAAAAACTGAATGTTCCACTTCCCAGAAAGGACGGCACGTAACACAGGCTTTTCTCTTACAGGTTGTGGGACTGGAAAGTATCTGAAAGTGAACAGCCAGGTGTATGCCCTGGGCTGTGACTACTGTGGGCCATTGGTGGAGATCGCCCGGAATAGAGGATGTGAAGTCATGGTATGTGACAACCTCCATCTCCCCTTCCGAGATCAGGGCTTGGATGCCATCATCTCCATAGGAGGTAAGGCAGCCTGGGCACACATTCCCTCTTCACCTTGAGAATGACCTTACGTGGTGGAGGCCCTTCTCGCAACTCAACATGCATTCTTTGTCGCAATGTCTATGTGATTCATGTAATCTCATTTAAAAAAAAATTCCAACTGGATTATTGGACTAATCTCAAAGGTTCTTAATGGTGGTACACAGGATCGTATTAATGAGTCAAACCTTTAAACTGGTGTTGTGTTCTCTCCGATGACTCCTTTCCATTTCTTATACTTACGAGTAAGGAAGAAATAGGGGAATTTTACCCACTGAAATATTTTGTACTTTGGTATACTGAAATGAAGCCAGATTTTTCCAACATGAAGTAGAACATTAAAAGTCATAGTACCAACTTTAGGTCACAAGTGTGTCCCTTATTAGTAGATGCTAAAAACTGATGCACTGAAGGTCACCAGGCAGGATGTGTGGAGTAACCTACCGCTCACTGGGGCGAGGGCACCGGGGAAGATGGCCCCACCGGGTCCCAGACAGCATTGTTTTTATAAAGCCTGTCAGCTCTCTTAATGCCAGATTGTTCAGAAGTCCAGGGAATGTGCCACTCCCAGCAAGAGTGCCATACACACACACAGGCCACAGACGAAAAGAAACAACAAAAGCCCGTACCTGAAACATACACAGGTAAGGCTCATTTTACCCCGTACGCGTAATCCTGAAACCTAGTACATTAGTCATATTTAAATACGCCAGGGAAACGTGCAGCACTTTCTTTTTTGCAACGAGGACAATCTTTGGCCAAGCAAATCATTTGCTCCTATCCACTCAAAAAATGAATCTGTTTGACTCTAACAAACTTCGTCAAAGCAAGGTGAGCCTGCATAAAAGTGATCAGATTAAAAACTCATTATCAGAAAAAATACAGAGTAAGACTGCTCTCTCCTGAAGGAAATGAGGACTCCATCTGTTTGACCTTAGATGGGGACTGTATCTCTGCTTAACGTGGGAAGGCAGGCCTGGACGCCACAGCCCGGAATGTCCTTAGGACAGGCAGGAGACGGTTGCCATGGAAACCCACTCTAGGACAGCCCCGCTTATTTGCTGTTGAAACTGTGAAGTCCACTTGGGGCCTAAACATGAAGAGAAAGGATTCCTGCTACACCAAGCAACTCATTACAGTGTTTTGAATCTTGAGTGGAAAGAAAGTTTTGGGGTTGTTGGTCATCTCACCTAAGGAACGAGAAATCGTGGAAGGTCAGAGAAGTGGATTCTCCACTCTTTTTGTTTGTTGGCATTAGTTTGAGAGTCTGCGAGGCTCCCTGCGTCCAGGCCGTGCAACTGAGGCACAGGTGCGGGGTGGGGGGGGTTACTGCCCAGCTTTCCTGCGTCCGGGAAACACTCCGTGCACACACAGTTAAGCTTTTGTCAACTCTCAACAGAAGTCTCACCCTTTGTCCGCAGGAGAAATGTAGCACACCTGGTTGCCATCTTCTGAAGAAAAATGCTTCCTTGGGTGGAAACACACCATGTATTTTAGGAACTGTAACTATAACGTGACGCATCATTTTCAGCTGGGTTTCACATTTAGAACCATATTATGAAAAACTTTGATAGTTTGTCTGTCTTATGTCCATATATATTTACTTCCCTGTTTAGAATTCTGTATGTTGGCACTTTTTGCTAATCTTCACATGAAGAAATATATATTTTTTGCTTTTCGATGTCTCAATAATAATAATTTGAAAGGTAAGCATCATACCTAATGATACGTTCATTGTGTTTTATTGGCAGATTGCAAAAAGAAACACGCTTTCCACTTACTTTTAGAACAGCTTGACAAGTCTATGAAAATTTAGTGATATATTAAAACAGGGCCAATCAGCCATTTACTCTATGTCAGTGGTTCTCAACTTGGGGTGATGTTGCCCCCGCCAGCCTTAGGGGGACACCTGTCCACATCTGGAGACATTTTCGGCTGGCTCAGTTGGATGTGTGTGTATGTACAACCTGTTGCCCCTAGTGGGTGGCCTCCTACAACAAAGAATTATGTAGCCCAAAATGTCAGGAGTGCTGAGATTGGAACGCCCTGCTTTATGCTAAACCTCTTGATTCTGAATGCTTCTCCACAGAGATGAGACCTGTACACTTGAAAGCTACATAACAATATGTCATAAAATATCAATATATAACAGGACTTTAAAGACGATCTTGTGTAACTTCCCATTTAGTTCTAGAATCCAGTAATTGAATTCAACCTGCCTATTTTCTGGGGTCTCAGCAGGAACACATTGCTATAGGATCCCTCTATTGTGTTCTTTTTGCCTTTAAGTTGTGATTATGATTTTTACAACAAAAGGGGATTTTTTTTATCCGTTAAAGATTCAGTATAGTTTCCTGACATAATTGACGTAAATGTATCTCACATCCCATTTTGGCTACGTTTATAATGTTTTAAAATAGAATATACATATGTGCATATATAATACATTTTTAATATAATGAAGTTGTAAACTTCAGTTGTAAACTTTTCCCCAAAAAATTGGCCTAATGGTTACTTAGTATTACATGTAAAATATAAACATAAAACAATATAGGAGTGCCTAGGTGGCTCAGTTGATTAAGCATCTGACCTGGGCTCAGGTCATGACCTTGGGGCCCTGGGGTCTAGCCTCATAGCAGGCTCCCTGCTCAGTGGAGAGTCTGCTTGTCCTTCTTCCTTTCCCTTGCTAGTATTCTCTCTCTCTCTCTCTCAAATAAATAAATAAAATCTTTAAAAAAACTAACAACAATCTAAAATATTGAGATATTTCCTGGGTGATATTATGCTATTAAAAATGAGTCATCATAGGACGCCTGGGTGGTTCAGTTGGTTAAGCAACTGCCTTCGGTTCATGTCATGATCCCAGGGTCGTGGGATCAAGTCCTGCATCAGACTCCCTGCTTAGTGGGGAGCCTGCTTCTCCCTCTGCCTGCAGCTCTCTCTCTGTGGCAAATAAATAAATCTTTGAACAAAATATTTTAAAAAAATGAATCATCACAGAACAAATGTTTAAAAAATACGAAGTTTTTCCTCCTTTAAAAAGACTTCTCTTGAAGCCCAGAATCCTGAAATGTTGAAGACTTCTGTCTGAATCTGCTAAAAGAGATTATTATATTAAAGTAGTCCAGTTTTAAAGATGCTTTTTTTGGGGGGGGGCCCAAAAGGAACATGTCAACTCTCATTATTCATAGTAATTTTATTCTGTTAAGTCTCTGTGAACATTTCATAGTGAATATGGAGCCATGGCTCCCAGGGGAACTACCGGACTAAGTTCCCGTGAGCCTCTGGTGGTAGCATTTTTGTCAACTGATTAATAAACAGCCTTGTTTTACATGTGTCTCTGTTTAAAGACAACTTATTTTTTAGATATATTCTTTATTTTTTAATTTCCATGTATTTTTTTTTTCTCAGAGAATGAGCAAGCAGTGGGGAGGGGGGGGCGTGCAGAGGGAGAGGGAGAATCCCAGGCAAACTCCATGCCAGCCTAGAGCCTTGAGGCAGGGCTCCATCCCACAACCCCGAGATCATGACCCGAGCAGAAATCAGGAGTTCGATGATCAACCGACTGAGCCACTCAGGTGCCCCTAAAGAAAACTCATTTAATTTGAGCTCATGCCAACAGCCCGAACAAAGCTTCTATAACCCCTCTATTTTCTCTCTGAGACATATCCCGCCTTCTCATGCACTATGCTCAGGGATCATTTTAAGCAGCGAAATCACACACAAAATGCACAAAATGCAAAAAAACATGGCACTAAATAGACCATGAAAGGACACGTGTTGACAGGAGGCAAGACAGAACAAGGAAGCAGGGGTCACCTGGTTTGATCTCAGCTGGGAAGGTACACGCTGGAGTTTTTTGCCACCATGGGCATGTCAGCAAATGACCACGAAAACACTGAGAGTGTTACAAGGGGGCTACAAGTATATTTTGGCAAGTAGCAAAATTTGCAAATACAGACTTCACAGATCACAAGGACTGACCATATTTAGAAGATACACCCACAGAAGTTCTCCAGTGAATTAGGTGCAAGTCATGGGAGATATGAACAGCCATGAATAGTCCTAGATATGAACATTAGCATCATCTTAAGTCTTTGTCCCCCTGACCTCTGTGCCTCCTTTTAGCTTAGTGACCTAGACTCTGTCTCTCAAAATGTAAGCTTTCAAATGATCCATTATTAATGGCTCTGTGGGGACGGGGGTAGGGGATGGAAATTTGCTCTCTCTCTGCGGCAGGTAAACTAGAGATTTAAAACCACCACTAGCACCTGGATTATGCTGAGGGTTTTAGGAGCCGTCCTGGCCTCCCCTCCATCTCTCCTCTCCCTCACTACACATACCTGTGTAGCAGTGTCCAGACTCCCCTTAGAACCAACTTCCTACCTGAGACATGGGGTGGGCCATACCCCTGCAGGTGGAAAACAATCTGATTGTTTCTCTTGACATGGTACCGTGATCAAACTCCTCTTGGAACTAATAGACTGGCGCTTTCCACAGATTATTTGATTAAAATATGCCTAATAACATGGGACACCTGGGTGGCTCAGTTGGTTAAGCAGCTGCCTTCAGCTCAGGTCATGATCCCAGCGTCCTGGGATCGAGTCCCACATGGGGCTCCTTGCTCGGCAGGGAGCCTGCTTCTCCCTCTGCCTCTGCCTGCCATTCTGTCTGCCTGTGCTCACTCTCTCTCCCTCTCTCTCTGACAAATAAATAAAATCTTTTAAAAAAAAATATGCCTAATAACACACTTAAAGCTGGATAAAGGCAGTCCTATTTGAATCTTACTTTAACTTTGCAGGGATTGGAAGCAAAACAATGACATAGGTGTTGATTTTTGTTAAATACATACACAACCAATTTGTATCAATTTTTTTTAAATGATAAGCATTTATTTGGATTTGGACTTGGCTGGCTTATCTTTGCATTATCTAAATAGAAAAACAACCTTTAACATTCACTTCTATTTGCTTTATTAATTTTATTAACATTGATTAGTGGCGCTAACATTTTGGTGCTTTAGAAGTACCAATCATTCATGAAAGCAAAGAATTATTTCATAGTTCTTTCACTAGGGAAAGAACTTACCTAAGGTAGCGCTCCCATGAAAATTTCATTAATTCACACCAATTATCCTTCTAGTTAACAAATTTCATAGGATTTTGGAACTAGTAGGATTTGGAACAGACATATTATTTAAATGTCTTATTACAGGCAAAAAACCTGAAATCCATAGAAGTTAAATAATTGCCCCAGATTGTCTAAAAAGTACAGGAGCCAGAGATAAAAATTACGTCTCCCCTAAACCAAGGCTGTGCTGTTCCTACCATCTGTCCTGCCACATAGAAAATGAGGAGGTTTTCCTGCATGTTGAAATTGCATCAAGATCGTACAGAAAATACTAGTATCTGAATGCATTGGTTTACTTATGTGTGTACATACTGAGATCTAGTTTTTTCTTTTTCAGTCATACATCATTTTTCTACAAAACAAAGAAGAATCAGAGCAATAAAAGAAATGGCCAGGGTCTTAGTTCCTGGAGGCCAGCTGATGATTTACGTGTGGGCCATGGAACAAAAGAACAGGCACTTTGAGAAGCAAGATGTGCTCGTTCCATGGAACAGGGCCTTATGCTCGCGGCTTCTCTCAGACCCCAGCCAGCCGGGGAGAAAGCCATGTGCACATCCAGAAAGAAGCCGTCCCTACCATCCTCCATGCTCAGTCTGTAGCTGTTCTGTTTGTTTTAAAGAGCAGGGTCATTCACAGAGGTCCCACAGCATGGACTACGAGCCACTGATGGCTGGAACGTGTTGTACAGAAATTTCTAAAGAAGGGGAGGAAGAAAATGGATTCTATAACACATTAGGAAGATCTTTCCGCTCCTGGTTTTTCTCTAGGTCTTTGGATGAATCAACTCTGAGGAAGCAAATTGAAAGAGCGAGACCCTTGAAAAATACAGAAGGTTGGGCCAATAGCACTATATCCATCCAGCCTTCCAGACACTCCAGCTTGGACTTAGGACACCAAGAACCACTTTCAACAAGAGAGCAAAGTTTAGATGAAGACGTGTTTGTGGAGGCGTCTCAGAAACAACTGGAGTGGCTGAGAGCACCAGCCACAAGGAAACATCTACGTGGGGACCAACAAGGAGAAGTGAGGAGAAACGGAGATGGGAATTTTCTGGAAGGCGCCAATACTAGTGAGAACTGCGTGAATGAGGATGATGCGGAGGAAGGTCACCCTTCTGCTAGTAAAATCCTGAGAAGGATTTCTGCACTTGACTCCACAGATTCCAACTCGGAGGAGATGATTCCTGTTGAAGAACAACAGCCCGGCGTTTTGGATTCTAGAGCCTTTATGCGCTACTACCACGTGTTTCGAGAAGGCGAGCTCTACGGCCTGCTGAAGGAGCACGTGGCAGAGCTGCATGTTCTGAGCTCAGGGAATGATCATGGCAACTGGTGTGTCATTGCCGAGAAGAAGGACAACTGTGACTGACTGGGTCATTTTAGACAATGCCTCCAAAAGGTGAACCATATTCTTTTCACTGGGTTTGGTACATGGTTACCTGAATTTGTGTCCAATTTTGTTATTTTTAATCCATTTATGCTTTGGTTTGTAGAGATGATGAATCGGTCATCTAGTAAGTCTTTGGATGAACACAGAGCCTGGCATATAAAGCATTTGACAAAGGGTATTCGTAAATTATTAATTATAAGAGAATTAAAGGAGTAATAGGAAATGAACTTCAGTACAGATGGGATCTTCTTTTCCCTGCAAGGTGAAATTTTTATGAGGATACATGTATGTCATTTGTCAGTATTAGATGCTGATTTTAACAGATTCTGGTTGTTGACTTTTTATTACTATTGAAGTTGAGTCAACGTAAAATGTTATATTGATTTCAGGTGTACAACATAGTGATTTGACAATTCCATACAAGATTCCATTTTCATTTTTATAATGAAGGGGGTGGGTGAGTTCTGCTTCTCAGATTACACTTTAGATCCAAATGCAAGATAACAGGTAAACTGTTCCACCGTGCAGATGTAAACTGAATCACGTGATACATTAATTTGTTGCCGAGGCCTTGCTCTTACTTCAAGTCCTTCAAAAAGTGAGAGATGGTTGACAGAGATAAGAGGTGTTACAAGGACTTTTCTAAAGGATAAGCAGACTTGCTTCCAAATATATAAATAACAAGGTTTTCAATGTTGCAAGGAAGGTTTTTAAAAGCACTAGGAGTGTGTAGAGAGTGGTGGGTGTAGGTACTAGGCACGTGGCAAGTACCCGGGTGGTATCTTCATGACCTCATTGAAAGCAGGAATGTCTCGTTAAGATAAGACCAAGACTGACTAATGAGGAGTTTTCATCTAGAGTGATGCTTTTCTTACGAACGGAAGCGGTTTTTAGGAACTGAGAATCTGCTTGAAGCATCGTTTGATTTTGGTTCTCATTATAAATATACTGTTAAGGGGCAAGATATCTGTCCTTGATAGAGGATCTATTGTTGGATTGTTTAAAAAAAAAAATCTGGGCATTCATCTTATTGGAAGCGACATTTTATTCGTTATGTTAGGGATTTAGGCAGAATTAAGTCCGATTCGAGGTTGAATTTCTGCCACTTTGAAGGCAAACAAGTAGACTGGGTGTCATACGGTCACTGCATCTGTTTCGAGTACCCACGGGTCCGTTTAAATCTATGTCATGGGTCAGGAGACAAATATAATTGGGAATCAACATTTGACGGAAGTCTTTTTAATTTATGGACCACTGTAATACTAGACAAATATCCAATTCTTGTTTTGTATAAAATTTCATTTGTTTTGCATTCTTCTTCCCTTCCATGATTGTGCTCTATCTTAAGATAATGCTGCTATGTTCAGAGAAACCTAAAGGATTATTTTTAATGCTTATCTGGAAATGACTGATGTGTATTTCTCTTTTGGCTTCCAAATGAGATCCATCATCATCTTTTGCATGGGTGAGATGGTCTGTTGGACAATATGTGAGATATAGGATTTATAGTGTTTGGTGCACAGTTTGCATTAGAGGGACAATGAAAACAGACCCAGAAATGGAATATAAATTAAAGGTTAATTTAGTGTCTTCCATTTCTTATTTTAAACTTTAGGTAGTTAACATACAGTGCAGTATTCGTTTCTGGAGAATTCAGTGATTCATCACCTACGTACAACACCCAGAACTCATCACAACACAGGCCCTCCTTAACCCCCACACCCATCTCCCCAACCCACGTCCCTCTATCAACCCTCAGTTTGTTCTCTAACATTAAGAGCTCTTACAGTTTGTTTACCTCTCCTTTTTCCCCTCTTCCCATATGTTCATCTGTTTATTTTCTTAAATTCCACATATGACTGAGATCATATGGTATTTGTCTTTGTCTGACTTATTTCACTTAGCATAATATGCTCTAGTTCCATCCTCGTCATTGCAAATGGCAAGATTTCATTCTTTTTGATGGCTGAGTAATATTGCATTGTGTGTATGTGTGTTGTATTTTTATATATTTTATATATATGTGTGTGTATGTATGTGTGTGTGTGTGTGTATATATATGTATATATATATATGTATATATATGTGTGTATATATATATGTGTGTATATATATATATATATATATATATATATATATATATATCCTTTAAATACCACATCTTTTTTACCCATTTATTGGTCAATGGGCACTTGGGCACTCTCCATAGTTTGGCTATTGTTGATAATGTTGCTGTAAATATTGAATGTACCCCTTTGAATCTGTAGTTTTGTAGCCTTTGGGTAAATACCTAGTTGGGCAACTGTTGAATCATAGGGTTCTATTTTTTAAATTAGGACATTAAACAAGAGTATAAGTGGTTTTCTTGGTAGAAAGAAAATATTCTCTGAGTTGGAGAAGTTCTTACAATTAAGTCTTGAAGGCCTTTTTGTTCCAAGTGGGGTTTTCCTCTCCTTGAAGCTTGTAGTCACATGTATATTTAATGCCAACCTTGCTGCTAGAAATCTGCTTGAAGTCATCTCTTTCTAGGGGGAGTGTACCAGTTACACGGAACCCCACCTATTAGGCTGCATCGAAACAGCCGTGCCCTCACCTGTGTGAGCGACCTCCTACGTACACATCCTACTTTATATAAGATGATTCCTAGAATGGTTCTTGAGAAAGACTGGCACATAATTTTGAAGGGATGTAAATAAGAAGCCACCAATAATAGCAACCTTTTGTTCTTCATCTGCTGAGCACAACAATTCTCTGCATCCAGACATTTTTCTGTGTCCGAATATTGAACACTCCATGGTTGATACCCTCTCTTTGGTGTATTCACAGGGAAAGTGCTCTTAACTCTGACTTCCATCTCTGGAGATTATATATGTGTATGTCATCGAAGAGCCAAGCTGATGTAAATATCTTAATCTTTTAAAAACCTTGCTGATGTTGAGGATTGTCCTCAAAAGGAAATACAAATCATAAGCGATTTTAAGCACACACAGCTTACTTATGATTATTCAGTCTGCCTTAACTTGCTTAGCTATAGATTTTGCTGATCTGAAGTAATATGAAAACTTGGACTCCATTATGAGTACTGGATCAAAGAGTGTCTTCCCTGTTCCTTCTCTGTTCTTTGATGGAATCCCTGCAGAGTCCCAGTGTCTGAAGAAGCAGGAAGTGTTTGCCAGATTACCCGAAAGGTCCTCCTTGAAAGCCTTTGCTGGCTGGGGCTCCTGGGTGGCTCAGTCGGTTAAGGGGCTGACTCTTGATTTCAGCTCAGGTCATGATCTCAGGGCCCTGAGATTGAGCCCTGCCTCGGGATCCACACTCAGTGGGAAGTCTGCTTGAGGATTCTCTCTCTCCCTCTCCTTCTGCCCCACTCATGCACTCACTCTCTCTCTTCCCAAATAAATCTTAAAAAAAAAAAAAAAAGCCCTTACTGGCTTACTGATGCCTCACTGGCCTATTTAAGGATGACACACAGTCCAATGATTAGGGTAAACTGCATTAACATGTGGGAAATGATGCAATCAAAATAACATCACAGTGGCAGCCATGCACGTGATCTATTTAAACTATGATTTTTTAAATTGTCACTAAGGTGACGGAGTGACACCAGTGTGTCATGTTACTAACAAACCATGTGACAACTGTCTCAGATTATCATGTCGATCTGGTCCTCCTCTCTTGCCACACTGCCTGATACAGGATGCTGTAGGATTCTCGCTTCCAGTTTGCCCTTCTACATTCTTCCAAATTCTAGAGGTCAAGAATTCCTCAATGTTTTAACTGATCCTCAGCTGAATGGGCAAACATTGGAGGTAATCCAAAAAGAAAGTGATTCAAATCCAAATCATCCAGGAACATAAATGTAATTGTATATTCATAGCCACACAAAAAATAAGCACTGCTGAATTTTTTATAAAACTAAATGGGTTTGGAGAAGGACAGAGGGGCTAACCCAAGAGTTATGGAACTTGGTCACTTGGTTGGGGAAGGTACTCCCTAAAACAGAGCTCAGTTTGGGAGGGGAGGAGGAAACAGGGTCTAACCACTAGCCAAGCGGCTGCGGCCTAGGGTTGGGGGGAAATAGGGCAGGCCTGAGCTCTTCCCTGCTATTATGTAAAAAATATAAATGAATAAGAGCAGCTAACTTCCCTTGATATCTAACCGGAATTATTCTAGCTCTAATGCTCGTCACAGCCCTCTGGGACATAAATATACTTACTGTTTTCTAGGGAAACTGAGACAGAAAGAAATGAATTAAATTGCCTAATATCACACACAGAGCATGTATCCCCCATGTCGTAAGCGACAGGGTTGAGATTCAAGTGCAGGCAGGCTGGAGGCAGGCGGCTCCCGCCTCTGTTCTCAACCGCAATACTCTATGATCCCCCAGTCACGGTGCCGGGCAGATGACACGAGCCTTTCAAGGTAAGTGGGATCATCCCCTCTACAAACGAACGGCAGCAAAGTTAAGCAAAGATGTCACAGTTACACAATAACTGGATAGTAATCCTTGACATCTTTTACACCTATTGTTTTCTCACTTGTAACCCTGTTTCTATTTGACATTAATAAGAAAAATAGTCTGTCCCAAAATGCTCCGTGATCACGTCTCTTCCCAACTCTTCAACCCTTGAAATACTGTATTATTGTGTTTCCTTCTTAAGGATGAGAAAATTGAGGGCTACTCATTTTACTTGGTGACAGAACCCCGCTCTATGTATTGATCCTAGATACATAGGATATGAGGCCATGAACATCAGGTGTGTCGCGTATACGCAGAATATGAAAATTAAGTGACCCAAAGGAGCCAAGGCAGAACAGTTTCATTTTCGTTGTATACCTACCACCTCGTTGTACTTGAAGTAATACAGAAAATGCCCTCTTAGAGAACCCCCATGCGTATTAGCCTATGGAAGGTCTACCCTAAAATAAGTTTGACTTAATGCAACGGAGCTTGCCCTCGACACACAGCATCCTCTAGCACAAGTCTTCTGACGAGCATATTTAAGAAAATAAAGCGTTCGACGGAATGGAAGGTAGACCCCCCTCGGGTGGCACTCAGGCTCTTCATAAATTGGTAATTATTTTTCAGGCTCATCTCCTGTGACTGCACCCAATTTTTTTTTTCCTGTTCTGCAATCTGCTGTTTTAAACAACGCTTTTTATTAGAAATTGCACAGTGACAAGCAATTATCACATCCCCTAGATATAAACTTGGACTTCGAATGCCATAATTGTAATCCTTCTCCCAAGAAAAACGCCTGGCGCAGGCTGCATCCCGCCAATTCAAAGGGCGTATGAGGTAAGTGTTACCACACCCCCATCCAGCAGATGGAAAAACCATGGGAGTGAAGCGCGTTACACAGACTTCCCTAGAGCCTCAACCAAGACTGCTCCCCCTCCTCTTTTCTGGGCCCCGACCCCAAATTATGATGATTGGTTTAATCGCATAACCTCCATATTAATTGTCCTCAAAACAGGAGCAGGAATATCTCAAAAGAACGCTCACCAACCAAGAACTGGGGTTATAATGCAAATGGAAAGCATTCCGCTGGGCACAGAAAACACACAGAAACCTAAGAGCTAATCACAGAGAAAATACTAACTGTGATTTGTCCTATTTTTGCTTCCGCACGGGTCCCACAGGATGGGATGCCGCCGTAGGAACAAGAATCCTGTCACATTCTATCCCACCCCCATGAAGGCCTTCCTGAGGAGATGAGGCTCCAGGGACGTCCTCTGGAGGGAAGCAGTCTTAGCGTGCCATCCATCTGACCCATCTGGTGGGCCGCCTGGGAGAAATGACGGTCACACTGGATCCCTCCTTTGGCAAATAAGTAGATCTATTTTGTCTCTTCAACTATAGCTGGGAAACATACAGCTTACTTCAACCCAATTAATTACCAATTAATCCATACAAAACAACATATTTTCTCTACACAGAACATTGGTTTTTCTCTGGATATTATCTCCTCAGGGAGAACACCGTGGGTCACTACCATGCATCTGTAGCCAGTGTAACTGAGGGCTGAACTCCCTGTATAAGTTATATTCATATTTATACTCACTTTGCAGGGAATTTGGTTGAATGACAGGCATTTCTGTGTTGAGTGAATCATACCACTACCATTGGATTTTCTGTTAATGTATGTGGAGGGACTTCATTAGGGAAGCACTGGCAACTGGGAAGGGTCACAAATGTGGACCCTGGTGGAATTTCTGAGAAACTTTAAATATGTGTGAAAACTGTCCCATTTTCCTTAGGTGTTCTCTTAAATACGTATTCTGTAAATATACATATTTATTTGTAAACATCATGTATTTGTCATGAGTGATCAAGAAAAAGTAGCCCTGTATACTTGTCAAAACATTAAATTACTAATTACCATAGAAATATATTTCATTAATAGATTTTTTTTTGGTTTGTTTCATGGAAATTAAAAAATAGTTGTTAAATACGGTTGTGCTTCGTCTGAGGTTGACATGTCTATTGGTATCAAAAGTGCAAAAACTTTTTTCTACAGTATATACAGTTACTTCCACCTTCCCCAGAGGGAGCTAGCAATAGTCTTAAAAGCACAAATTAATGTAAGATATCTTGACTGTTGTTATAATCTGAAGATCTTTTATTTGCATTAGCCATTATGTTGAGGATCTTTTCGTAATCAGTATCATTTAAAATGGTGTAATTCCTATGCCCATCATATGTCTTAGGTAGTTTGTTTAAATTGTGTGTAAGCGTACTTTTTAAAAAGTGTTACTAGGTGAACAACATTACGCCTTTTATCTCCACTCTGAGTGTGACAGGACAGATAAACCTCCATCAATTCAGACAGCAGCCTCTCCTAATACTTCAAAAGAACCTGGCAAATTCAAATTCTACCATCTTTGTCTAAAGGAAACCAAACTTGCCATTTAATAATAAGTTGTCTTTAAAGGCTTAGTAGAAGAATATAATTGACTAAAAAAAAAAAAAAACTTTTAAGGTGAATAAAAACGTATTAGACCATCCAAAAGTGTGTGTGGAAATACGGTACCGCTATTGAAACACCATTTTTCCTGTTCTTGGGACACAAGCACCTTTTGGGACCCATTGTATCAGCTGGTTGTCAGCTCCTTAGCAGAGTGGGGTGTGAAGGGAGAGGGGGTGTGAAGGCAGAGGGGGTGTGAAGGGACAGGGGGTGTGAAGGGACAGGGGCTGGCGGTGTGAAGGAAGAGGCTGTGGGCCCAGGGCTCCTGTGGCCCAAATGCTGCTCAGCGGGAGTGTGTTTGGGTAGCAGCTGGTGCCCCATCCCGGCACCAGCCTGACCACCTCCCAGTGTCCGTGATGGAAGCAGCAAGCACATCTCCCTGAGTGTCCTTGTGGTGGCTGCTCAGGAGGCAAACATGAAAAGCACTAAAAACAAAATAAGTTCCGTGCCAATCTTTCGGCCAAAATCAAGGAAACCTTGGTCCCACCCGCCTTGTACTCTTCGGCCGAAATGTCCGTTTCAGAACATTGCTAGTTATTTGTCCTTAGAAACCATCACACCTTCCATCTTTGCGCTCGTCTGCCGTTTTTTGAAATGTCTAAACATAACTTCCTATGAAGAGCTAGATCCTTAACAGATTTGCTGGCAGATTTTACAGACTTCTCAATGGTTTGATCGGAAGGAAATTGCGAAGTCCATGTACCTGCTCTTTACTGCACACTCACTCCCCAGGGGCAGGACATAGAAAATAGTCCCCACGGGGCTGCACCCCAGACAGTGGAAAACTGCCAGGTGTTTGACCCACCAGGGACCTTTCTTGTCACTGACTCCGAGAAGGAGGGATATGCCTGAGCCAAGAAGCAGACCTGCATCTCCCCCAAGACGCCACGTTGTTTGCACACCTTGTGTTAGTTTCCTTCCTTCCAGACCCCCGCCTTACCGCAGCCCCCAGCCCAGACCCGTTATCAGGACCGCCTGAACTCACCGCCCCAGGCTGCTGCTCCAGTCACCATCTACAGCTTCTTCCATTCGGAGTATTTTACAGCTCTACTTGCCATATTCAGCAACCAAAAACCTTCCTGGGGCGCCTGGATGTCTCAGTGGGTTGAGTGTCCTACTCTTGATTTCGGCTCAGGTCATGATCTCGGGGTCATAAGAATAAGCCTCACTTTGGGACTCTCTCAAATATATAAATCTTAAAAAAAAACAAAACAAAACAAAAAAAACCTTGCAGAGTCATCCACAATTTTTTTTCCCTTATGTCTCTCCAATTAAAAAAAAAAAAAAAAAAAAAAAAAACAAACAAAAAAAAACACCAAAAAGCAGGGTGGGGGAGTTGACTAAGACCTTTCCAGCTCTAGCCACATTTCTACCTGGTGTCTTTGTCCTCCGTGTCAGCCCCGGCCCTGAGCTCCAGAAACAAAGTCACGTTTGCCATTTTAAAGGGCCTGCTACAAATGGGGTGAAAAGGAGCTCTCCCACCTCACCTTCAGCATTCTGGGGAGGAAGAGTCCAGCTCTGGCTGATGAATTCAGTTCCTGGGATCAGCTGGCTATGGAGGGACATGTCTCAACTTTATTTTCTCTTCTGCCAACATCACCTCTCCTCTTGGATCCTGTATGTCTAAGTCCCTTCCCTCACGGTCCTCTAAGATTCCCAGGTGTAAAGAATGAGAGTTCATTTATTCGTGAGATTTTTTTTTTTTTTTTACTATAGTCCTCCCTTTTCTGCCAGGAATACGTTCTGAGACCATCAGGGGATGCTTTGAAACCATGCATGTACTGAACCCTCTATATATACTATGTTTTTCCCCAAACACTCGTACCCGTGAGAGGCTCAGTTTATACATTAGACACAGTCAGAGATGACCAATCACCAACAACAAACAGAACCGTAACAATATACTGTCATAAAAGTTAAAAGTGGTCTCTCTCTCTCTCAAAATCTATTTATCAGAATAGTGTACTCACCCTTCTTGTGGTGATGGGAGTTGATAAGACGCCATGATGGTGAACTGAAGTGATGCTAATGACAGGTTTTGCGACGCTGCATCAGGATCACAAGCAGCAGCACCTGTTTCTGCCCGAGGCTGACCGTGGGTAATGGGAACCTCGCAGAAGGGGAGCGCGGTATTTGAGTACAGATAAAACCAGTGATGTGCGCTTGGTTCTCAGCGTTAACTGATCAAGGGTTAAAATGAAATCACCAGTGACCAATATGTAACCAATAGTTACTAGCTTTCTCTTGAAAAGAAAGGGGCCGGGGGAGCGCCTGGGTGGTTCAGTGGGTTAAAGACTCTGCCTTCAGCTCAGGTCATAATCCCAGGGTCCTGGGATCGAGCCCCGGCATCGGGCTCTCTGCTCAGTGGGGAGCCTGCTTCCTCCTCTCTCTGTCTCTACCTGCCTCTTTGCCTACTTGTCTGTCAAATAAATAAATAAAATATTTAAAAATATATTTTAAAAAAAAAGGGGGGCCGGGGTGCCTGGGTGGCTCAGATGGTTGGGCATCTGTCTTCGGCTCAGGTGGTGACCTCAGGGTCCTGGGATCGAGCCCCAGGTTGGGCTCCCTGCTCAGGTGGGAGTTTGCTTCTCCCTCTACCTCTCCCCCTGCTTGTGCTCTATCTCTCTCTCCCTTTCTCTCAAATGAATGAATAGAATCTTAAAAAAAAAAAAAAAAGAAAAAGAAACAAAGGGGCCACAGTATTTGGCTAAGTGTAAAATTAAGGGCATGCTATTTTGATACACCAAGGGAAATCCCTCCTTCCCACAGGCCATCCCTGAAAAATCAGGGCAGTCAGACCTCTGTGTTCAGAGCTCTCTTGCTCCAGAAGAAAAGCAAGGTAATGAAGTCAACCTCATCCATGCCTTTGAGAGGCCGGAACCCCCCCCACCCCGCCGCCCACCAAGGGTTTATCAATGGAGATGCTGTATTGGGAGGAAGGCTGGAGCAGCCCTACTCACAGGGGAGCCAGTCGGGGCAGTGAGCTGGACCCCCACTTCCCCTGGGAGGGGAAGGAACATGACTGGGGATAGCCACATGTGTACCACAAGCCTGAGCACTCGCCCCAGGTTTGGGGAGCATGGCAAAGATCCTGATGCCCAGACTTGGCACAAAATGGGAGGAGCTGCCACTTTCGTTTTGTATAGTGGGTCTCTTCCACGGACCTTGTTCCTGCGCGGTACGCGGGACCAGTGTGCCCATCCCGGACACGGGTAAGGGGTTGAGCTGCTGGGGTCATCTGCATCAGGGGCCACTGAAAATTTCTCATCCAAAGAAACATAGTTGGACCCCCAGATTTTGACGAAACAAGAAGACTCTTGTCTTGAAGATTGTTAAGGTGTCCTGACCCGGTCCCACCATCTACAGAAGGGAGGAGTTCCGTGTGTGAGCAAAAATGGCTTGCACACTTGCACACAGGGTACTCTCTTGCTCCTGGGCATGATGCGCAGCCATCCTGAGGAAACTCACCCTGCTGTCAGCCCTCAAAAGCACGTGATCTATATCTCTTTCTTCTTTTTTTTTGTCTTTTTTTAATTACTGTAATATTGGTAACTAATTCAAAAGAACCAGCCCAAGAAAGGTACTGAAGCCATAGGAACAGAACAGAAAAGCTTATTTTTCCATCACTCTAAAGATGGTGATTTGGGGGTGCCTGGGTGGCTCAGTAGGTTAAGCTTCTGCCTTCGGCTCAGGTCATGATCTTGAGGTCCTAGGCTCGAATCCCGCATCGGGCTCTCTGCTCAGCGAGGAGCTTGCTTCCCCCTCTATTTCTGCCTGCTGCTCTGCTTACTTGTGATAGTTCTCTCTGTCAAATAAATAAAATCTTTAAAAAAAAAATTAAAGATGGTGATTTTAAAACTCCTCATTCCTTTGTATTTTGTGGTAAATAACTTTCGAACAATTCCTCTTCTAGGTACTGTTAGACATTTTATGGGAATAAGATACAGTCCCTGGTCCTGTAGACTTAAAAGTGGGCAGAACAGATGTGCACAGTTCTCTCCTTCTGGAATATTCTTCCACTCTCCATTTGGCCCAAGTTAATCATGCTTCCAGCTAAGCTTTAATGCATATCTCTCAGGTGGATCCTAGGTGCCCCTGTCCTAACCCAGGCCATATAGAAGTTATGGTCCCAGAGCCATGTGTAGTCTTCCTTTTGAAATTCATCACACGCACTTATTTCCTTAGCATTTCCTTTGTCTACCAGAGTACGCATATCACAAGGGCCAAAGCTGCTTTGCCCCTCTCGCTGCAGGACCCTACAGTGTCTAGCAGCGTGCTGGCCAGGTAGAGAGTGCTCGGGAGGAGAGTTATTGTGGCCTGGCTCTGGGCTTGAGGGTCTCTGGGCTTGAGGGGCACTTGAAGGATGTTACAGAGACGCTGGGGGCCCTGAGGGAGAGGAGGGTTGGCAGAAGGCAGGCAGGACTTTAGAGCTCAGGGAATTCAGAGAGTGGCAAAGAGGGAGGGAAACTCAGAGAAAACAGACGGTGGCCAATAACAACTTTTGTCTTGTGGGCACTGCATGCAAAGAACTTTACACTTAACACTGCCCTTTACTTGTTACACCAACCTGAGGGGAAGGCATTACTGAGCCCCATGGATAGGTGTAGAAAGTAGGGCCCAAAGAGGTCAGGCTCCTTGCCAAAGTCACACTGCTGCGGGGTGTGCAAACACCCCTGTTCTACTCACTCCATGTGGGAGGGGCACTTTTGTGAGGCGGATAAGAGGCAGAGAAAACTGCAAAAGTAGGTGGTGGTTTGAGTTTTAAGGGCCCGAATGCCATGCTGAGGGGTTTAAAGATTTTATTTATTTGACAGAAGGAGAGATCACACGTAGGTAGAGAGGCAGGCAGAGAGCTGGGGGGAGGGGGGTGCAGAAAGCAGGCCCCCCTCTTGAACAGAGAGCCCGATGCAGGGCTCAATCCCAGGACCCTGGGATCATGACCCGAGCCGAAGGCAGAGGCTTTAACCCACTGAGCAATTCAGGCACCCCCATGCTGAGGGCTTTAAACTTGAACCTAGAATGCTATGATACTGAGCCTTTGCAGGTTTGTGAACAGGTGCTTCAGAAACATGACTCTGGAAACCAGCAAGGGTGTGTGTGGGGAGGGGACCTGAGATGGGGAGGAGTCTGAGGAAGGTAGAGGAGACACAGCAAGGAGCTGGGACAGGAGACTGAGAAATGAAAAGCTACATGCAGAACTAAGACAGAATGAACTAGAATCTGACTAGAGAGCCTGGAGAAGGACAGGGGAACATGGCTCCCAAGCTTCCTCCTGGCTGCCCGGCAGCTGTGAGGCCTTGGACAGACCCTGGGGGAAGGCCTCCTCCATCAACATGGCGCTTGGTCGCCCTCTCCTGGAGAAGGAAGCCACCTGCCGGCCGGGTCTCTGGTCTCCACAGAACCAGCGGAGGCCCCGAGTGGACACTAGCGGATCTTTTAAACACCTGGTAACTAACAAGTTGCTAACCAGGGAATCATTCAGACCAATCTGCACCTGCAGAGACAACCAACAGAAGGCTCTCGACGCAAATTGTTACATCTTCCAACACACACACCATTCCAGACATGGAAGCAGTTGGGCGACAACCAAAGAGATGTGTACTTGACTGAAAGCAGATATCATTTACCTGCGGAGGATAAAAGAAGGGAGATCTTTTGGAAATATTAAATACGTTTAGAAGTACTAAAAGACTGAAATCATGGTGGGTCTTCAGCTATTATTGATATTGGAATACCTCAGGCGATCAACTGTTGAAATGTGACTGGTTTGAACAACTTGAAAATATGACATGTGGAATTTAGTAAAGATAAAGGCAGTAGAAGAAAACAGGTTTGAATGGGGGGGACTCAGTTGAAAGTCTCCCGGACTTTTCTCGAAGCCTATGCCCCACCCCCCCCAGTGAGGGGTCGGCCTCCCCGCCCAGCCCCTTAACTTCCACATCCACTCCCGTGGCACGTGCCTGGCCTGAGCCATTGAAAGGGCCTGTGCAAATGGGGAGAGCCCCATGGTGGATAGTCCCAGAATGGTGGAAAGCATGGCTGCTCTGGCCTGGGAGTCATAAGAAGAAAATTGATGGTGACCTTCCAGGACCTACAGCACTGACCCAATTACCTTCTCATCTTGGCCCTTACTTAGCTTTCTTTGTTCCCTCAGCTCTAGAGTTACTGTTTCCTTCCCATTCCTCCAATATCTCAGGACTCAGGCAGCTCCGGTATTTTGCACTCACTGTTCCCTTTACTGGGAATGCTCTTCCCTGAAGTATAGGCAGTGTTCCCCTCACTGCTTTCCAGCCTTGGTTCAGATGTCGTGTGATCAAAATTATCCTTTGATCAACCTATCTAAATTAGCGCACCACATTCCTTCCCAAACACATGCACATACACATTCCCTATTCCCCTTCCAATGTTTCATTTTTCTCCATGGCCCTTATCATCTTCAAAGATTACATTTTACTTGTGTATGTTAGTTTTCTGCTCCATCCATCCCCAAGATGTAGAGCTCCAAGACAAGAGGCATTTTGTTTTGTCATCTTGTCCACTGCTCTCTCTCCCCACGGACAACAGTGTTCAGCATGAGGCAAACACTCAAACAATATTTGATGGCTTCCAGTTGGTTCTTGGATCAGCAATATCCAGTGTTCACCCACACGGAGACCACATGCTCAGCCTGGGGGTGACGAGGCTTGGGGGTAAGCCCAGGGGGAATCTTGGCAGCCTTTAATGACCTACGCCTTCTTTCCCAGACTGGGGAATCTAGTGTGGGGTTGAGAAAAAAATGTTGCCTTGCACCTAGACAGGAATTTTAGAGTTGAAAAACCAAGAACTGACCACCTTGGATTTTAGGTTTTGGAGGGACCTGTTTCTCAACAGCTGAATGTGGATCCCCATGGCTGTCTGCCTGAGAAGAAAGTCCTCAGGGACCACGTGGACACCACAGAGAACACGGTGAGCTTGGGCCAGGAGGAGGTGATGGAAGCCAATGGCCTCCCTGCTTTGTTACTCCCCATTCCTAGGTGCTCTCTTGCTGGGAGGGCTGACTGCCTTGACCAAATGGCTCGACCTCTCCTGAGTATCAATTTTCTGATCTGTACAGTTTCTTGAGCTGTAAAATCAGGTGAATGATAACAGTCCCAGGCAAATCAACATATAACTGGAGTCATATATATATATATATAGAGAGAGAGAGAGAGAGAGAGAGAGAGTGTGTTAGTTCTGAGTTTCAAAGAGTCAGGAAAGAGCTATCAAGGAAGGCCATCAGCACAGGAGAAAATGCAATATACTAACCAAATGTATGGTACAGACATCTGTTGTATGGGACTTACAGGTCAACGAGATAACTGGGGAGTAATGAAATTACCACATTTGTCCTTTTCCTTTCTAATTATAAAGCCAAAAATATAGTTCTCTACTGGGTAGGAAAACAAACAAACAAAATTGGAAGAAATCTAGGAAGCAAGCAACGGTACCATCAACAGGTCAAGTTCCAAATTTCTTATTTGCACAAAGGCATTTTCCTGATAACCTATCTGAGTAGGCTTGCCAGGTAGTGTTAGGACACGGTCAGGGCCAGATCAGGGCCAGGCTTAGGCAAACCTGGGAAAGGTCTCCACAGATTTTCACTGTGCTTACCCCACCCCGGCCCCCGCACTGTGTCCACCGGAGTTCCTCTGTGTCCCCAGCTGGCTGGCATCGGCGGTCCCATGCCATTCCTCCAAGCCCAGGGACTAGAGTGGGCTGTAGGCCATCCCTCCCAGGGAAAACCGCTCAAGCTGAGAGGAGCAAATGTCCAGGAGCTGGGCTCTCTCCTCACCTAACCAGGCCATCTAGCTCCCCCGGGCGCAACTCTTCCTCCACGTCAATTCAAGAGTTCGGGGACAACCTCAAAGCTCCCCCTCCTCCAGTGGAATGCAGGCCTGCTTCACCCACAGCAGCTGTGGGTCACCTCAGATGCAAACCGGCTATGAGGGCCTTCCAGGGGCACTCTTGTGCTCACAGAAGTGGTCCTCAGCCTGGCGGCAGGGGAGAAACACGTCTGGAGCTTTCGGAACACACTAGTTAACAAGACCCACCCAGAGCCACTAACACCGGCCCAGGCCGGTGCACGGTGGGGCCGGGCAGCCCGGCTTACAGAGCCCCCCATTCCTCTCCCAGCACACAGTCCTGTCAGGGTGCTCTCTCCTGCCTCAGCCCTCACCACCTTCTCCCCCTCCACTAACACCCTGCTGGTGTTCCCTGAATGCACCTCTCCATTTCATGCCCTGCAGGTTTTCTACACCCTTCTGTCGGGCTAGGACCTAACTCCTCAAAGTGTGGCTGACGGGCCGTGTCAGCCTCTTCTGGGAACCCAGAGCCACAGAAGCAGAACCCGAATTGCAGCAAGATCCTGGCTGGTTTATACAAACATTAAAGTCTGAGAAACACTCAAGATGCTTTCCTGGCTCACACCCCGGAGCATCTACACTCCCACTTCTGTCCCTAGGATCCCTAGCTCAAGTCACTCCTCTTGGCACAAGGCTTTCCCAGCCTCACCCTCTTCGCTCCCACCTGTCCCCTGGAAGGCACGAACTCGTCCCTCCTTCGTGCTGCCACTTTCAAAGCCCCCGAGAGCTGACACCAACCATTCCCTGCACCTGTGTTACCCAAGGTCAGGGTCAAACAAAAACCACCTAGCTAGTCACTTCGGGAAATACATGTTCCTAAAAGAAAAGGCTGTGAACCCACTAAACAGTTTACTTATAAGATTCATAGCTTGTGCATCAAGGGTAGCCTCGAACCCCTTACTTGTCTGTGCCTCTCATCCAGAGAAACCCACGAAAGCAGAACTCTGCCCAAGCCCGAGCAATTCCACCATGCAAGTCTCCCCAGAAAATCTCCCAGCCCAGTCCCTGAAGCCAGACAAATACCCAGCTCGAATTTCCTTTTCTGAGACATGACTGAGACAATCAGGGTGATGTTTACCCTCCTTGCAGGAGATCTAACAAACTTAGCTTTCTTCTCTTTTTTCTTTTCTTTCCCTTCCTTCTTCCCTCCCTCCCTCCCTCCCTTCCTTCTTATTTGTCAGAGAGGGCAAGCACAAGCAGGGAGAGCAGCAGGCAGAGGGAGAAGCCAGCTCCCCACTGAGCAGGGAGCCCAATGCTGGACTCAATCCCAGAACCCCAGGATCACAACCTGAGCCGAAGGCAGAGGCTTAACCGATTGAGCCACCCAGGTGTCCCTAAACTGCTTTCTAAAATCAAGTTTTCTAGCGGCCTTTTAGACAGTTGACAGGCAACATGCTCATCGCAGAATCCTGAAATTATTTATTTGTGTGGCAGATACTATCTTACTACCTTTTCATGACCCCTTCCAGGGTACACACACACACACACACACACACACACATGCACACACACAATACACTCACACAAAGAGCATCAAAACAATAGAACTAATGGGCAGAAAACCTGAGCTGCAGGCAAGAAGAAAGGGGTAAAGAGCAAAGGGAAGGAAGTTGAGCCAGGGAGGGGTTGGAAGAGAGAACGAGCAGGATAGGAGAGGTCTTCCACCATCACGAAAGAACCAGGCCCACACTCAGGCCTCCTGGGCTCCCAGTTGGCCCCCCTCCGTGCCCTTGTCCCTGGAGGAGCTGAGGACAATGGAAGTGAAGAGGGTAACAAAGCCAGTTTCAAATCCAGACAGCTGGGCTGAATTTCAAGGGTGCAATACTTAACTTGAACCTAAAATTAAAGACTTTTTTTTGTATCTTCTGTATGTTCTTAGAGATTATTTGTATGTGGCCTCAACTGTATATGTATATAATGAAATACAGTATATACAAAGCAGCTCAGCTGCCTTTGTGTAATATTGTTTCTATCCAACCGCTATTTATAGGGTCTCTCTCTCTCTCTCCTTCTAGTTCTTTGAAAGCTACCAAAAAAAGTCTGGGTAAAAATTAGATAACAGAGACAAAAGAACTTTTGAGCATATATTGGAAGGACAGGAGCAAGAATAATTGCAGAGCATTTGGAATTTCCATGACCTGAGTAGGAAGAAAACTTGCTTAGATTTATTCAAAACTTTCTTTCTAATCCAAATATGAATCTATTACCAGGTAATTTTCACCACTGATACATTAATTATCTCTTGCCAACAAATTACCCCCAAACTTAGTAACTTAAGGCAACAATGATTTTCGGTTTCCTAGGACTAGGTTCTGAGAGTGACTTAGCTGAGTAATTCTGGGTCTCTCATGAGGTTGTAGTCAGGATGCTGCCTGGGGCTGCTGTCATCCAAAGGCCTGACCGGGGCTAGAGGAACCACTTCTCATAAGTTTCACTCAAACGGTTGTTGGCAGGTCTCCGTGTCACGTGGCCCTTTCTAGAACACTGCTCATAACTTTCCTTGGAGCCAGTCATCCAAGAAGAAGAGCACAAGGAAGACTCAGTGACTTTTACGATCTGGTCTTTGAAGTCACACTGTTGCTTCTGCTTGAGCTATTTATTACAAGTGAGTTGCTAAGGCCAGCTGACCCTCGAGTACAGGCGAATGAGGCTCTGCCTTTTTAAAGGAATGTTAAAGAATTTGTGGACATTCTTTGAACCCTGATATTCTTCCCATAGGCAAAATACTCTTATTCCTCCTGATGCTGCCTGAAAGTCTCACCCCTGTATGGCATTAGATCAAAACCCAGGTTGTCACCACTTCAATCAGGTCCCAGTACAGGTAATTCTCCTGGTGTGCAGCTCTTTAAGTACAGTTCCTTTCTTTCTGAGGTCCGGTGAGCTAAGGACATTAACTGAAATGTCTATTAGTTATTCATCACTATGTAGTGAGTTACCCCACAACTTAATAAAGTGACAAACATTTACCTTCTCCGTTTTGGTGGGTCAACAATTCAGAAGTGGTTTTGCTGGGTGGGTCTGAGATAGTGTCTTTCAGGACATTTCAGTCAAGGTATCAGGTGGGACTGAGTCACCTGGAGGCTTGAGGAAGCTGGAGGAACTGTTTCTAAGATCACTCAGTGACAGAGCTGTTGGCTGGAGGCCTTAGTGTCTCACCATGTGGACCTCTCCATAGACATTCAAATGTCCTCATGACATGGCGGTTAGCTTTCTCCAAGGTAAATGATCCAAGAGTGAGCAAGCGAGATGGGAGCCATGATGTTTTTTATGACCCAGTGTCAGAAGTGACAGACCATCACCCCTGCTGTGTTCATCTGGTCTCACAGGAGAGACCACAAGAGACACCCACAGGACAACTCTGCTATGATATTGGAGGGGATTACACAAGAGCATGAATCCAGCAGCATGGCTCTTGGAGACAGGCCTTCTCACCTGCTAGGGAATTAATGTCAGAAGCTGGATTTAGGAGAATGGTCAGAAGTTGTAGATTCTTAACATGTGTTTGCCACTCTTCACATGATCCTCATACAGTAACAAAATTTGGGGGTACCATGAAAGTGGGGATCTTAGATAATAACTGTTTCTACCAGATGAATGATGATGCTAGGCTGATAAAATGACCGAAAGGATTTGTGTGAAAACAGCTCAGAGAAATCCAGGCATTGTAGACATCCATTTATCTGAGAGGGCACTCTGAAGGCTTGTGAGACTGACAATATGGTCTTGGAAAAATCACTGGCTTTCTCTTTACCTTGGTGTCCTTAATTTCAAAAGAGCACAATAATAGCTTCTTTGATGAGTTTTTATGGGAATTCAAACTTTTATATGTAAGGCAAATGGCAATTATTAATTAATCAATAAATGGTAACTACTGTAAATACTATTTCATGGCATTGTATGGTGACCATCTGTGTTGATACAGGCCTTTCGGGTTTTGGAGAGACATATATAAATGCATAAAAAAGGGATATCTTCCCCATTTAATAAAGCATATAACCATACTTCCAAAAAGTAATACAAACAACAACCAAAAAAAAATCCATTACCCTGCAGCTCTAACACAATCACCATCTTTCCTTCTAGTCTTCTTTTCTGTGTTCTCTTCCCATACCAAAGTCAAAGTATACATGAAAGTCTGCTTTTTATTTCTTTCACTTTGTATCTTAATATGGAAACATCTCACAGAGTCTGAGACTGAAACTCTTTGTGTGTGTCATGCTCAGAGCACTGAGCTGGGGGTGGGATAGGGAAGGGAAAGTGGGTGGAAGGAGGGGAAGCTGTGGGCCAGGAAATGCTCAACAACTTTCTGTCCTGATCAGTTGAAGCAGAGGTCCTACAGGGTATCAGAGACCAATGCAGAGAGATAGTAGGAGGTGCTAAAAGATTCTGGAAGTCTAGGGATGAAAGGTGTTTAGCCAATCTTTGGTTCGACTCCTCTTCCATAAATCATAGATGTTGCATGCACCTTCCATTACGGGGCTGCTGGAAGGGCTAGTCAAATTAGCATATGTCAAGTGCCCAGCACATAGAAAAAAGGTGTTATTATTAAAATGTCAACATTCCATGAATTGGGATATAGGATTTCCCCAAAAGTATCTAGCAACCTAGGAATTCTTACCACGCTTTTTTTTAAGATGTTATTTTTAAGCGATCTTGACACCCAACATGGGGCTCAAACCCACAACCCTGAGATCAAGAGTTGTATGCTCTACTGACTGAGCCAGCCAGGCACCCCCTTGACCGACTTCTGAAACATATACCTTATGTCCTAATATTTCATGACTAATTTCTATAATATAGTAAAATCCATCTGGACATCAGGCCAGTGTGGGGTTAATCATTAATGAAAACCATTGACAGCAAAGACGGATGGCTGCAGGAACTAGGTGGGCAACCTAAGGGCAGGATGCTGGGAGGAGCTTGCAAGGTGGGCAGTGTAACCCCCCTCCATGGGGGGCAGCAGCTACTGGGCTCACAGCTGCTCTGTAGGACTATAGGTCAGGGTTGCCAGGGGACAGCTAGTGAGCGTTTTTTTTCTACAGTCATCTGAATTAATGTGCTATCCCACATAAGCAAAATGATGCTACTACAATGTTCTTGGAAATTAAAAAAAAAATTTTTTTTTAAGTAGGCTCCACGCCCAGCCTGGAGCCCAACGTGGGGCTCAGATTCACACCCCTGAGACCAAGACCTGAGCCGACATCGAGAGTGGGAGGTTCAACCAACTGAGCCACCCAGGTGCCCCAATGTTCTTGGAAATTTACACACGCAAAAATCAACCATGGCTGGGTGACAGGGATTCTAGTAGAGGGACAGGAGTTCCTTCCTGCCTTATCTCTAGCTGTTGGGAGTTATTTTATTTTATATGTTCAAATACAATTTATAAATTACATAAAAAGTATATATTGACATACAAAACGCTTCAGAAGTCCTCTGAGACAGCCAAAACCCATTTAATTTTATTTAGCCCAGTAGATCCCATACTATTCGACCTAGAAGCTCTGTTTTCCACATAAAATGTATTCACACCTTATACTGCACACTCTGGGAAAGGCTTACTAGCTTTCAAAAGGAATATTCCAACAAACCAATCAAAAACAATAGACTGCTTTTTCTGTGCCATGTCGGGGCACCCCACAGCTGTTCCTGCAACAGTGCTGATGGGCTCTGGGCACCTGCCGGCTTCAGCTCAGCTGTGGGGACACAGCAGCTACCTTTGAGGACCTGATTCCCATCTCTCCTCACTGCTCATCTCACAGGGAAGAGGATGGGTTCCATATTAGAGCTTAATAAATGTGAGTTTCCCCCTGAATCCTTGGAAAACGGTTTTTTTTTTTTTTAACTTCTTCTCTAACAACCACCTTATGACAGCAGCTTAATGAGTATGTTAAAGACAGAGAAATATCTCCTCTTATGTGGCCTGAATACATTTGATATTGTCGGAACCTGGCAAGTTGCACTGCGTACTACACTGCAAATTCTGGGATGATGAATTACAATGACAATGCCATACTTTTCATTTGTTTCTCTTTTATCTTTTTTTCCTAGTTTGTAAACATGGAGGATAGGGTGGGATAGCCTTAGATTCCTAACCTTTAAAGTGAGCAAAATAATATTCATCTTGCACAGTTTGGTCAGCCAGAATTTTTGAAAGATCAAATAACGAAGCAGAAGTGTGTTAAGTGCCTAAAACAATACCAGAGATATAGCAGGACTCAGTACATGACAAGACAACTATGGGGCACTTGGGTGGCTCACTGAGTTAAACCTCAGACTCGGTTTCAGCTCAGGTCATGATCTCAGGGTCATGGGATCAAGCATCAAGTTGGGCTCCCCGACCAGCAAGGAGTCCGCTTCAGATTCTCTCTCTCCCCTTCTCCTTCTGTCCCCCGCCCCCCCGCCGCCTGTCCTCTCTGTCTCTAAAATAAGTATTTTTTCAAATGACAAGATAATTATTGGTATTATTTCTAAACTACCTGTTAACATCAAACTCTTGGAAGATGGGAAAAATCATGGATCTGAAGTATGTTCAGTCACTAGTGTAAATCGCGAAACTGAAATATTTGAAGTTGTTGACATTTTTAAAAGAATTGGAAAGGTCTTTAGAAATTATCTTTTGCAGATGACAAAAAGAGAAACTGAGGCTGAGAAAAATTAAGCAATTCGCCCATGTTTTTCACAGGAGCATGAATTACCAACACCCAACATTTGGATCCCACCCTCAGCATACAAAAACCACCGAAGAGTTACAAACACAACAGGATTCGTATCTGAAGTGAACACACCCAAAAGCCTTCGCTTTGCCCGGTCCCAGGGATTCGGTAACTTACACACATTTGCATGGTTAATAACAAACTTGACGTCTGAGCATACAGAGTGATCTGCTGCGAATGTTCCCAGTATTTTGTTTAAATCCCTGCTCGCCTGCTCAGGGGGACCAGGTTTTCGTCAAGCATTGTAGATCTGGGCAGCAAAGCCTTCGCCCATCGCACCACTAGATGGCGCCAAACCCACTCACGGAGACTGGGGGAGTCGCCGAGTGTGGGGGGAGCCCAAGCTGGTCGAAAAAGAAGTTTACCGTCCTGGTTCCATTTTAAACGTTCTTACTCGGACATGAAAGCAGATGAATTAAGTTTGCCATTATCCCGCCGACTTAAATCTAATGGAACTGGATAAAAACAGAGCAGAGCCGGAGAAATGGCAGCCAGCCCAGCATCTCCAGCCCATATTAGAGGGCGAGGGAGAATCCTGACGGAAGCCAATCTTCAAGCCCCTACCCGACCAGGGAGCACACGCTCTGCATCTCCTAAGCCCCTGTCCGAATACTGTTTTAGGGACAATGGGAGCCGAGCAACAGTAACAGCTGAAGGAGGACCATTTCTAGAACTTAAATAGAAGAGGCTATAATATAGGGATCAAAAGGGGGAATGAAAGAGGACAAAGATCACGCGGAATGTGAATCAGAAAGAAGAAAAGCGAACGCTTCCAAGCAGCCCAGTGTGGGCCGTTCGGAAGCGGCGGCTGGAGCTGGAACTCAGAGTTACAGAACTCCCAGGCGCGGAGGAGCCCTGCGAGGAAGCCGAGCGGGGCCCGAGGACTCCCGCGTTCGCCCGCCACCGCACAGGTGCTCGTGCTCGTGCTCGTGGTCGCGGCCGGGCGCCAGCCCCGCGTTCCCTCCGCCAGGACGCGCGGCCCTGTCCACGGCGGCTGCAAAGCGGCCGCCACGTCCGCAAGGAGCCCCGCGCGGAGACGACCGCCCGCGCGCACACGTGCTCAGCCGCGCGCTCCAACCGCCCCGGACGCGGACGGACGCCGGCTGAGACCCGGGCGGCGGCGGCCGCGCCGATAACGTCTCAAACGGGAAGCTGGAGATCGGCCCCGCTCGCGTTCGCACGGGACGCCCAGCTCAAGCTGTTGGCCCCTCGTTAGTAATCAGTTCCATGCTCACGAAGGAACGCCGGAACACAACCACACACACACACGCGCACACGCACAGCCCTTCCCCTGAGGAAGAACGATTCCAAGAAGTTCAGGGAAAGGCCCGACTGGTTTACGGAGCTTGGCAGGAAAGGGGGGGGGGAGGGGCTCTTCTGCGATGCCAGTGTCTTCGCCGGCCCCCGCAGGCCAAGCATATCGCTGGGAGAATTCAGGTGCGGAGAAGCCATATTTTACCTCAATGGTGCCCCTACTTTGGCTGAAAGTATTTGGGACCCAAACATTCCCGGCCGGTATCAGATGTATTTATCCGATGGGAAGTGCTGGCTGAGCTGTGGTTTGGGCACCGCTTCTGTTCCCTGTAGCTCGCGGGTTAGTCCTCCTGAGCCGCCGCCGCCTGTCAGAGCGGGACTGGATCACTGTTACCTCACAGGATGGTTCTGAGGAGAGCCTGACAGCAGACGTCCTGAGGCACAAAGGAGCCTCTGGAAATACCAGCCTCCTGCCTTCAGTTTAGTTTTCGAATTCACTATGTCCCTCACACTGTGAACCAGGTCTCCAGCTAAGAGAAGAAAAATGCCTGTGTCTCTGGAGGCGCTGCTGAATTCTCCCAAGTCGTGTCCCACCCAATGGCTCTCCAAAAATTCTCATCTGGAAAGCCACTTACCTCTTAAAATCGGAGGATTCCAAATAGCTTTTTTTTTTTTAATGTGGGTTATCATAATAGAAATGAATACTGAGAAATTTTAAAAATATTTAAGAGTGAGTGACCATCATAATGCATGACACGTTAATATAGATTATGACAAATAACTATTTTCCAAAACAGAAAACGTTTACTGAGAAGAGCGAAGTCATTGACGTTTTACAAACCTCTTACTGTCTGGCTTAATAGAAAACAGCTGGTTTCTCATATCTCTTCTGCTGCTACATTCTAACTGTTGTAGTACCTTGTTTTGGTAGAAGTTTATGAAGAAAAATCAGCCTCTGTGTGAGGGAGGAGTATTTTAATAGGTTTTAAAGATAAAGTGTGCATATTCTTTGATACTACACCCAAACCCAGTAAGTGCTAGCTTCTTTTAAGTTAATTTTAATGAGGAATCTGGAACCTTATCAATGAACTTTTAAAATTCTCTTCCATGAAACCCATTGATCTGTTTTGCACTTGGAATGGATCTTTTACCCACGCATGCTTTTGTGACATTCGGAAAATATTGGTTCACTGACTTACATAGATCTTCCGAATTTTGACATATTTTATTACACATACCCCCCCAAATCACATTAATATATCGTCAGCAGTCCCATCAGAATAATGTCTGTAAGGAAGTTGTCAAGCTCACAGAGATGGACCCAAGTTTTCCATAGTTCTAATCCTTGGCAACTGATATTGTCAGTTGTTTTACTTGAGGGGACAAGCTTATTTTATTCATTTTGAGAAAATATCCTTCAAATATCCAAGTCTAAACAACCATATTTTGGCTTTCACTCTTTACAATTTTAAAGAATAGTAGTGTTCCAGGGGGCATAAAATGCTAGTTCAGCTCACAATTCAATTGCCAAGTGTTCTTCCTCAAGAAAACCAACCCTTCATTATTCAGCGGAAATGCTTGATGTGTATTTTCCAGTTTATCACAGAGAATATTCAATGCACATGTACTCAGAGGTCAAGATTTACAAAATTAATAATTTTTACTGATTTTCCAGGGACATTTTTTTTTTTAAAGTAATCTCTATACCCAACATGGGGCTGGAACTCACAACCCCAAAATAAAGAGTTGCACATTCCACTGATGGAGCCAGCCAGGTACCCCTATCAAGGACATTCTTAAATGAAACTGGAATCTGTTTTACTGTATGTGGTGACAATTTGGTGCCACATGCCACATGCCAAGGAGGCAGCAGTTTCGCTCTCTGTTGCTTTTGCATCATCAGTAGAAATGTCACCACAGTGAAAAAATCAACACCTTAATATTAATATGAAACTAATTTTTACCTTACAGACTCTCTGAAAGGGTCTCAGAGACCCCTTTAGTCCCCTTCTTTCCTCAGCTCTCCAACCCCTGCGACCTCTGGCTACTCTTTACTTCCCTATTGCAGCACTCAATAGAATGGTGGTGTCTCTGAGTCTGTAAAGTAAAAACTATTTTCATACATTAACATTAGAATGTTTTACTTTGCCATGTTCTTGATTTATACTTGACTCCCCTATTTTTAAAAATAATAAATTACTTGGCATATTGATTACATGCCAGACACTATTTAACATAATAATACAGGAGTCAACCAGACAAGCAAGTCATTGCTCTCACCACTCATATTCTAGAATAGACAATAAACTTGTAAATAAATGAACACGCAAGACATAAGTCCTATAACAATTAAAAATAGACTGATGTGACCACAGGTGAGCCTGTAGTGAGACGGCTCCAAAATGAGGGTGTCAGGTTTGTGCCTAGGTATGAATAATGGTGATTCATGAGTAGAAATGAGGATGGGTAGTAGCCAGTAGACTGGCTAGGGTAGAATTGGAATTCTACCGGGATAAGGAAGTTGGGATAAGGAAGAGGAAAGAAAGCTTGGTTCCTTGTGTTTAAAAGGAGCGCCATCTTACCCCTTCTGGAGCAGGCGGTACCTCACCGGCTTTCCAGGGGAAGTAGCAAGGCATGATGGGAATCTCTGCAGAAAAGCAGCTGGGGTCTGGTACGAGAAACCACTCTGCCCTGCGAGGGCTGCTACAGCATCACTGGTGTCACTAGACGCTGCTTGCTCTGCCTTGAGGCTGGTGGGAGAAGGGGGGCAAAGATGGAACTGGATTTATTTGTAATTTAAAGACCTTGTTGCCCTGGTTGCAATACCCAGCCCACAAGGTCATCCCAAGGCCGGCCGTCACCGCTGCCTCAGAGTATTATAGAGCCACCTCTAGCGCACATTCACGCCTTTCCTCTACACCAGTAGTCACCTAAGCCAGCTCTCTAGAGCAAAAACAAATAAAAGTAAAAACAAAGAAATCACACAAAACTCAAAAGAATGGCTTGGAGGTCCTATCACGAAAAGCACTTTGCCATGGAGGAAATATTACACCATTCGCTTGAGAGAGTTCTGAGGACTCAGTTCTTGCCCTGTTTTCCTCTCACCTTTGCCCTGGCAAGAGGTCCCTGCCATTCCTGCTGGAGGCATGTGTCCTCTGCATCTCCAGGGCACGTTCCTGGTGTTTTCTTCTGATGAACCCCTCATATTAGTCCGGGGGTGGGGGGGCGGCATCTAGTCTTTCCTTGGATTCAACCCGCCCCTACTCCTCCCCCTGTGAGCTGGCTCCTTTGCATTAATGCCCCTTCCCCCATGCCTCCTGGAAGGGCCACCATTTTGTTTTCTTTCACATGTTTCCCATAAGTAGGAATTATTGTAACCCCAACGGAAGTATATTTTACATCCTTCATGAGTCCTTGCAGGCACTTCATGTTTTTCAAGAAGAGACATACTGGACAGGCTGTAAGTGTCTATGCAGAACGCTGTACTTTATACCACCCGTAGACGTTGGACATAAAACATGAAACATATCTGCACTCTAGAAGTGCCCACGCAAGGCTGTCCACTCAATCTCCTCTCTCCATTAAATCATAGCATATTCTCCCTTCTTAGTATAGCGTAACATTCTTGGGGGGGGTGGCAGGCACTACTGCTTGTCACTATGCAGCTACAGCCCCAGCTTTACAGATCATTGACACTTTTATTGTAAAGGTGTTAGAAAATGTGGTTCACTCTACTCCACAGAGGCAGCGGGGTGGGAGGGGTGGCCATGCACAGAGTGGAAGGGTGGTTTTTGCTCTAATCTCTATTCCAAGAGCATCAGTACTTCCGCTGTAACCACCCTTCCCCAATCACGTAACTTCTTGCATGGCCCCTTTTGGGGTTGGCTCTAAAGGGCTTACAGCCCAACATATACGCCACATTTAGCAACTCTCCAGGGGCTTATCACAAGTGTCTCAGGAATGAAATACATGAAAGACTTCGTCTTATGTTTCCCAGCTTCAGTGTCCTTCCGTCCTGATGACCACATCTTCATCACTGTTGCTCTGTCTTCCTTTTTCAACTTCGTTGTGTGTCTTGGCTAGATTTTGTCTCCCAAAAATAGAACCCCATAAATACTTTAACAAGTTGGTCCTGCATTTCTATCACACTTAAAAGTCACATGAATCACAGCAAGCCTTCCCTTGGGGCCCTGGGGAACACATTAGGGAACAACACGTTTAAACAAGGAAAGGGCGAGTCAGGCATAGGGAGCCAGGAGGCTCACACAGCTGCCTCCCCCAGTTCCAGCCAGCAGCAAGCACCCTACGTAATGATGAGTAATGCACCTCAAGTGTCTGTTGACTGGATTAGTTGGGGGTAGGTGGTAGTTATCGGGGTGGGTAGGGGCTGAGGGTGGCAAAAGCTAGCAGGAAATCCTAGAGAAGACAGGAAAGCTGAGGAATGGCTGTCTAGTTTTCCTTTGCTCATTCTTCTGACAGCACAGTACTTTACAGTAAATTCACACACAGTCCAGTGAAGCAGAAAGGCCAGGGTGCATTCTGCTCGTTTGCTTTATCCCTATTCATCTGGGATTCACAGTTTATAGCCAGCTTCTATCCTTAACTCCAGCTCTTTGGTTTCTGCAAGCATCCACTCACCTCTTAGCTTCTTGAAATGTTCCTTCCGTCTCCTTGAGTTGGCTCAATCCCTTGCTCTGAGTGTCCTTGTGCCCTTTGAGAACCCTGTTGAACCACTGGCTGTCACCACCAGGCTGACCCAGCAGCAAGAAGGCAAGGAGAGAAGACAACACTCAGAAAGATCTGATCAGGGGCACGTGGATGGCTCATTCGGTTAAGCATCTGACCTTGGTTTCAGCTCAGGTCATGATCTCCGGGTCATGATATCAGGGTTGTGAGACAGAGCTCCATGTAGGGCTCTGCACTCAGCCAGTAGGGCTCTGCACTCATCCAGGAGCCTGCTTGAGATTCTGTCCCTCTTCACCTCCCCGGCTCAGGGACACACACACACACACACACACACACACAAACTCTCTCTCTCTCTCTCTCTCATAAAAAAGTCTTTTAAAAAAAGATCTGATCAGTGCTCACTTCGGCAGCACATATACTAAAAAAAAGATCTGATCAGAAACAAGCTGTTTAAAAAGACACAGGGAGGTGCCTGGGTGGATCAGTGGGTTAAGCCACTGCCTTCGGCTCAGGTCATGATCTCAGGGTCCTGGGATCGAGTCCCGCATTGGGCTCTCTGCTCAGCAGGGAGCCTGCTTCCCTCTCTCTCTCTCTCTCTCTCTGCCTGCCTCTCCGTCTACTTGTGATCTCTCTCTGTCCAAAAAAAAAAAAAAAAATTTGTATTTATAAAAAGACACAGAATGGATAAAAAAACAAAACCCATTTATATGTTGCCTACAAGAAACTCACTTGAAACCCGAAGACACCTTCAGATTTAAAGTGAGGGGATGGAAAAGAATTTACCATGCTAATGGACATCAGAAGAAAGTAGGAGTGGCAATCCTTATATCAGATCAATTGGATTTTAAGCCAAAGACTATAATAAGAGATGAGGAAGGACACTATATCATACTCAAAGGATCTGTCCAACAAGAAGATCTAACAATTTTAAATATCTATGCCCCTAACATGGGAGCAGCCAACTATATAAACCAATTAATAACAAAATCAAAGAAACACATCAACAATAATACAATAATCGTAGGGGACTTTAACACTCCCCTCACTGAAATGGACAGATCATCCAGGCAAAAGATCAACAAGGAAATAAAGGCCTTAAATGACATATTGGACCAGATGGACATCACAGATATATTCAGAACATTTCATCTCAAAGCAACAGAATACACATTCTTCTCTAGTGCACATGGAACATTCTCCAGAATAGATCACATCCTGCGTCCTAAATCAGGTCTCAACCAGTATCAAAAGATTGGGATCATTCCCTGCATATTTTCAGACCACAATGCTCTGAAGCTAGAACTCAATCACAAGAGGAAATTTGGAAAGAACCCAAATACATGAAAACTAAACAGCATCCTTCTAAAGAATGAATGGGTCAACCAGGAAATTAAAGAAGAATTGAAAAAATTCATGGAAATAAATGATAATGAAAACACAACGGTTCAAAATCTGTGGGACACAACAAAGGCAGTCCTGAGAGGAAAATATATAGCAGTACAAGCCTTTCTCAAGAAACAAGAAAGGTCTCAGGTACACAACCTAACCCTACACCTAAAGGAGCTGGAGAAAGAACAAGAAAGAAACCCTAAACCCAGCAGGAGAAGAGAAATCATAAAGATCAGAGCAGAAATCAATGAAATAGAAACCAAAAAAAAAAAAACAAACAATAGAACAAATCAACAAAACTAGGAGCTGGTTCTTTGAAAGAATTAATAAGATTGATAAACCCCTGGCCAGACTTATCAAAAAGAAAAGAGAAAGGACCCAAATAAATAAAATCATGAATGAAAGAGGAGAGACCACAACTAACACCAAAGAAATACAAACAATTATAAGAACATACTCTGAGCAACTCTATGCCAACAAATTTGACAATCTGGAAGAAATGGATGCATTCCTAGGACATATAAACTACCACAACTGAACCAGGAAGAAATAGAAAGCCTGAACAGACCCATAATGAGTAAGGGGATTGAAACAGTCATCAAAAATCTCCAAACAAACAAAAGCCCGGGGCCGGACGGCTTCCAGGGGGAATTCTACCAAACATTTAAAGAAGAACTAATTCCTGTTCTCCTGAAACTGTTCCAAAAAATAGAAATGGAAGGAAAACTTCCAAACTCATTTTATGAGGCCAGCATCACCTTGATCCCAAAACCAGACAAGGATCCCATCAAAAAAGAGAACTACAGACCAATATCCTTGATGAACACAGATGCAAAAATTCTCACCAAAATACTAGCCAATAGGATTCAACAGTACATTAAAAGGATTATTCACCACAACCAAGTGGGATTTATTCCAGGGCTGCAAGGTTGGTTCAACATCCGCAAATCAATCAATGTGATACAACACATTAATAAAAGAAAGAACAAGAACCATATGATACTCTCCATAGATGCTGAAAAAGCGTTTGACAAAGTACAGTATCCCTTCCTGATCAAAACTCTTCTGAGTGTAGGGATAGAGGGCACATACCTCAATATTATCAAAGCCTTCTATGAAAAACCCACCGCAAATACCAATCTCAATGGAGAAAAACTGAAAGCTTTTCCGCTAAGGTCAGGAACACGACAGGGATGTCCATTATCACCACTGCTATTCAACATAGTACTAGAAGTCCTAGCCTCAGCAATCAGACAACAAAAGGAAATTAAAGGCATCCAAATTGGCAAAGAAGTCGTCAAACTATCATTCTTCGCAGATGATACGATACTATATGTGGAAAACCCAAAAGACTCCACTCCAAAACTGCTAGAACTTGTACAGGAATTCAGTAAAGTGTCAGGATATAAAATCAATGCACAGAAATCAGTTGCATTTCTCTACACCAACAACAAGACAGAAGAAAGAGAAATTAAGGAGTCAATCCCATTTACAATGGCACCCAAAACTATAAGATACCTAGGAATAAACCTAACCAAAGAGGCTAAGAATCTATACTCAGAAAACTGTAAAGTACTCATGAAAGAAGTTGAGGAAGACACAAAGAAATGGAAAAATGTTCCATGCTCCTGGATTGGAAGAATAAATATTGTGAAAATGTCTATGCTACCTAAAGCAATCTACACATTTAATGCAATCCCTATCAACATCCCACCCATTTTTTTCAAGGAAATGGAACAAATAATCCTAAAATTTATATGGAACCAGAAAAGACCGCGAATAGCCAAAGGAATATTGAAAAAGAAAGCCAAAGTTGATGGCATCATAATTCCGGACTTCAAGCTCTATTACAAAGCTGTCATCATCAAGACAGCATGGTACTGGCACAAAAACAGACACATAGATCAATGGAACAGAATAGAGAACCCAGAAATAGACCCTCAACTCTATGGTCAACTAATGTTTGACAAAGCAGGAAAGAATGTCCAATGGAAAAAAAACAGCCTCTTCAATAAATGGTGTTGGGAAAATTGGACAGCCACATGCAGAAAAATGAAATTGGACCATTTCCTTACACAACACATGAAAATAGACTAAAAATGGATGAAGGACCTCAATGTGAGAAAGGAATCCATCAAAATCCTTGAGGAGAACACAGGCAGCAACATCTTCTACCTCAGCCGCAGCAACATCTTCCTAGGAACATCGCCAAAGGCAAGGGAAGCAAGGGCAAAAATGAACTATTGGGATTTCATCAAGATCAAAAGCTTTTGCACAGCAAAGGAAACAGTTAACAAAACCAAAAGACAACTGACAGAATGGGAGAAGATATTTGCAAACGACATATCAGATAAAGGGCTAGTGTCCAAAATCTATAAAGAACTTAGCAAACTCAACACCCAAAGAACAAATGATCCAATCAAGAAATGGGCAGAAGACATGAACAGACATTTCTGCAAAGAAGACATCCAGATGGCCAACAGACACATGAAAAAGTGCTCCATATTACTCGGCATCAGGGAAATACAAATCAAAACCACAATGAGATATCACCTCACACCAGTCAGAATGGCTAAAATTAACAAGTCAGGAAATGACAGATGCTGGCGCGGACGCGGAGAAAGGGTAACCCTCCTACGCTGTTGGTGGGAATGCAAGCTGGTGCAACCACTCTGCAAAACAGCATGGAGGTTTCTCACAATGTTGAAAATAGAACTACCCTATGACCCAGCAATTGCACTACTGGGTATTTACCCTAAAGATACAAATGTAGTGATCCAAAGGGGCACGTGCACCCGAATGGTTATAGCAGCAATGCCTACAATATCCAAACTATGGAAAGAACCTAGATGTCCATCAACAGATGAATGGATAAAGAAGATGTGGTATATATACGCAATGGAATACTATGCAGCCATCAAAAGAAATGAAATCTTGCCATTTGCGACGACTTGGATGGAACTAGACGGTATCATGCTTAGCGAAATATGTCAATCAGAGAAAGACAACTATCATATGATCTCCCTGATATGAGGAAGTGGAGATGCAACGTGGGGGGTTAAGGGGGTAGAAGAATAAATGAAACAAGATGGGATTGGGAGGGAGACAAACCATAAGTGACTCTTAATCTCACAAAACAAACTGAGGGTTGCTGGGGGGAGGGGGGTTGGGAGAAGGGGGTGGGATTATGGACATTGGGGAGGGTATGTGCTATGGTGAGTGCTGTGAAGTGTGTAAACCAGGCGATTCACAGACCTGTACCCCTGGGGATAAAAATATATTATATGTTTATAAAAAAAAAAAAAAAGAAAGAAAAAAAGAGACAAGTTGTTTAGTGAACACACTGAAAGCTGTATTCGTATTCCAAATCTTAATTGTTCAAATATTTTCTTCCAACTTTGCCATTTCACTTTTCCTATATAACTAAACTCATGGAGAAGAGACATAAAAGGAACTGAAGTCATAACTAATATAATTTGTACTATGTAATATCAGCTCATTTGTTTTGAGATGATAATGTATCCTATTTTGTAACTCCCACCTAAGGCTTCCCTGGAAGGTAGTAAACATTGATAATGATAGATAAAAACTGAGATTTCACATTTTGGTTCTTTTTGTTTGTCTCTCTGCAGCCAAACAACAAAGAATTCACACAGCTCTCCTGAGAACACCAGGTTTGCATGTATAGTGTGTACTAAAGCAAGCACATTCTGGCAGTTGCTGTCAAGGAAGAAGAAATTTTCCTCAGCTTAATTCCCAGAATACAGAGTCTGAGCGTGTGGCAGGAACACAGCACGCATATTTGACAAACCCGTGGCGCTCCCACTGGCGTGGTGGCAGACGGATGGCTTCCGCAGTAAGCTGCCCGCATTGGGTGAGTCTATTTCTTTCAGAAGAGCAATACTGTACCTTCAAAGGCATCTTGATGGATTTGATTTGGCTTTTTGCTTGTGGCGCTTTAAAATGGTCACTCGAAAAGCCGAATGTGTGAAGACAATCACTTATTCCCCAAAGACGTCAGGCCTTACACGGCTGTGGACAGACCATCTACTCTGCTTTATTATCTGGTTAAGTGGCCATCGAAGCAGAGTCCGGGTACCTGAAAGCCAGGTGCTGATCACCTGTCTGTCCCCCACTTTCCCCATCCCATATGTATCACTCAGGGTTCTGCCAAGAAGCAGAACCAACAAGATGTTTCTAAAGAAAGGGATTTATTTTCAGCTCATGCAATTTGAGGGAGTTGACAAGTTCAAAATCTGCAGGGCAGGCTGGCCGGCTGGGCAACTGGAGATTCCAAGAAGAATTGATTCTGTAATCTGGAGGCAGAGTTCCTTCCTCTTTGAGTGAGGGGGGTCCCACTCTTTTCTCTTAAGGCCTTCAACTCATTAATGACGGAGCACATCTGCTTTACTCAAAATCTGCTCATTTAAATGTTAATCATATCTAGGGGGGCCTGGGTTTCTCAGTCAGTTAAGTGGCTGACTCTTGATTTCCACTCAGGTCATGATCTCAGGGTTGTGAGCCGAGCCCCAGGTTGGACTCTGAATTGGGCATGGAGCCTGCTTGAGATTCTCTCTTCCCCTTCCCACTCCATCTCTCCCTCGATAAATAAATAAGTAAATAAACAAATAAATGTTAATCATGTCCCAAAAAAATCTTTTTGGCAAACAGAGGCTAATGTATGATCAAACAAGTGGATCCCACACTCCAGCCAAGATGACTCCATAAAATTAACCATTGGCACACAGTAAGGCCTCCATGAATTGACTTGATTAGATATGTATCCCCAGACAAAACACACCCCTGAGCCACTATTTGCTCAGCTGAACAATGCAGGGATTGGACTTCATTCCCCCCCTTCTGGGAGGCCAAGGGCAAAAATGTAAGTCTTGAGACTATGAAGAACCTGTGACCTCTGGTCTCTTCAGGTAACACCTTTCCCCACCATGGAGGCTGTCCCCAGTCCCAGCAGCAATAGTATAAATCCTATATGGTGGTCCCACCCGCCCTTATCCTCAGGGGATACATTCCAGAACTTTAGTGAAACTGAACCCTACATACACTATACATACACACTTATGATAGAGCTTAATTTATAAATTAGGCACAGTGAGAAATTAACAACGATAACTAATAAATAAAACAGAACAATTATAATGATACACCATAATAAAAGTTACATGAATGTAGCTTCTCTCTCTCACTCTCAAAATCTCCTATTGTACTGCACTAGCCCTTCTTCTTGTGATGGTGTGAGATGATAAAACACCTATGTGATGAGGGGAAGTGTGGTGGGAGATATAGGAGCTGTGACCTAGTGTAGGCTACTGCTGAACTCCAGACGACACATCAGAAGGAGGATCTTGGCTTCCGGGCCATGGCTGACAGCATGTAACTGAAATTGCAGAAAGCAAAACCGAAGATATGGGGACTACTGTACAAAGCTCTATAATCCACGAGCTGTCTTCTTGCTGTCCTGGTTTCCTGAGGCCTAACCACACCCAGGGACAGGACTCAAGCAGCTTGGGATGTCCAAATCACCAGCTCTCCATAAGAGAAGGGCTCCTCCTCTAACGGTGAATAGGCTGTATAAGAATTTAGAACCCAGAAGTGAAGGAAATGCCTCTGAAATTGCTGGGAGCTCAAGGAGAGCCTTCTAGAAAAATAGGCACTAGTTCCAAGTCATGACTCCTGGTCTCTTTGTTGTTTTTTTCTTTTAACCAGTCCAGGAAGGAAATAATGTCCAGTGTCTTTGGAAAATGATCGGAAGAGGGTCACTGAGGAGGAATGAGGTTCAAACCACAGTCAATATACAGACTCTAAAGCAGTGCCTGGACCAGTTATCGTATCATTTTAGCCTTTCTTCATCTCTCTCTGTTTTCCTGAACCCTCGCCCAAAGGTAGCATCCACAGTAATGATTCCCTTGGCGTCATTCAAGCCCAAAGCTTGAAGCAGACAGAACCAATGCATAGGGAACCCTACACACCATGGTGGTTTCTCAGCTCTGAATCCATATATCAAACATGATGGGTGTTTCTTTCAGCCAATGCTTCACAAGGAGCAAAAAGGCAAATATTTCAGTTCAGTTCAGATAACACATAGATCTATTTCTGTTTTCCGTCTGATTTCATGCATATGAGGACTTTGACACAAGGTAGGCAATTTGATTCAGAAATGTGTTGTTTCATTTAGATTTTTATTTGTTTGTTTTGTTTTCTGAACTTGCAGCATACCGACTGGGCCAAGTAACTAAATCACGAATCTGGCATTTCAGGCATCTAGATCACATCTTTTGAAAGTTGTTTTTGTATGTGGAGTTTATCTGAAACAACTGTACAGTCAAGGATAAGTCCTTGGACTTGGAGCCAGTAGAACGGGGCTCTTTTTATTTATTTATTTTTTTCAAAATTTATTTATTTATTTGACAGACAGAGATCACAAGTAGGCAGAGAGGCAGGCAGAGAGAAAGGAGGAAGCAGGCTCCCTGCTGAGCAGAGAGCAGGGAGCCTGATGTGGGGCTCGATCCCAGGACCCTGAGATCATGACCTGAGCCGAAAGCAGAGGCTTTAACCCACTGAGCCACCCAGGCGCCCCTAGAACGGGGCTCTTACGGAACCCGAGATGTCATGTAATTTATTTCTGCCAACGTAGACAAGATAGGTAGAGCCAATGGTTCATTTTCCATGAGGCTTTGTGGGGGTACTGAACCTTGACGAGGGTAGCATGGATGTAGGTCTGGAAACTTAGAGAGTAACTGAGCCGTGTTCGATCAACCTCGGGGAACAGAGGCCTCCAAGCCAGTGACCTGAAGAGTTATAGTCATTGTCCTTCGTATCTCAGAGTCATCCTGTTCTACCAAAGGGATATAACTCTCAAGTGAACTAGATAATCACTTCTTAAGTGACATTAGGAAGTGGTATTATTTCCTAAGAAGCAAACAAATTGACATGTGGATAGAGAATAAAAGGATGAAGGGCCCTTAACTGGTTGTGGAGAGGAAGATCTTTTCCAGAAGGTAATACATAGGCTGAGAACTCGAGTCAGGAGCAGCCAGCTGTGTGAAGCTGATTTTCCAGACATAGTGATGGGTGAGATGGAGGACAGCGGGACTGAGGGAGATGGGAAATCATGTCGACTCCCACTGCATCTGCCTTGCGCGCCCAGCCTGCTGGTGCTACCATTCACAAAGAGGGCAGAAAGCAGGGAGAAGGAGAGGCGTGGGGGAAAATCAAAAGTTAGGTTGTGGACATGTCATGCTTGTGATGACCGTGAGAATTCCAAGGGGAGATGCAGAGTAGGTGTGTAGGAGCTAGGGTCCTGGCAGAAAATCAGGGCAAGGGGAGGAGAGCTTAATGAAAAGACTCTAATAAGGGTGTGGGCAGAGTTTAGGGAAAGCAAAGAGATGGGACAGTGCCCTGAAGCTTGAACAGTAGGGGGTCATGACCTTGCCTAGGCCTGAGGAAGCAAGGGAAAGGGGGCAATAACTGGTTGAGAGACAGGCCTGGGTGGCTAGAGGCAGATGGAGAGGGCTTCTGAAGCATCTGTGGTGTTCAGTAGAGAGAGAGAAGTCCAGTCTGAAGTGAACCACAAAGAGGGAGCGGGGGTAATAAACTTACAGACCTCACTCTCCTCCTACCTTTCAATCTCCTGCTGGAAAGTTCTATTGGCTAAGTCCAGCTGGAAGTCAGAGAGTCTGCTGATGTAGTTGACAAAGGTCAAAGTGCCAGGGCAGAGAGGAGGGTCACCAGGAGTACAGAGCGGATCTGGAAGGACAAACAGAAAACATGCACATCACAAGGCAGTTGGATACACAAGTCTGGAGCTCTAACAGATGTACAGGGTAGTTAAAAATACCTGGTACAGGGCACCTGGGTGGCTCAGTGGGTTAAAGCCTCTGCTTTCGGCTCAGGTCATGATCCCAGGGACCTGGGATCAAGGCCCGCATTGGGCTTCTCTGTTCGGCAGGGATCCTGCTTCCCCCTCTCTCTCTGCCTGCCTCTCTGCCTACTTGTGATCTCTGTCTGTCAAATAAATAAAATCTTAAAAAAAAAAAAAAAGAAATACCTGGTACATAGGCGGGAATTAAAATCATGGCAACAGATGCGGTCGTGGAAGGAGAGCAAATGAGGAGCAGGGACTGAGCCCTGCAGGACTCCGACCTTAGAGCTTAGCTGGAGAATAAAGAGGACTTTGCAAAGGAGACTGAAAAGGAGAGGCTAGAGGCCGAGGAGGAAAAGCAAGACAGTGTGGTGTCACAGAAGGGTGGACAGGAGATGGGTGCAATAGGAAGAAGGGGTCAGCTGAGCCTCTTGAGTCAAATGCTCGTGGGAAGCTGAGGAACAGGAATGTGCCTCTTGGATGTGGCAAATTATTCCACAAGGATGCCGAGCACTGTGCTTGTGGGTGTTGCCCAGAGTGCTAAGTCCTGGGTTTTGAGGACATCCCAACCTAGACGGGGAACCAGGCCCACTGTGGGGTGATGGATCTGATAGAACTAGGAGCAAGTGCCTTTGGAAGCAGAGGGCACTGGGAAAACTTTCCTAAGGACAACGGTTATATAGGGTATGTCCATAAATTCTTCGGAATAAAGAATTCCAGTATTGGAAAATCTTGCATTTTAAAGAAGAGAAAAATGAAACTCAGGAAAACCACTTGTCACTCCTTGACTCAGCAGCCCATTGGGAGGATGCTGACAATCTAAATATTTTCTTAATTTCAGAGCTTCTTGATTAAATCTTCAAATCTTCTACGACCTAAAGCTTTATTAGAATCAAGGTGCTATTTGGGTGCCTGGGTGGCTCATTGAGTTAAAGCCTCTGTCTTCGGCTCAGGTCATGATCTCGGGGTCCTGGGATCGAGCCCTGCATCAGGTTCTCTGCTCAGCGGGGAGCCTGCTTCCCCCTCTCCCTCTCTGCCTGCCTCTCTGGCTACCTGTGATCTCTCTCTTTCTCTCTCTGTCAAATAAATAAATAAAATTTTTTTTTAAAAAGAATCAAAATGCTATTTATTTAAGATTTTCTGTGAAAGTAAGATGTTTATGTCAAAAATTATTAATAACAAACATAAGAAAATTAAAATCACTCTTAATTCCATAGTCCATACCCCTAACTTTCTAACAGTTTTTTCCAGTTTTTTTCTGGATTGCATGTATGTCTGCATAAACATTTCTCTTTAAAAAAATGTTTTCCATACCATCAACAGAGTGAAATGGCAACCACAAAATGGGATAAAATATTTGCAAATCATATACATAAGGGATTAATATCCAGACTATATAAAGAATTCCTACAGCGCTCAACATCACTAATCACCACGGAAATGTGAATCAAAACTGCCAAGAGATACCACCTCACCCGTTAGGATTGCTACTGTGGAAACCCACAGACACAGACACCCAGAAAACAATAAGGTTTAGTAAGGATATACAGAAGTTGGAATCCTTGTGCACTGTAGGTAGAAATGGAAAATGGTGCAGTCTCTACAGGGAACAGTATGGCCAAAAATTAAAAACAGAATTACCATATTACCTAGCAATTCTATTCTTGGGTATAATTCTAAGAGAACTATGAGCAGAGTCTTGGACAGATATTAGCAGACCTATGCTCATAACGGTATTATTCACAACAGCCAAAAGGTAGGAGCAACCTATTGATGGATGAATGGATAAGCAAAATGTGGCACACTCATACAATGAAATAGCATTCAGCCTTAAAAAGGACATTAGACACAGGTTATCCCATGTGTGAACCTCGAGGACAGTATGCTGAGTGAAATAAGCAGGCACAAAAATACAAATACTGTGTGATTTCCCTCGAGAAGTACTAGAGTACTAAGAGTAGTCACATTCATAGGGACAGAAAGTCGGATGGTGGTTGCCAGGGGCTGGGGGAAGGAAACGAAGATGGGGAGGGGGAGCGTTGCTTCATGGTATAGACTTTTAGTTTTGCAAGAGGAGTTCTGGACATTGGCTGCATAACAGTGAATGTATTTGGTGCTACTGTATGCTTTACAAAGCTGTATGCTTGAACTGTATGCTTAAAAAATGGCTAGCCTGGGGGCGCCTGGGTGGCTCAGTGGGCTAAGCCTCTGCCTTCAGCTCAGGTCATGATCTCAGGGTCCTGGGATTGAGCCCCGAGTGGGGCTCTCTGCTCCAAGGGGAGCCTGCTTCCCCCTCCCCCTCTGTCTTCCTCTCTGCCTACTTGTGACTTCTCTCTATGATAAATAAATATTTTTTAAAAATGGCTAGCATGGTGGCGCCTGGGTGGCTCAGTGGGTTAAAGCCTCTGAATTCGGCTCAGGTCACGATCCCAGCATCCTGGGATCGAGCCCCGCGTCGGGCTCTCTGCTCAGCGGAGAGCCTGCTTTCCCCTCTCTCTCTGCCTGCCTCTCTATCTACTTGTGATCTCTCTGTCAAATAAATAAATATTTTTTAAAAATGGCTAGCATGATCAATTAATTGTATGTGATAGGTATTTTATCACAATTAAAAATTTTAAATTAAAATGCTTACAACTTTGTTTTACATCATTTAATATCAAGTGAACATCTTTTCCTATCAAGAAATATTTTTTGTATTGTTTTTTCGGTGGCTATACAACAGCCTATTTTTTATTACACACCTTATTTAATCCAATTACTATTTTTTGAAATTTGGTTTTCTACAAAGCTAAACATCATAAGAAAACTGCAAGGAGGGTCACTGAAGCTACATCTTTACCAAATGTATAATTATTTTTTTTAAATTTCAGGATCAAAAGACAGCAGAGCTTGTCATGGGTGAGGGAGGTAGGAAATGTACTATGAATGTTGAAATATTAAAACCAATCAGCAGAGATTGAAGTGGGAGTGTGATACAAATTAAGTGCTAGACAAAATAGTTCTAGTTGGGGAAAGGAAGTGTTATTTATCCATTCGCTTACTCTATACAGAAATTACACTGAGACTCTGCTGTGCACCATTGTTTTAGACACTGTGGTTTCAAATTGTCTTAGACATTCTCTTATCCCTCAGGGAACCCAAAAGCCAGGCAAGAGAGAAGTAAGTCAACAATTTCAAGGCAGCTTAGGACAGGAAGAAACAGAGATATGCCCCGGGTCCCATGGGAGCAGAAGAGGAAATTCACCAACGGGGAAGGCTTCTTAAAGGATGTGGCTGTATGTCGGTGAGCTGAGTGTGGACAGAAGAGTTGGAGTTACTTACACTAAGAAAGGGGATAACTGAATGGGGTAGCTCACCTCGCAGAGGGCCCACCTCCCAGACACCCCTCCCCAATGATGCCTACTTCCTATTATTCACAATCCTGTGTAGCCTTCTCTCCTGGTGTATCAGGGCTGTTCTGAGTGACCAAGAGAGAACGGTAGAGATAACACTGTCTGAACTCAGAGGCTAGATTATAAAAAGCATTGCAGCTTCTTTCTTGCTCTCTTGGATTACTAGTCCTGGAGGAAGCCAGGTCTTGGGCCAGGAGGATATTCACGCAATAGGCATGAAGAAGAACCGAGGCCTCCCCAAGAGCCAGTGCTACCTTACCAGCTACCTGAACAAGCCTTCCCACACATGGATCACCCGCCAGCAACCCCCCATCCCCGCCCTCACCAGCCTCCCCTCTCCCACACAACGCACCCCACACCCCCAAACCCGAGACCGCAGCCCTGGCCAGCATCGTGACTGCTGCCTCATGAGGGAGCCCAAGAGAGAACCAAGAGACATACTAAGCTATTAGCTATTACTGTTTTTGTAATCCACTAAAAAGTCTTGGGGTCCTAAAAAAAAAAAAAAGTCCCAACAAAGTTCTAGAGAAAGCACGGAGCAAGGCACGGGAGAGGAAGTAACATCTGAGCAGAGAACCAGGAGCAGGTGGGAGTGGACAAGTGACAGGGACATCATGCCCGGATGTGTCTGGTCCATGGGCTGGAGGCGGAGATGGGAAATGGTTGAGGCCAGAGAGGAAAAGGTTTTGAGGAGGGCACGCTAAAGTTCCTTAAATTGAACAGGTAAGCTGATGATTTTTGAACCGTCCCCAGAAAAGCCCAAGGGCTTGACACCTGCCAGCCAGCCCACCTGATGCTGGAGGGAGCGCAGGATGGCAAGGTGCGGTCTAGCCTCCGCCTTCGCCCATCCCTGTTCCAAACACACTGTGCTTCTGATTAGTCCTTCCTTTGAAGGCTATTTTCTGTGGCCAGAATTTTGAAAACCATCTCTGTTGGCGACAGAAGCGGCAGCCGTAGAGAATCAATCATGAAGTCTGAGTCAATCATCTCTTCTCCCCACACAGGAGGGCAGGCAAGGCCCTGAGTGCCGCCTGCAAAGAACGTGCAGGTTTTCTGGATCAGCTTCAGTAGCAACGTGAACTGGAAACCAACCCTGCGCTTCGGGTAGGGCAGGCTCAAACCTTCTGAAGGCGCCGCGGAGCGCAGCGCGACAGCAGCGCGGCCCTTCCCGAGATAACGAGTCACGCTTCCTCGAGATAGCAAGTCACGCTTCCCCGCGGCACACCTGTGCTTAGCTCGGGTTGCAATCTCGGCTTCCCAAGAGATGAGGCAACCACCGAAGGCCACACCCTCACTCAGGGCCAGAGGTGGGGTCAGCTCTCCCGACCCTGGCGTCCGCAGCGCATTGTTTAAAGTCTTACGCCACCAGATAAAAACAGTGGAACTGCAGGCGTATCCGAGGCCAGGGCACAGAACCAGGGCGGAGGGGTGCGGGTCAAGAGAAGGGAGGCGCAGGGAGGGGTGCGGCAGGTAATGGGAAGGGAGGCATCCCAGCCTGTCGGTTTGGGCCAAATCTGTTTCCTTCCGCGCAAAACAAGAGAAACTCGTGCTCCCGGAGCCCCCTGCTATCTCCCGTGCTGTGACACTTCTAGAAATGTCTAACACGTTCAAAGGTGTCAAATTCGCATTTTCTGTCAATGTCCAGAAAGACGCAACTCCGGTAGGGAGAGGAGGAGCTTCCCGTCTCTGTGTCATGCCTTCCTCCTGCGGCGCTGACCTTCGCGAGGCGCGCGCTACGTGGCGCAGAGCGAGCTGGTCCGCGGGCGGCTACGTGACTGCGCGCTCGCCGCGCCCCTCGCCGCCCCGCCGGCGCCCCCGTCCGCCCGCTCGGCCGCCGGGTGTCCGGGGGTGGGGTGGGCGGGGCCTCGGGGGCGGGGCGGGGCCTCGCCTCCCGAGCCCTCCGGGCACCGCGGAGTTGGGGAAGCGGCAGCTGCAGACGCGAGCGCACAGCCAGGTGCGGGATTCCGTCTCTTTTCTCCGGCCGGGAAGCGCAAGGTCACCGGCGCGGTCTGAGCCTTGCTTCCTCATTATTAGACTAGGCACTGGCGAGACTCTGAGGCCCCTCCAGATCTAGGGTCTGAGGCGGTGGTGTCCTGAATGTTGCTTTTCTAGGATCCTGTCTGTAAAGCGCCATGAGGTCCTTGGGATCAGAGTGCTGACTTCATTTTGTCACCCACTGCTTATTTACTTGTCACCCACGAGATGGCCGCTTCATAATCAATAACCATAACATCATTACTATATAGATAGTTTACCGATCACTTTAAATGGTAGGCTTGGATCCAAATCATTACTTCCATTTTACGGATGACGAAATTAACATGGTTTCCTTTAATACTAATAATTATTACTAAAAACATAAATTGCTTAAGAATATATAGATATGAAACTCCTTTTTCTGGAGCCACTTTCAAAGAATGCTCCTGATCTGACCTTAAACAAAAGGAAAGGGCAAAGCGATGTTATCTTTTAGGTCAGGAAAATAAACAGAGTTTTCTGTTTTCTTCCCCCTTTTGTAAGCAGTGACATTTGAGAGGTTTCTCACCAGCAGGTTTTTGCTTATTCCTGAAAATTATCCGACTGACATTAGCCTAAACAAGGGGCAGGGGGCAATCTGGGGACCTCCCTTGTGCTTTAAACAGTATATTGTGAGGCCACAGAAATGGGGGCTACAGTTTACAGGGAAATACCCTCTTGCTCAGTTTATTGGGTGGGTTGCATAGTCTCCCTGGCCCAGAAAATGGTCAGGAGGGTAGAAAGGAAGGAGGTTTGTTGGCATCTGCTTGCTTCCTTTGAGTCTTAGGTGTTGTTCAAAGACCCCAAGGGGAGAGGTCCAGCTGCGGAACTGGTTTGGGATGGGAGTGGTAAGGGTGGTAGAGGAATCCCAGGGGCAGAGCCCTGCTCACTGTGTGCTGTCACCTGCACTAAGGTCTGAGGAGATGGCCACGACTCTTTCTTATGTGATGAAGCTCAGAATAAGTTGCGTCAACTGAAACAGCTAGGAAGTAAAACAACTGGCTTTCAGACCCAACCATCTGAGTTCCAACTTCAATGCTGTCTCCTATTTCAAAGCCCTAGACATCAGGAAGGTTCTCAGGTCCCATCAGAGTGATAGTGCCGGGCTGGCTGAGATCTCCAGGGGAATGAGGGTGTGGGTCTCTCCAATCTACCAGGATCTGGCTCCAAAGCAGTGGGCTTCACTGCAAGTCAAGTCATACAGCAAGAAATGGCAACCCGGCCCCAGGGGACAAATCAAGCTCCCGAAAGGCCAGGAAGTTAACACTGTTTTTTATATATTAGAGTGGTTGGGGGGAAAAAATTTTTTTTAAGATTTTATTTATTTGAGAGAGAGAGAGAGAAAGCGTGCACACACATATGAGCAAGGGGGAGGGGCAGAGGGGGAGGGAGAAGCAAAGAGCCCAACACAGCAGGGCTCCATCCCAGGACACTGGGATCAAGACCTGAGCTGAAGGCAGCCACTTAACTGACTAAGCCACCCAGGAGCCCTGGGGGAAAAATATTTTCTTAAAGACTATTTCATGACTTAAATTTTATGAAATTCAAGTTTCCGTAGCCATAATTAAAGTTTTATTAGAACATACCCGTGCTCATTGTGTCTTTGCCTGCTTTCACATTACTAATTCTGACCTGAATAAAACCGATTATTATTCACCATAATTATGTTCAAGAAACTCATCAGGAATACTGAATTAGCAAGTACTGAACAATTGTTCCTGAGGGAAATACAGAAGTAGGCTTACCTGGAAGTCTCTGGTCACAAAAGTTTTGTCAAGAGATGAATACATAACCTTATTTTATGTGTATTTCTGTTTAAAGAAGTTTTATTTTTATATATTGTTTATTCACTAACATTGAACTCATGGTCAGTGTGCTCTTGGACAAAACTTCCCTAACACACACATTTTCCCCTTAACGTCACATAGCAGCCATCTTGTGCCCTGGAGCACTATGTTTGGGTGCTATTTTAAACACCAAAATCACTCACCAAACGCAGACAAAAAATGACATGAAGTGGACCACAAAAAAGACGTTTATGTTTGGTGTGAGAGCTGAAATGAGAAGACAGAATGTCACCTCGTCCAACTTCACGTCTGGGAACATAGGTGTCAGGCGACTCATGGTTTTCACTGCTCTGCCCACATCCATGAATGACTGCAAAGGCACTACAGTACTGCTTTGGGGTTATAAATATATTTTAGTCAGTGGGCAAATTTGTAACTACAGAATCCAAGAATAATGAAGATTCACCGTACTAGCAGCAGAGACGATGTGGACTGCAAAATCCGTAATATTTACTGGGTGGCCCTTTATAAAAGAAGTATGCCAGCCCCTGCCACCCAGTGTTCTTAGCTTTCCCCCCAAAGAGAGTGAAATGGGCACAAAGGGACACCATCATGACGTCCAAACTAGAGGGCACTCATAAGGAAGAGCAAAATGAAATGGGTTATGAGATCAGGAAACTGGGAGCTCATGTAATTGAAGGTGGAAAGAATTTCTAAACTGTTGGGCAAAGCTTCAGTTTCTTCTCATCACAGATCTTCTGGTTTTCATTCAACGAACATTTTTTCCCAGTACTTTTTAATGTGCATGGGTTTGTATCTTGTGTCCGGTTTAATCAATAACCCTTTTACCTGGTCAGTGTATTGAAACCGAAGCAGTGAAAGGCGGGGAGAGAAGAGAAGACCTGAAGCAAAGCCTAGTCGGTTTATCTTGGAGCTATCTATTGGAGATACTCTATCTATCTATCTATCTATCTACTTGGATGTATGGACTTGGAGATGTATAGACTTGGATAAGCAGCCTCTGAAACAGATGATTTTCAACACTTGTTTGCTTGTTACGACCTTTTTTTAAAGATTTTATTTATTTATGTGACAGACAGAGATCACAAGTAGGCAGAGAAGCAGGCAGAGAGAGAGGAAGAAGAAGGCTCCCTGCCAAGCAGAGAGCCCAATGTGGGGCTTGATCCCAAGACCCTGGGATCATGACCTGAGCCAAAGGCAGAGGCTTTAACCTGCTGAGCCACCCAAGTGCCCCTTGTTACGACTTCCTGATTGCAGAAAAGTTTTGAGACAGCTCACCACCAAAGCACATGCTAACAGGATGAGGGAGACTAAGGGGGCGTGTGCATGGGGAGCCTGAGAAGTTGTGCAGCACAAGGGGGCCCTGGGCTTGTTTCATGGAATTGCAAATTTGATTTTCAGGTTCTCATCTCAAAAAAACTCGGGTTGGGGGAGATAAAGTAAGTTCTGAGAGCAAACTCCATGGACAGAGGGCTTTCTGCAGTCCTTAGGAGTCAAACCGTTTCCTGATGTGAGGTTTCTCAGAGTGGAACCGGGAGGGACGGGGCCCCGGCTCCACAAACTCAAGCCGATCCAAACCAAATGCTTAACTGCTTCCTACCGCAATGGAAACGCAACTCTGTATTTTCTTTGGAACCTACGTATTAAATGTCTGACTATTTACTTTCCCCATGTCTGGCCATACCAGAAAGAAAGAACCTAAAGTACCAAGAGGAGTGATGCCCTGAATAATTTTGAAATTGCCCTTCATGGGGGACGTTCTCACCCGGCCTCTGGCTCAGGGTTGGAAGGCATCCGTTCGGCGCTGAGAGAGACCGTAGTTTGTTGTTAATTGAGGGGGCAATCCATAGACTAGAAATTTTAGACTGCTGTGGGGTATAGAGGGCCGGCAGGCAAAGCCAGGAACCTTTCTCAGGAAACGGTTCGGGGCCCACCCTAGCCATGAACAAGTCACGGCTTTATTCTACAGGGAGGGCTAGAGGTGATTTCATCCTGGAAGATTTTCAAAGGCCACCACCCCGGGAAAAAATTCCAGCAATGCTTACATTTCTATGGACCAAAAAAGAAAAAGGAAAAGAAAAAAAGCGTGTTTCTCTGAAGCCCCCCATGGCAAGCAGCATACCTGAAGTCCCATTACTACTCCTCCCCTGACCCTTCGTCTAGGAGACATATTTCTTCTTCCTACTTCTTGCCATGGAGACAGAGGCTTAGATCGATTAAGGACTGGAGTCCTAGAACCCTGCTGCCACTGCGATTTTCCGCCAGTCAGGCGCTGTTACAGCCAGCCACCAGAGCTCAGTGGTATCGAAGTGTGGCCGTGGGTGGAACATTAAGCAACAGGCTGTGTTGGGGGACAGAGGAGTTCTGCTCACCTCCACCCCATAAGCACTCACATTCAGCAACATCAGCTCAGGCTTTCCCTAAGCCGACCTCATTCCCGAGCCCGGCAGTGGGGGTCGGAACTCCTCTAGCCCCCTGAAGAGCTAACCATCCACCTGTGCGTTCGATCTCATGAAGTGGCTTTCACGTGAGAGGGATCACACAGTGAGTCGCTGAACTGGGCATCTCTGCATTGAAATCCTGTCCTCCCTCTCCCTCCCAGCTCCTACCCTAAGCTGCTCTGTACACCTGAGACCAGGCAGGTGCTAGAGATAATGCTCAAAATATGATCAGACGAGGAGACTGTAAGCCCTTTCATGTCGGGGATTAATTTGAAGGGATTTGTCAAGCACAGGGTTCTCCTCCTGGCTTAGTGGAATCCCACACTCTCCTTGTGGACTGGAATGGAGAATCCCCTTCTTGAACTGCATCTTTGAACCAAGATGTGGCCCCTCCCATGGTCCTGGCAAGTGACATTTGGAAGCACTAAAAATGTAGGAGTGTCAACTCAGAGTCTGAACAGAAAACCTCAGTGCAGTCAACCTCATTTACACCCTTTTACTTTTATCTTCCCAGCTTGTTGCAAACAAATTAAGTCTCTTCGTGGCTCCTTAGAGCTTCTTCCAGAGATGAGGCTTTAGGCAAAGATAAGGGAGTGTGAGAAGAGGCCCTTTCTCTGAGAAGAGAATAGTGAGGGTTGAGAACAGAGGTTGGCGATTAAATTACATATAATACATTTCCTGTCCATTACAGACTTACGTCTGACAGTTCAAAGATTTTGCTTAAGTCTTGATTTCTGTGTGTGAGCCGTTTGTGCCGAGTGAAAAGAGTATCTTCAGATTTTATTGTGTATTATTTTTTAAAGGAGAGGTGCTTGGGTAGGTGAGTAGGTAAATGACTGGAAAAGTTAGCTCAGATACAATCACACCCACCAGGGCGCACGTAAAACAGAGTCCCAGGGAAAATCGGCAGAGTAATTTGCAGCCCAGAGATGGAATGCAATTATAAACAGCTCTGGTGCAGCCCTCAATAGCTGAAACCTTAATACAAAGGAGGAGAAACATACCTTGTGAGCATTTAGATGGCCATTCTCTGGGGGAAAAAAAAAAAATAGAAAAGACCCAGCGTCAATGCAAATGTGTCTGTCCACCCTCGCCCTACTTAAAATTTCTTCCAGGCTCCATCCATCCTAACTCGGAGGACAAATGCTGATTTGGATTGATGGTGTCGCAGAGTCCAGACTGACAAAAGGGCCAGAAGGATAGCCACCCTCCAGGTTCCTCTCTGCTCTCTGCATGTCATTAAGAGGGCAATCCTAGACCCCCCAAGATACTCGCTTATGAATTGTTAGATTTCTCTTCCCGCGGTTAGATGGAGGTTCCATGTCAGCATCTCTTACTGGTTGTGTGGCCCTAGATCCTTGCATGTAGTAGGTGTTTGGAAATGTTGGCGGGGCTGCTGTGGGCATGGACTAGAGGAAGAAGCTCCTTACCCAGCAGATACAGACCATGAGGCAGCCTCCCGAGCCCTCCATTTTTCTGAGCCTGGAGCTGGAGCAAGAGCTTTTCCTAGTAGAAAATACATTTCTTCGTCCTCCGCCTTCAAAGGCAAGCCTTGTTGTAAAGCAGAGTGTTCTGCTAACCCTTTTTTTGTACTCTGGGCATACGACAGGCACTGGGCTAGGTGTTGAGGAGAGAGAGGGAAGTAAGGGAATGTTTGCCCCTGACGAGGCTGCTGTCTGGTCGTAGCAGGCCCAGACCAAAACCCAAACAAATCAAAACAAAACAAAGCACAAATCCAGACGATGACAAAATACTGTGGCAAAACAGAACCCAGAGGGAGGACACTTTACCTACCCTGGGGCCTTCCTAGAGTCTCTCGAACCATGAATTAGCGTGAGCGAGGCAGGTTAAAATTTTCCACTTGGCCATTTCACAGAAGTGTTTGGAAATGTGAGCAGGCAGGACCCTTCGGTCACCTGAGGGGTCGCCTGTGGCACTGCCAGGCAGCGCCCGTGTCAGTGATGAGGACAGGGGAGAAGGACAGAGCCTTGCTGGGGCCTTTCCAGCTCCTCGCCAGCCAAGACATGGATTTCATTTTGTTTTGTTTCTGTTTCAACCCTTGGGGACTTGACATTTTGAAAACTGGTGTCTGGTCAATGAAAGTGCTTTAAGCAAACCTAATTAATTAGTTTTCTCATAATTTATCAAACCTACCTATTACCACCAGTGGAAGCCTCTGACCATCCAGGTTAGCAAACGACACCATACTGGGGAGGATGTAATTCCTTATAAATCAACAAAGTGTTTTAATCAATTTGTACAGATTTATTGTGCTAAGATATGCTTGGCATCAGCCTTTTTCTCGAGTTCTTTTTTTGTTTTTTAAAGATATTAAAGTAAGGGTGGCTCAGTCAGTTAAGCATCTGCCTTTGGCTCAGGTCACAATCTCAGGGTCCTGGAATCAACCCTGCATAAGGCTCCCTGCTCAGTGGGAAGCCTCCTTCTCCTCCCCACTCTGCCTGCAGCTCATCCTGCTTATGTTCTCTCTCTCTCTAATAAATACATAAAATCTTAAAAAAAAAAAAAGATATGAAAGTTGTAACTGGTACACACAAGCTTTGTGAATCAGGGAATATGTCTGAATACCAGAGAGTCTAGGCAAATTTCTGACTTATTAAACTAACGTGCACACTTACTTTATTTAATTAAGTTTTTTTGCTCGACGCAGGTCACTCTTCTTTCCATTCTACTTCACCACGAAGCCTCCAGCCCATTATGGAAGGGATTCATGAACAAAATCCTTTGTCTCCAATAAACTAGGGTATTCAGGAGCCTAAAATATCAAGTCAAGGAGGGCCCCTGGGTGGCTCAGTGAGTTAAGCCTCTGCCTTCAGCTCAGGTCATGACCTCAGGGCCCCTGGGATAGAGCCCAGCATCGGGCTCTCTGCTCAGCAGGGAGCCTGCTTCCCCCTCTCTCTCTCTGCCTGCCTCTCTGCCTACTTGTGATCTCTCTCTGGCAAATAGATAAATAAAATCTTTTTTTTTAAATGTCAACTTAAAGAAAAAACAAAATAAACCAAACAAAAACTCTTAGTTTCCTGATAATTATCAAGGATCTCCCTATCCCACAGCCCCGGAATCTTTTATAAGGTGACCTGTAGGCATGTTGCCGGCACTCCAGGGCCCAGATAGCATGGGGCGATGGGGCAGGGGTGGGCGGGGGGAAGGGAGCTTCTCCGCTCTTCCTGAAGCCAGGCCACCTCCCTGTCATCCCTGGTTTCAGCTGCCCCCTTTACCCTTCCAAACGCATGCCTGAGGCCAGGCTTCTCTCCGGAGCCTTGCTGCCAGATTTCCATCGCCTGGGGCAGCTAGATGTCTTGCAATCTGCCAGATGCCCACGGCTCACTGGACTTCCTCATAGTCATCTCAGATCTGTTTCTGCTCCCGCCCGAAGGGCGCAGCTTTAAGGGGGAGCATCACCTTCTGCACAGCTGCACTTCCGTGTTGGGGCCTTATCGCCAATCACCAATCTCCCTCTTACCCTGAAGAAGCTGGCCCCAAATCCTGCTCATTCGGCCTCCTCCCGCTTTGTCCCCGCAGCCCCCTCTTGGTTCTGGGGCTCAGGGTCTTCTGTGCGGATTGCTGCAGGGGACCCCGTGGCGGATCTCTCGGTGCCAGCCCACCCCCTCCGCACCGCCCGCAGACTGCTCCTTACAAAACCGCACTGCTCCGTTCCTTCAAAGCTTCCTAAAGCTTCCTGGTGCCTGTAGGGTGATACACAAATTCCTTAGAACTGTGTGTGAGGCCCTCCTCAATCTCACAGGTGCCCGCTTCTCCAGGTCCTTCTCTTGCCAAACCCTCCCGGACACAACCCCCTCCCCCTGCCATGCAGAGCCCTCCCCGCCTCCTCACAGAGCCAGACTCCTCCAGGCCGCTGGGAACGCCATCCCGGTCTCCTCCATCATCCTTCAACACCCAGCTCACCTGTCATCTCCTTCTCTGGGCCTCCAGGCGGAGTTTCCACTAGAGCACGTTTTATTGAAATTATTTGTCTCCTTGAAAAAAGCAAACACATCTCCAAGTCAAAAGGGGTGACAGTTTTGTGCCTTTCTTCTGTTGGTTTGTAGCAGGGCCCCCACACGTTTGTTGAATGATGAACCAAGTAAAGATCTAGGGCCAGTGGTGCTGGATTCTAGAGACTCCATAAAGGAATGAAGCCGTCAGGACTTCACCCCCGGGCCTGGCGAACTCGAGCTTGGACAGTATCAACCTTAATTAATATTAATCTTACGAGGGGCACCTGGGTGGCTCAGTCGGTTAAGCGTCTGACTCTTGGTTTCAGCTCAGGTCATGATCTCATGGGTAGTGGGATTAAGTCATGTGTCACACTCTGGGCTCTGCAGGGAGTCTGCTTGAAATTCTCTCTCTCTGCCCCTCCCCCTGCTTTCTCTCTCTCTCAAATGAAATAAATAAATCTCAAAAGATATTAATCTTGTGAGTATCTATGGTTTATTTTAGCAGATGTTTAAAAGAGGAAAGAATAAGAAACAGACATTCAGAAGTAATACATACTGCTTCTGATGCGTTGGGCACGGTTGTAATATCTTTATTCTGATTGACTCCATTTTACATATATGAAAACTGAGGTTAATGAACCAGGTCCCTGACATCACACCATTAGTATAAATGGTGGTTTGACCTCTGAGAATCTGTCCAGAGTCTGCGCTCCTACCTGGGAGGGGTAGGATAATAGAATAGAATAATAATAACAAAGACCAGTGGCTCACAGAGCTAAGTGCTGGTGGTGGGCTACAGGCACGTTCTGTTCTAAATGCTTTATGGGATTTCTCTGCGGGGAACTCCAACAACTTAACCAGCAGTGCCCTGTTTTCCCTCATCTGCAAAATGGGATCATGATCCCTCCCGACCTCACAGGTTTGCAGTGAGGATTAAATAGGGTAATACACAGAAAACCCAGAATGGGACAGGCCTAGCCTAAATGAACAATTTCTCATGCAACCCCAGAGCTACTCCCAGCTTTGGGGAATAATGATGGGGAAAGTAGGAAGGCCAGTGCGGGCTGGCAGTGCTGACTGGCCCAGCCCCACAAGAGCCAGGGGCATGACTGAAAGTCAAGGCCCCTCGCTGGAGGTCATCTCAGAGAAAGGGCTGGCCCTGAGTAGTGCACCTGTTGTTTCACTGGGGAGAAACACGTAAGCCCCTCCAGGGTGATTCTTTCCCGGATGCCAGCCAGCCTTAGCCCATGTGTCGCTGTGGTCGAAAACCTCTGGGCAGTCACAGCCCCTCTGATTCTGTGTTCACTTTAGAAAGATCAGGTACGTTGGTTCAGCCATCTTACAAGCCCCATGAATTAAAACCTTCTCTGTCTCCACGGCCCTGAGGCTCTGACTCACCAAGATACTCAGCCCGTCCTTCCTTGCCATCCCAGAGGAAGGCATGTTCCCGCCATTTTGAAGGCCACCCTTCCCCCAGCTACGCCATGTTTTCCCCACCACAGAGACACTTTGGTGTCCTCTGTGTACCCCTCCCCTCTCTGTTGGGGAACTTCTTTTGTCTTCAAACCTATATATTCACACCCCTTAGTTACTTCAAACCCAGCCTGCGTGCTCCTGAACTTCAGAAAATTTTCCCAATCTGCCTTCCCTGACTGCCCGCCCCCACCCCAACCCACACCCCCAACCCTTACGGTTGTCTCCTTTACCAGCTGGACATGCTGAGGGACTATTAGCTCTCACTCCAGTGCCTTCCTACCTCCAGTAATATTCCTCTAGAACAATTTGGATAGTTCTCCTTGGCCAAAGCGGGCAAACGCTCAAGATCTTGGAGTTTCCCTAGCCAAGATAGGCTGAATATTGTCTGTTAATAGAAGCAAGAGAAACACAAAGTGATCTTTCTGCTTTGTACATTAAAGGGATCCTAAGAAACTAATTTAAAAAGTTGTTTTTACAGGTTTCTTTTGTTTTTTTGTGGGTTTTTTTTGGAGGGTATGGGGTGGAAGGGGAGGCACATGCAGGTATAAGAAATGACAGAAATGAAGGAAAGGACTGAGGGACACAGAGGGAACGACCAGTTTGGGAGGCCCGGGGAGGGCCCTGGAGTCAGGCTGGTTTGTGGGATCGAGAGAGAGAGAAGTCACAGGAGAGACAATGAAGAAATATGGCCAGAGGGGAGCAGATCGACATGACAAGAAGGCAAGAAAAGGAAGAGGCCAGGGAGTTAGGCTGAAAAGTGAAGTAAGAAATGGCATTGCAGCAGTCAGCATGAGTCTGGTTCTTTGGGTGTCTCTCAAACCCAGAGTCAGAGGCAGAGGCAGGAGCTGCGGAGCCTGACTTCAGGATTTTAGCGAGTGTATTTCAGTAATTAGAAACACTGCCTTGGTCCTTCTTTTGTTTGCTTCCTTCTCATACTGCTTCTTTCTTCTTTTGTTGCTTAAATGAGGCTTTTGTTTTATTTGGAGGCACTGGCCCTCCTAGTCCCTGATTTTATCTTCATTTGTACTTTTCTTGGGATTAAGTCGGTTTAGGATCAGAGAAAACTAGAATGTGGATGACAGCAAATAAATGGAGTTAGTCTTCAAAACGGCTTTCTTATTCTGTTAGGTCTGCTGTGTCATGAAAAAGCAAAAATCATGAAAAACGGCCCCTGGTCCCTGGATGTCAGACTGAACTCTCCATTGAAGTCATTCAAAAGGGGAGGTCATGGATGGTCCTGTTGGATATCTCAGGGTAGAAGGCCCAATAGGAGATGCCCACAGGTGGCACTGAGGCAGAGGTCAGTCTGACTCAGGAGTGTTTAGGTCAGGCATTAAGTCGGTTGAAAGCAAACCAACAAGCCAAGAAACCAACAGCTATACCATTAGTCTTCCTTCCCAGCCAAGTCATTTTGCTTCTGGAAATTTAGCATCTTCTTCTCTTTGCAGCAAGTGGCAGGAAAACGTATTCCATTTTCAGTCTTCTGGGTCTTGGAATAAAATGTTTTCTATCTCTTTGAGATGTTGCAACATTTCACAGCGTCCTAAGGGTTCAGATTGCCTTTGCTTTGATAATCTTTACAGACTGTGTGAACTTCAAAATAAAGCTCGGCTTCTCTTTGTTATTGGAAAAAATACATCCTATCAGCCAGCCCTAGAAGTCAGGAAAACTAGTTTCTCTGGAGCATGACATTAAATTCCTCATTTCCTTGATTAATTATCTCCTGTGCTAAGTGCTTGCTTGAGCAGGGTGAGGAAACTTCACTGAGCTTCCATGGGAGCGGTGGCTGGCCTTGGACCACAGTCTTTAGCCTAAAAAACCATCGTAAACTTCTCTTCTCTGAGAACATGCTCAGATCACGAACCATCCAAGTTATTTCCCACATCTTTCTAAGAGGCTTCTGGCTTTGATCACCAGTTATACATAATACACATCTTTACGGAAAATAAGAAAAGAAATAGATTATTTTAAGAAATTATACTGTTTAATATCACAGATCTTTAACAACTTTGAAGAAGGATAGAGCATGTTAAGAAATAGCCCTTTGAGGCAAAATGCTAGGAACGTTTGGCGAAGATCCTTGTCTTGGAGTTGTTACGACTGACCTTTGCACTCAGACATCCCAGTGTTATCAAACCTGGATCAGGAACCCCTATCACTGTGGGATACCATGGGCTCTGACAGCTGTCACCAGGTGGCCAGTATCATCAACATGAAAGGAAGTCTGGACACCGGATTCGAGGAAACTGAGGGGACAGGCTCAGACCATGAAGGGACAACTGTTGTTTAGTCCCAACAGCAACATCAGTGAGGATGCCTTTGCTCGCAGCCAGCAAAGCAGAATAATCTGAATTAGTAAACATCCTTTCAGATCAGCTACATCTTTATTTTTGGTTTGGAAATGTACAAATACTCTAGCAGCAAAGGGAAGAGGTCAATCAGCTCAAGCTTGAGAAACTCAGAAGCCTGCCATGGGCTGGAAGAGATGCAGTTTGATTCCCATGGAATTTTGAGTGAGTTATCTGAGCTGAAATGTGGCCAGGAAGATTTTAATAAATAATTACTGTATTCCTTCCTTCCTTCTCCTCTCCTCTCCTCTCTCTCCTCTCCTCTCCCCTCTCCCCCTCCCCTCCACGTCTCTATCCTCCTCTCCTCTTGCCCTCCCCCTTCTCCTTCCCCTCCTTCTCTTCCTTACTTTTTAAAAGAAGATTGTTACAGGTGGAAAAGAGAGATGGGAATTGGAAGTACTCTTTGATCTTTGAAATCAAACTTGCACTAACACAGTAGCCACTAGCTACCTGTAGCTATTTAAATTTAAACTGATACGAAATTTAAATGAAACTAAGCATTCAGCTCCTGGGTCACATGACCCACATTTGCAGTGCTCAACAACCACACAGGGCCGGTTAGCCCAGAGAGGGAAAATTTCCATCCCGGCAGAATGCTCTGTTGTAGGGGCTGCTGTCGAATTTCTTGAATTCCTTTGCAAATATTATATCGCTACTTTGTTTCTTTAAGCCTCCCCACTTCTCTGAGCTTCTTCATGTATAAAATGAGTCTGAAAGGTTTCCTTCAAAGGACTGCTGTGAAATTTAAAGGTGACATTAACTGTGTGTAATGCACATATCCCAGTACCCAGCACATTACAAGCTTAGTACTAGGTAGGTCAACACGTCCATTCAGACTTGAGCTAGACACACTTGGACTTGAAAGGTACCTGTAACCTACAAAGCTTTCTGAAACAGTTTCCTTGGGAATTAGATTATTTTTACAGGATCAAGTCACTCACCATGGTTGATGAGAGCCATTCTCCGAGTCCTAAAGAGAGGAAGGCCTTTTGCTTTCCAAAATGCTTTGTATCTTACTAGGAAAGAGAGAGAAAGAAATGAAAATCCCCTAAGAGGGGCAATGTTTCTAGACCTGAACTATTTTTTTTTAAGTCCAATGAAATGAAAAATCTCTGCAAAGAGCTGTTTATACTATAGGTGTCAACACAGCCTTGGGCCCAGACAGGCAAACCGCTGCTCTAATGGGAACTGTGTATACACAGCAAGGGTAATTACTTTGGGCTACAGCTGCCAACATGATTTAGCAAACTCCCTGCCTGCAAAGGACTGATCGTCCCCTGGAGAATGGGCCCAAATTCATTGCAACTGCACAGACCTACATGAGCTCTCCCTGCCACAGGCTCTTTGAGGTCTTTTGTAATTTGCATTCCTTGGGCAAATGGAATTTAAATTCCTTAGGCAAATTTCATCCTGATGGAACACCAAGATGACATGCATGCCATGATCTCATTGTTGAGGATTTCTGCTTTATAATCATTAATGTATGCTTCAACAGGCAGGTGAGGTAAAGCATTTGGGTCCAATCCCACTTTGCTTTCATGAAATCTCCTTTCCTTTTCACGAACCCTTGCTTTTCAAAGCACCTTCACGAAGATCTCAGTTGTACTTCATGGTAAGATTGTGTGTTGGGAAGGGCACAATGACATACTGCAGAAAGTCACAGGACTGGGTTTCTGGTCCTGAGCTGCACGTTAAGAAGCCTGTAGGTAGATGTTCCCCTTGTCCTGCTGAAGCAATGTGAGACCAGAGGGGTTAGGCATGTTGCAATCAGAGCAGGGATCTAATTGTTCTCCGCTTGCAGACGGGGAGAACCTGTCCTGTTTCACAGGGAAGCCCAAATGGAGTCTTTGTAAGTTTCAAATGAGATACTCAACTTGCAAACAGAACTATAAATTCTTTCAAGCATTAACTTGAAGCCAAACTGCCTCATACGTGTATTTTCCTACTTCATATCACCTTCAGCATCTTAGTTGTAGGGATTATTTGAGACCTGGATTAATGTGGTTATTTTGCTATGAACCTTCATTTTCCTAGAGTTCTTCTCAATTCTGAAGCTAGGCCTATGCAGATTGGTTGCTATGATGAGAAATTTACCTCCTGATTAGGGAAAGGTCAGTAAATGAAAGATGGTAGAGGCAGTGGATCTGGGCTGGAGTCTTGACTCCTTCCCCTGGTTCTGGATATCTTAATTGTCACTACCTCTCTAAGGTGTATCCTTATTTTAGAATAATACTTATGCTTCATGGGGGTACATGTGAAGCTTAAATTAAGTGTGAAAAGTGGACAGAAATAAGGACCCATGAATGATGTTGTAAAATTCTACACCTATCTATAGTCTTTGTCTCTCCCTGTACACACACACACACACACACACACACACCCCTAACTAGTGATGTTAGAAAGCACGGATTAGGATCATCTTAATTTTTCTTTAGATTTTACTTTTCAAAAAATCTCACTAGTCTTCAATAGCTCTGAAAAAAAAAAAAGTCTCTTAAAGAACCATCTGATTTTGCTCGTAATTTCCAATTATTCTATCTATACTTTGGTGAGCAAGATGTTTTCAGTTTAATAACTGCCTTGAGTTTTGTTCCATTCTGATTGTAACACCCCCACCCCACCCCATAGGAGCCTGTCCTCAGAGCCAGTATACAGCGGATCATTTCCATTAGTGTCCGTGAGCATTTAGTTCTGTTTTGGGAAGGTGAAGACATTTTGCTCACTGCCGTATCTTCAGTACTGAGCACAGTGTGAGGTAAACAGTAGGCGTCGAGTAACTTGACTCAAGGAGTAGATGGAAGTAAATGGGTAGCCTGACAAAGCCAATTGAACGCACAGTGGTGTCAGTAAGGCTGTCTCCTCCCTCCCGGTAACCTTCTGCAGCCTGACAACTAAGGTTGTAGGTATTTCAGGCTTCAGACATAGGTTTTGAAAAAAAAAATTTTTTTTTAAAAGATTTTACTTATTTGTTTGACGGAGAGCACACAAGCAGGGAGAGTGGCAGGCACAGGGAGAAACCAGCTTCTTGCTGAGCAGTGTTGGACGTGGGGCTCGAGCCCCAGGACCCCAGGATCATGACCTGAGCCGAAGGCAGACTCTGAACCGAGTCACCCAAGGGCCCTTTGCCTTATTATTACTATTTTTTGAAGATTTTATTCATTTATCAGACAGAGATCACAAGTATGCAGAGAGGCAGGCAGAGAGAGAGGAGGAAGCAGGCTCCCCACTCAGCAGAGAGCCTATGTGTGGTTCAATCTCAGGACCCTGAGATCATGACCCGAGCTGAAGGCAGAGGCTTTAACCCACTAAGCCACCCTGGCGCCCCCCCTGTGCCTTATTTAGCTCTGAGGAAACCAGGTCTGGAAGTAGAGAAGACAAAACAACAACAACAAAACAAAAAAACAAAACAAAAAAAACCCTTGGTCTCTGTCTTTTAAAAATTATTGCGGTTTCATTTTTCCCCCTCTAACTATGCCCAGACTGAGTGTCAGAATAAAACCTCTTCTGAAATGGTATCAGTTCCCGAGAAACAGTATTATGATTAAAACTCCATCACAAAGAACTCATTTAGAATCAGCGTGGACAGCCTCTCTACACAGCATCCGCGCGTCTTCTCCAGCTTGAACTTTCAGATTCCTTGGGTTTAACCGCGTCCACTCTCTGCAATCCCAAAATGGGCAGTGATGCGCCCAAGTGAGGTCTCTGACTGACGGCATCTCAGGTTCTCCCCATTCTCAAATAACAGAAGCTGATTCAATGAGTTCCATTTAGCAAATAATAAATTTATTAGGTGCCTACAAGTACAAAACACTGAAAGCTGCTGTAGGGGATTATAAAGATGTGTAGAAGAGCCCTGCCCTCAAAGAGCTTACAATCTAGGTGATTAGTCACAATTAGTAAGTCGTGGTGATAGCACTCGAGGTGACTTACAGAGTTCCTGGAACATTCACATCCTTGGAGTTCTCCTGTTGTCAAACTGTAAGGAATCCTTTCCACAGGAAAGCTGAACAGTGGGAAAGAGACCTTTTGTGGACTTAAATGGTGACCTTGGCTTCGCTTCTGAGCATCTTTTTCTCGCTGGTTCCTTATTCTTGTAACTTTCTCAGCATCGTTTCCTAACGACCTTTGTTGAGAGAGAATCTCCATGTTTCCTGAACCCTCACCAGGGTTTCCTGTTTGTTAGTGAGTGGCTCAGTGGCAGTTTGGCCTCGGAATGATTTGCAGTCCGATTTCTCCTTCAGCAAATCTGATTTTCATTTTAGCTGCTGCTAGAATGATACGCGTTGCAATCTGTGGTTTTAAGAGTAGGCGTGAGATGCAATACACAGGAAAGCAGGCCAGACCTTTCCCTTACTTTAAACATTTAATAGTGCACTTACGGATTATATTCTGTACAGATATAGAGCAAGTTATAAACCTCTTTTTTTTTTTCACTTAGATTGTATTCACGTAAAGTGTATTTACATTAGGAAAAAAACAAAAGCCTTGAGGTACAAAACCCAAAAGAATATCTGAGGTATAAATACAAGTATATTTTAAATAATAATTTTTAACATGCTTTATCTATGTTTAAAAGCACAGTGGACATGTATACATGTTTATCTTAATAGAATGGTATATACAACATACAATCTTACAAATCTGAAAGCTATTAAAATTGAATATACAAGTATATCTTCATGAGGAACACTGATATCCAAAATACTCAAATTTTAAAACTCTAATCTTCCCTTCCCCCACAAATTCTTCAAAGAACCTTTGAAATAACACTGACAACGGTAACTAGATTATAACAAAATAAAAATCCTTCTTACAACTCTCATTCATACGTTATGCACTTCTGATCCATACAAAATTCACTAATACTGTCCCATGAGTCGGTTTGTACGGTTACAGTGCAACCTGGAGAAAGACCACCTACCCTTCCGAGAAACTGTGCTGGCGCTTTTTGTTTTTTTTCCCTATGATAACTATTTTCCTTTACCACTAAAATATAGTCCAAGGGCATCGTTATAAAGGAAAAGAAAAAGAAATGTAGGGAAAATAAAGCAAAAAAAAAAAGGTTGCAAAACCAGAAAAACTATTTGCTGAAAAGGACAAATGCAACAACTAAGCATGCATAGCTTTCAGAAATGCTGTGAATAACAACAATCAGCACCTGTTGTTAAATTTTAATGCTGTGGGTTAAATTTACAGGGATTTCCTTGGGATACATATAATTTCCTATGTTTTTGGTGTGTCCTCAAGAGTTTTGGTTATAAACATGAAAACGCAAAGCATTCCAACAGGTAAAACGTTCTGAGGCTTGATTCGGGAGAGATGTTAGGAGTGTTGGGTCGTTTTATCTTGACTTCTAGAACAAACATAAAAACCCCAAATGAAACTATGCTTTGGAGCTAGTAAGTGTGGTAGGGGGGGAGGGGGGTAGCTTCTTCCCTGAACTAATTTATACTGGTTAAAAACTCTTCACTATTTGCAATCAGGTCTAAAGACAACCGTGTTTGAGAAGGGACACAGGAATAAATTGACTACAATTATTTGTAAGGGAAAGAGGTTGGTTTAAAAAAAAAAAAGGAATGTGCTTAAGAACTTGGAGAAAAAAAAGTAAGTGAACAAGGGTGTTGGGTCCCCTTTCTGGATGGGTCCATGGGCAGTCAGAAATTCCAGGTTAAACTGAACCTGACACATCAAAATCCTTCTCGGAGGCTCCCAGTGTACCAGACACCGCATCCAACGTTTATGTCTCTGCCATTCAACCAGCAACAAACACACATACACACACTCCTCTGTGCAAACCTTTCTTTGCTCATCTCAGTGAGAAACAGCTCGAAGAGGACCATCTACTCCAGTGGATACACCAGTCCCCCAACACGCTGCAAATACAATGACATAGGGACACAGACACCAGTATCGCAAGAGAATGAAGTATCTTCATTATTTTCTGTAACGTCTTTATAGTTTTGCTTCTCAGAAGCAATTTGAATAAGAATACTTTTTTTTTTCTTTTGCACAGTCTTATATATTCCAGTCAAGGTCTATAATCTAGACCTTCAACAAACAGGAAGCAGCTTTAAAAACGTCTTAAATCGCTACAATTGATCCCCACACGCCAACTTAGTTTTTTCTTAGTTTTTCAGGACTAGACTCAGAACCCAGTCTTCCAAGGACTGGCAAAGGGCGTCCAGAAACTAACGTCCGGACAGTGGACACAGCCACTCGGCTTCCATGATCACCTAGATTTCGTGTCTTTGCTTTCAGTGTTCTGATTGCTGAAAGAGTCTCGGATCTTCACGACTTCAGCTGCACACAAATGTCCAAAAGATTTTGTGTACCACTCTGGCATGTGGCCCCTGCAATGGAAAGGAAAAGCAGATGGATTCTCCGCGTTGGCAAGCACTGAAAGAAGCCGGACCGGAGCTCTGAGTACACTTCCAAGTCTCGATCCAGAAGCCACGTAAACAAAGATTACTCCTGGTAGTCCCAGGTAACCTCCTGGCACGGCCACTGAACTTTTGGAACCAGAAGTCCCTCAAGGAAAAACTTACTGAGTACAGATGCTGAGTGACATTGTTCAAGGAAAGCTCGAGCATACAGAACTAAAACTGATCACGCAGATGGTTGAAAATGTACCGAGGTGTAAAGACTGTAAGTGAGAATTTAACGACTTTGTAAAGTTTTGAGAGGTTCATGTTTTGGCTGTACTGCTGAATTTCATTGAGTTTTCTGGTATGAGCACTCATTCGATTAATTACTGAAACATAAGTTTATTCATATATATTCAGATTTTCAAATACCTTTGAATATAAAATGAGAATCATCTGCTTGCTAGCTCAAGCTCTCAGTTCCTATGGTTTTAAATGCAGGCAGAAGTGTATTACCACTTTCTCTAAGGGATCGAAATTAGGAAGCGGTCCCACAGAGACCAAGAAACAGGAAGGGGTTACTTTATGAAAACTGCTCTTTAGGGAGTAGATAAGATACAATGATGTGTTCACATAAGCCATTCTTTGTATCAGACAAAAAGTCTCATCCTCCTCCTGACCCTCACCATATCACAAAAATGAGAACCAGAACCTACCTTAAATCAGCTCTGCACATGTAGGTGAGTTTGGATTTCCCTGACCCGCAGGGTTCGATCAGATACCTGGAGAGAAGCACATTGACTCGCACCCCTGCCACAGGGGCCCGGTCGTGATCCACGGACGTGAGTAAAAGAGCACATGCCCCCTTTGGCAAATTGGTCCTCCATGTTCTGTAGAGATAAAACCAGAGGGAAAAAGATGGACTCTCCTAGAAGCCAAGCTGAAAATGGGCCCCCGTGTCAGAAGAGACAGCTGAGAGGCAGGATCAGTTCCTGTGCTGTGTGACCCAGTCCTGGAGAGGTGGCTTCCTCTGAACTTGTCCAAGGGCTCTCAAAAGAGCAACTCCATATGGAGCCGCTACAGCGTGTTTATATTCACACACCAGTTCTCTGAAGGAGAACCAAGGTGATGTGGGACTGAAAACCATTTTTACATTTCACGAATGTACTAGCACGTGGACATCCAAATGAGTAGTGCTCTGTTGGAAAGCTCTGGACTAATGATGTGCCATTTCCTAAAGGATTTTGGGAATTCCTCATTCGATACTGTCTCCAGAGAGTTTACAGATTATATACAGTTCGGCTTTAACCACAGCTCCCTGGGGACTTCAGTGTTATTTCCTGGCTTATGCATTCACTAGCTGTTTCTAGCGAGAAAATGTGTCCTAAAAGGGGCAAGAATCTGCTACCAGTGAACATAGCCAATTGACTGTGCCTCTATTTATTGTATTTTTAAACATTTTAAAAGATTTTATTTATTTATTTATTTATTTGAGAGAGATTGAGAGAGCGTGAGCATGGAGAAAAGCAGAGGGAGAAGGACAAGCAGACTCTATGTTAAGCACAGAGCCCGATGCAGGGCTTGATTCCACGATCTGGAGATCACGACCTGAGCCAAAATCAAGAATTTGGATGCTTAACCAACTAAGCCACCCAGGTGCCCCGAATGTGCCTCTATTTCTGAGTTCAATTCCAAAAGCATTCTAACTATTTTCAGGGATGAACATGCTGTTGGCAGATATATAGATACATTTTCCGTATCTGGAAGGGTTCAACAGAAGCATACCTTCTACTTCACATAATTTTACCATCTCATCACATTCAGTGACACCAGGCGCATCCCTGCTACAGTGATCCATCTGGAAGCTCTTACCTCAAAACAACGTAGTCCCGGGCAGGATGGGGCGCCATACTATTTTGGACATACTGGTAAATTTCAGTTTGGCTGTCCAGGATTTCAATCACTTTGGAATCCAACAGGTCTACATCCCAGAGGTGCTGCTCTTTGAGTAGGCGCTTTAAGATTTCCTCAGGCATGGCAGGGACTTCGATGGTGGACCGCCAAAGCCTTAGAGGAGGTCCGTCGCTCACCTGAAAAGCATGTTTTTTTCAGTGCTAAGACAACTAATACACACCTACACTTTGAAGGCATACTGCCAGCTGTATTTACAGTCACGTGTTTGCAGACTAATTATTACCTATATGCTGGTGTCCGTAGGTATATTCAGGAGCAGTCCAGAAAACCTGGCCTTTGACCAATTTTCCGGTCAAAATTATTAACATCTCTCTTCCTGGGACTCATATTAGGGTCAATGCAATAAAACTAAGATCATTTATCTGCATGCCAACACCTGCATGGCCATCTAGATGCTCTCCACTTTTTATCTCTTTTCAAGGTGGCAGAGACAGGATCAAGAAATACTATCATGGGTCTCACGCTAAGCCATACAAGATGTCCCTGACCTCAAGGGGCTTTTAGTCCTAACAAGTTAATTTCTCCCCCAAGTAATCCGCCCTCATTAAAGGGCCAAGAGAAGAGTGGCTGAGAACAGAGGAGTGTGCAAGGGGATTCTGATCAAATTATGGAAAAATCTAAGCATGTCACAGAATGCCCTAACGCCCAATACCTTGAGCCCAGGGAACCGTACTGTGATTCTGTAGAACCAGAGGATTTCAGAGAATGGTCTGGTTCCTCCAACAAGTGTGAGATAACGATGATTCCTTGCTGACCTGGCTTCTACTCTTACCTGGGGAACCTAATCACCTGGCTAGCCAGGTCTACAAGGACGGGAGTGAGTGACAGATCTCCATGGAGAGCTGAGCTGGCCACAGGGTCTCACCTGTGGAACCTGAACCCTGACCGCTGGAACACAACAAGCTGACAACAGGGCCAAGACTTACCTTCTTATAGGACAGCTCGGCCTGCTCAGATGTGGAGTAGCTGACCCAGCCTTTAAACTTCTCCTTGACCTCTTTAAACAGGCTGTCCACACAGTCCTGGAGGAAGTGCTGGTAGTCAGCTGGCGCATCGTGATGCAGGCGTCCCAGCGCTTCCAGAGTGAGGGGCTTCAGCTCCTGCTCCGTGTAGGAATTCCGACATCGACTCATTTCCTCAGGAACCTGTGGGGGACATGAGAGACCAAAAGGAGGTGAGTGTGCCTGTACTTGTTCCTGACGACCCTCAGTGGAAAGGGCGGTGTGAGGGCAACACACCAGGTTCTAGGGCAGCGCGGGCCCTCCAACTGCTCTCTGTTACCCACACGGTGAGGGCTGGGCCTGCCCACCTCCCTGGGTATCATGAGGCCACATCACCTTCATAGAGGTATCTAAAAAAGCCTATTCTCATGTAAGGTGTTCTTCTGCTTTGGAAAGTCACAGTAGGAGGGTAAATGATGAATACCAGGTGGTTTTTACGTAGAGGAGGAGGCTTTCCAGATACAGAATTTATTTCAGATCACTGGTTGCTTTTGCTTTCTAAGTCAGGAGCATGGAGATAGGCAAATTTCATTCAACACATTAACTCTAAAGAGCTTATACATCATTAAACAGAAAAGATGTTCTTAGAAAAGGCGCATCCCTGCTACAGTGAAGGGAAAAAAAAAAAAAAGACATTCTTGAGCTATGCATATCATCTCCAGTTGTGGAAAAATCTTTTGGTAAGATGTGAACAAGCTGGGAGCCCCAGATTTTGTCCTAGTGATTTATGTTACCCTCAGCAAATAACAAAGCTCCCCAGCTCCTTACCTGGAAAAGCTTCTTGCACTCAGCAATCATATGGGCCAGACCCTGAGTGGCAGCGAGGTTTTCATTCAAATCTTTCTGATCTGGTTTGCCCAAACTTTGTTTTCTCTGCATTACCCTAAACAGAAGACACAAGGGAGGGTGAAAATTCAAATATTTACATGTTTTTAATTAATGTGTTATTCTAGGAAACCCAGAGAGGGAAAAATAAACCATCTTGCTGGAGCCTATGTGTTACTAAGAGGTTCAGGAGAGCTTTACTTTGATTACTAAGATTCCTCAGTTTTATCAGCAAAGCACAAAAAAACATGAAAGGGACGGTTTTCAGGGAGATCTAGGCTGTTTTAAGCCATCACATTAAACAGGTTCCTATTTAAATAGGGTGGCTTGGAAGGTCTGGGTATGTTGGTGGGGACAAAGAAAGGCAGCTTCAAGGGGTGCATGGAGAGGAGGCATATGTGGTAGTAAATAGTGTCACTATTCTTTATGGTTTAAATAAAATCCCCTCCTGAAGGCGAGGGGACCATCTATTGTTTCCTATAGGTTTTGTCTTCATCTTATCTGATCTCTCTCTTCTGTTCATCTCTAGTTCCCTATCCTATTGAAGATGGAATGCCTCAGTTCACGTGAGAATGAGATAAAAAGATATTTTAAGTATTGTATGGCTTTCAGAAGCAAAGCTAACATCCCCTAGCACAACCAGACCTCAGGCCTATAGCGAAAGAGCAACCGCCAAGTACCTTTGGAGCTGAGGAAAAGGATAAGCAGGATGGGTTGGAGGTACAGGGTGCCGTCCAATGAGTGCCTCCTTTCTGACCTATCCGCTGTGAGGCCCTTACGTGATGCCTTCACAGCAGTAAACAGTTCCAATGGGCTCGGCCATTTCCCCGTCAGGTGTGGGCAGGTTACTTATTAAACTGACCCTCCCCACAGTCTCACTTCCCTGCCAGGATCTACACCTCCTCGAATTGTGACAAGGATTAAATGAGAGAATGAACGTCAAGGGTGTAGTCCGGTGGTTGGGTCTGAGTTAAGTGCTGAGCAAATAACAGCCTTTGGTATTTTCCAGATCCTCTGACTTCTTCAGCCACTCCCAGCTTACCTACATCCAAAGAGAAGCTTTGCACACAATGGGCTTAGGCCATGTCCTGGCTTTGAGGTTTACTGTTATCCTTAGTTCTTTGAGACCCAGCTAACTGCCTTACAACTTCCAGCACAGGCTGGGGGCTTGGCTTTCTCCAGCCCGCAGAAGCCACCGCGGCAAGCACCTTATTTCCATCCAGTTTTGAGATCAGGAAATCCACGTGATCTTTGGCTGGCAGAGAGTGTGACGACAAGGTCACAGAGGTTGCCATGGAGGGTCAGGGCAAACACTTGCCAGGGCAAAGCACATACCCAAATCTAATTCTCAAAACCTGGTTGCCATGAAATTGTCTAGAAATTCACACCCCCAGGGCTGACAAGAAAGGAGGGCTGTGAAGGAAGGAGGCAAACTCCTATTTGCTTGCCTCAGGTGTGAATCCAGCAAACCCAGGGGGACAACCGAGAAGGAAAGGTAGGCCGCCCCGGTCTGAAGAACAGAGCGTATGTGTGCACATCTTGTTGGACCCGTACCTTGGAGAAGAATTCTCTCTCTTCAGAGTGTTGAGGTGGAAAAGGGAGGGTGCTAGGCACACAGCCAGGTTGGTGGGAGTCATCTGGTTTTCTTTTACAGCTGCTGTGACATCGCTCAAGAAATAAAGAAGGGTCTGTAGGACCTCCCGGTTCTCATCAGGCAGGAGCATAATGGCGGCCTTGATGGCCTGGAGGCGCTGGTCCTTGGGCACACCTGTACAACACCAGCATTTCCCCGGTCAGCTCAGCGCCTGTCCATGCACGTTGCGAGGAAACGTCCCAAAGCAAACATCAGCCCCAAAGACCTCGTGCCCAGTACTGAACAAGTACTTGCAGAAAGTGTACTTGAGGTTAATATAGAAGAAATTAGGGACCGCCACCAGCGTCACTAGCCTCAAGTATTTCCTATCTGTGGAGGAGTTAAAAAATTTTCAACACCTACAGTGCCAATATCCTCCTGTAAATCCACCTCGGAGTTCAACTCCAGATATGATGTTCTTTGGGTTTACGGAAATTAGTTCTCCTTTTCTAAGTAATTTTTTTAAGAAATCCCTAGTTTACCATTCTCGATTACTGAAAGCATTACACACATTTACACTTTGGTTTAGTCTCAGTGAAAAATCATATCTGAGATATGTACAAAGGAATAAAAACTTTCTCTCAGCCTTGACACAAAATGCTCAGTATCTCTGGGGACTTTCCGGAATTATAACTGACCTGCTCATTTGTAAAATGCGGAAAGGAAGTTGCTAAAACACTCAGCTGAAACAACAGCTATTTTCCTAGTAATTTCTTTAAGTTTTGGAAAGCGTACTGAGAAACGAGGATAAAAATATATGCTTGAGAAACAAGCCAGTAAAATAACATACACATAGAAAAAGCTGGGCCCAAACTTAAGGTCTCCTTTACTAGGCAAATCTGTCTTTTAAGAGGCATGTGGTGGAAAAATCAAATCACTCAAGTCCAACTCCATAGCACAAACTGATTAAAACAGCTCCATGGTTACAGTACATAACAAATACCTTGGTGGGGAAAATGTGACCTGTGTTTTCATAAAATCTGAAAGGATGAAACAAATAATGAAATAATCCAGATCAGCTCCATTTCTCATAAAATAAAGTCCAATGTGCTGGTTTAAAGACAATTTGAGCACGAAGAGAGAAGCTGCTTTTATATTACATCGCTGTAACACCACACTGAGCCAAGAAAAACACGGGGCTGTAAATGCTATAATCCTGATCTTGATCATTAATTTAGACAACTGTTTGCTTTAAGCTTTACTTAAAAGTGAGAAGGGCATGGGTATTGTTTTCCCAAGTATTTCTGGCAGAAGCGGAGATGAATAACAGAAAAAGATTATTTATTCATTTTACAGCAAGATAAAACACACAGACACCTGTGAAGTTTTAAACATAACAGGCCCTGCTACAGAGATGCGCATCAACAGAAATATCTTGGTACCTGCTCTTCTAAGCATCTTCGATGACACTGTTCTAGAAGGAAATGAAAGTGTGAGCTCCTGGATCAGAATGTAAGAATGTGGGGAGCACCTGGGAGGCTCAGTGAGCTAAGAGTGTGACTCTTGATTTTGACTCAAGTCATGATCTCAGGGTCATGAGATCGAGCCTGACATTGGGCTCTGCACTTGGCGTGGAGCTTCCTGAATTTTCTTTCTCTCTCCCTCTGCCCCAATCCCCCCCAAAAGAATATAAGAATGTGTAACTGCACCAGTAATTAGAGAACGATAAGGGAAATTTGTTTTTGCATTATTCAACAGGTTTACAGAAACCTGTTCCACAAACTTCGAAGAGGTCATCGTGCGGGTCCCAAAGAATGGCATGAAAGGAAGCCACAGGTTTCAGCTGGTCCCACTTTTCCCCAAGGCTGACAACGTGGAGATCAAAGAACACTTACACTGATAGATCTGCAGAAAGGTTTCTGAGAGTTTGTTCGTCATTAGCGGCTCAGGAAGGTCTCGAAAATACTGCTTCAGCATGTCTGCCACATCATAAGCGGACTGGCCCTCGTAGCTGACACAGTCTATGGCACTTTCATTCATCTGACGCAGAGCCTGAATCCGGGATTTGACACCGGATTTTCTGAAGAGCCCAACCTGTAGGAAGAAAAACATGACATGTCAGGATAGAAGCAGCATTTCCACAGCAGGATTACAGAAAGGAAGCCTGAGTCTGAGGCTTGCCGGTCCCATAGGCCCTGCGCACAGCAGTCCTCACCTGCTCCAAGCAGTGGTTGCGGAGATAGCGCATGGCCTGCTGGATGCTCTGGGGCAGGGGCTGTCCTGTGCGCTGCACATTGACCGTCAGAGGGACCCCAAACACGTTCCGGTCCTTGTAGTCTGGAACCTTGATCCTCTTCATGAACTTGGGCACTGCCCTATTTAAAGACCAGTAGTGAGGGTGGGGAGAGATGTTTATTTGTCTCTATACCCTTATCCATCTTTGCAGGGAAACCCTCTGGGCTTTAGATCTGTGCTAATAAGGTGGCTATTTAAATACAATTATAAATTTAGTTCCTCAGTTGTACTGGCCACAGTTCAAGAACTCACTAGCCATCTGTGGCCATATATTCACCAGAGGAGTGAATATAGAACATTTCCACTATCCCAGACAGCTCCGTGGGACAGGGCTATTCTGGATCTTCTGAGAGTTGGGGGCTATGAGACCCAGGAACATCTTCTCTGTTGGGGATTCTCTTTGCACTGTAACCCCGGAGAACTGGATCTATATTCTTAAGGGAGCCGATGGGCTTCCTCACAAAATGGCAGCACAGGAAGGACCAAAAACAGAAAACGTTCAGGACCCTAACAAGGCACTTCATGACAATTTGAAAAACATGCTCCTGTCCGTCCTATAAATGGATAAGAATCATTTCTAAGTTTTTGATGAGTTTCAAAGCATTTAAGGCATAAAAGGATCATGTAATGCTGGATGAAGAAAGAGCAGATGTGTGGTGTTGGTCCAACATAATGAAAACCAACTCCATAGCTCAACAGTGGGGGCCAAGCTAATGACCTGAAGTCAAAATAAATCCTCCTGCTGATGACCCCGGAGAGTATAACATCTTTAGGTTTCTAAAGGAAGATGGAAAAGAACAATGAAGGTTTTGTGAGCCTCCGCCAGGCTCCCCGGAGTCCTAAAACCAGGTCCAGCCCCAGCAGTAAATGGAACAGCAGGAAACCGATGTAATGCATTTAATGCCGTCAAGCAGAAATTTCAGCTCTACAAGTGACCTCTCTAGATGGGACAAGAAAGGGCAAGGCCGAACAGGAAAAGAACTGCGTAGAATTTCTCCCTCTTCCACGGATCCCACAATGCGAGGCTTTTACATTTGGTTTTGACTCACTGGAAAAACTGACCAGAACTCGAGAAGTATTACGAACTTTCAGATTCTTGAGGGTTTGGTGGGAAGGGGGTGGGCAACTCAGAAACGAGAATATAAAATATGTATTTTTAAACAGCCAGCAGGGAAAACTGGGCTCTGAGCTCAGAGGAACACTGCAGAAGACAGGCTGCTCTGCCTGCTGAGGGCTTCCCCACAGCCACGACACATTACCGTTTAGAGCCCTACAAAAGGTAAGAGTAAAACGCAGAGCCAAATTTGTATTTCCATACAGTTAAGTATATGGTATCACAGCTCTAAGTGTGTATAATACTCGCTTTGTCAGGGGAGAAAAGCCTGGCGGCGGAATGTGCAAAGAACACATTACGATCTCCACCGAGAATCCGAAGCATGTGGGGATAAACCGGTCAATACTTATTTCTGTCATTCAGAACAAACAACTTCTGTATTTAGCGAGGCTCACATAATAACAGCCTTTGAACGGGAGGTGCTTTGATGCTGAAGTTAAACTCACTACGAGTCCTGAGGAGAGAGAGAACACTGCTGACTCTCCCGGGTACCTCTGGCCACTACTAAGAGAAATGGACTGCTTCTGTTTTTATAAAAAGCAGATTGTGCAACTGGGACGATAAACCACTCAGAAGAGTTTAAAGGCTGAAGGATACTTTGCAGACATTGAGATGTACTTGGATGTCAATCTGGGGGGAGGTGTCTGCTTCGCACTGATAGCAGAGAACTTAAGGTACGCACTTAACAGGTCCCATGCATGACCCACGTGGCCTAGTGGTCTCTAGTTGTGCTGTATATGCCAAGGGCCTTATTCTTTTTTTTTTTTTTTTTTTAAAGATTGTATTTATTTATTTGACAGAGATCACAAGTAGGCAGAGAGAGAGAGAGTGGGGAGGGTGGGAGGGGGAGGAAGCAGGCTCCCCGTTGAGCAGAGAGCCCAATGTGGGGCTCGATTCCAGGACCCTGGGATCCCAGGACCTGAGCTGAAGCAGAGGCTTTAACCCACTGAGCCACCCAGGTGCCCCCAAGGGCCGTATTCTTGAAAGTATGATGAACATCTGATATTCATCTGATGAATTTTACCTTCACATATACTTTAGTCTACACTATCTCAGAGCAGTGGATTCCTTGTGCTTGTTATTCACTGTTTAAGAATCTCTGTTAGAGGGGTGCCTGGGTGGCTCAGTGGGTTAAGCCTCTGCCTTCGGCTCAGGTCATGATCTCAGGGTTCTGGGATCGAGCCCCGCGTCGGGCTCTCTGCTCAGTGGGGAGCCTGCTTCCTCCTCTCTCTCTGCCTGCCTCTCTACTTGTGATCTCTGTCAAAAAAAAAAAAAAAAAAAAAAAAAAAAAAAAAAACTCTTTAAAAAAAATAACCTGAATTTTTTAGCACAGGTAGATTTTTTTGAGTGATGCTTCAAATATTTACATCAAAAATGATTTCTAAAAATATACACGAAGAGGGTTATAAGGCCAGATGCTGTAAATGTCAAATGTTTCAAAGTTGGTCTCAATATCCTATGATACGAACACAATTTTTCTTTCCTTCTTTGTAGAAGTTTGATCTGATACTGTACATATATTTATCTGTGGTGGGTTATTTCTTTTTTTTCTTAAGATTTATTTATTTTAGAGAGGGGGAGGGGCAGAGGGAGAGATCGAGAGAGAGAGAGAGAGAAAATCCTCAAGCAGACTCCCTGCTGATCACGGAGCCCAATGAGGGGCTGGATCTCCCGATTCTGAGATCGTGACCTGAGCCGAAATCAAGTGTCGGATGCTTACCCTACTGAGCCACCTAGGAGCCCTGGTGGGTTCTGCCTGACCCTGGGAAGAAGGCAGCTCCACAGTGTGACAGAGTCACCCCAACAACCAGCGATTTGTCCATCAGAGAGCTGAAACTCACTCAAGCAATGCCACCACTTATTCCCTAAAGTGCGACTGGCTTGAGCAGTATCAAATAGGGCCTCAAGAATGCAGACATTAAATTCGGGTGATCGTCTACAGGTACCATAAAGGATAGAACTGTTACATACTGAGTTGGGACAGCTTCAAGGAACTGAGCCCAAACCACTCCAGTTAGTTGACTGAGCACAGCTAACCCTTACCAGCTAAAGCCATGCTTATTAGAAGGTGTGTATTTCTCCAGCAGGGCCGTTAACTTTAGGAGCGAGTATTTCTGCAGCAGGTTCATCTGGGCCACCGACTGGCAGTTAATCTGCAGAGACACGGAGTTTAAGCTCGGCCGATGGGAGCTCTGGAAGCTGTGCCATCTGAGCCTGTGCCTGCGGGAGGAGAGCGGGGAGTGAGTCAATACAAGGGCTCTTCAACAGGGAGATGCAAAATCGGCAGTGGCTGCTCGCTGGTGTCTTGTCTTAGAAACAGAGAGGACTCAACTTCCATCCCATTCTTTCCCTCCCTCCACTGGGGTAAAATACACCACCGCCAAGTGTACAGCTCAGAGGCCTTGAACACCTTCACACTGTTGCACAAGCATCACCAGCAGTCACCCCCGGGACTTACATCCTCCTTCCCAACTGAAACGCTGTACCCGCTAAACAGTCTCTAAGCTTTTTGGATGTTCAGATCTCCTGGTCTGTCACTTTTCTTGGGAACCCGCAGGGCTACAAATGCCACACCTGACAATACAAATGCCATTTCCCCCACACAAGGGCGGAAGCAGTCCCTCCCTGCCCCCCTCCCCCAATCTCCAGAGGGAAGCAAGGGTCTCACCTATTGGACCTGGTCAGGGAGGCCCCAACCCCAGAATCCCTCCTTTCCGGGATGTCCGAGGGCTCTTCGGGTTCATTCAGTGAGTTGCCCGTACTGTCCAGGTCACTGGGTGTGGCTCGGTCGTGGTCCACATCCAGGTGTATCTGCTTAGGAGAAGAGGGGCACGGAGAGACCGAGTCCAGAGCTGAGTCCGAGTCTCCCTCATCTGAAAACTTCTCCGACCACTGATTGACTATCCTCTGCATGCCCTTCACGTGGTAGAGGATGTCATCCAGCTCGGGGAAGATGTCCTCGTTCTCCAGGTCGGCCAGGTCCCCCGAACTGGAATAGAGGATGGAGCCTGGCACGTTGTCATAGATGCTCAGGCGGCTGCTCACGGAGCTGGAGGAATTGCGTCTCTTGAGCTCCTTGGGGCTGTCGCTGTTTTCCCTCCTCAGGCTGATGTGGCCGGGGCCGTGGAAGCTTCCGGTCCTCCAGTTCACGGAGCTGTTATTCCCCAAGGCAGAGAAACTGCCATTGGAGAGGGCTTTGGGGAAAGTGCCAGGCTTATGATCTTCCGGGATGTAGAACACTGTGTCCTCCGGGTAGCTCTCACGGTTCCTAAAGTTCTGTTCCATAACGTTGTTGAATGTGGACTGATTGAACGGATCAAAGCCCTCTAAGTACATGCCCACCCGCTTGCTGCAGGCGCTGAGGCTCCGGGTCCTGGTAACCGGGCTGGGAGTGCTCACGGCGCTGCTGGTCTCCGACTGGCTGCTGCTGCTGCTGGTCTGAGTGGAGTTGGAGACGCTCCGCTTGCGCACCGCGGGCACGTTGATGTGGTTGCCGTTGAGCGCGGAGATCTCCACGCAGTTCAGCTGCTTCAGCTTCTCCTCGTCCATGCCCTCCTGCAGAATGGGCCCGCTGATGATCAGCCCCAGCTTGGAAGGCGCCTTGGGCTTGCCGTGGTGCGAGCCCTTGAGCTTCAGGCTCTCCATGCGTTTCAGCAGGCTGCGCGTCTTGGACTTGGCGTTCTTTTCGTGGCCCTTCATGCCAAAGCTGAAGCTGGACAGTTCCTTGGGAGAGGGCAGGCTGCAGAAGGAGTCATCCTGGCCCACTAAGTGGCTGGAGGAACAGACGCTGATGACGGAGTTCGTGCGGGGTGTCGCTGTGTCCCCAGCGCGGGGCGCATGCATGGGGAGGCTGCCCGTGCTGCTGAGGCTGAGGACCGAAGCCACCTCCTGGCGCTCGCTGAGGTCCGTCAGCATGCTTTCATGGCTCGCCGCGCTCTTCAGGGGGGTGTCATCGGGGGCCCCGGGGGCTGGGTCCTGCTTTGAAGAAAAGACATCAAACTCTTCCAGCCGGGACCACCTCTTGCTGTCCCTCTGGAAAGTCCATTTGCCGCTTATTGCACAAGGCTCGTCCTCGTCCGAGTCCTCACTCTGCAAGGACAGAATGGAGGCATTCATCACTGGGACCGGCGGACAGCAGGGAGCAGGATGCATGCCCGGGCCGGAGGCCCAGGACGCGGCTCATAATATGCCACTGGTGTCAATTCCCCCTTTGTATCTTTATTTTATTATGTTATTATTCGACTGGATGAGGATTTTATTATTTTTTTACATTACAAAGATGTACCTCAGGACTTTAACAGGAAAAAGCCTGCCCGGATGTTTCAGGCTAAGAGTTATTTTGTAGAAACTGCTGGATCTATAGGCTGTTCTTTAATGGCTCACAGAGGAAAACCTCTTGAGATCTGTGAAAATTCCAGGCATGCAAAATATTTGGAACTGGAGTCAGCAACGGGTAGGACTCCCTCTGGTCTGCCTCCAATTCTGTGGTCTGTTGATAGCATGTGTTTATAGTCTCTTTTGCAATTAAAAAAAGGTAGTTTTCAAACCCTTAAGAAGAATGATAACCAGAATATGTAGCCACCCTAAGAGTGTACAACATCTCCTAACAGACCAGTGAAGACACCAAGCAAGGGGATAAGCCCCCACAATTTTTCAGTCTGACACTTTTCAGCTTCTTACCTGGTCTTTTTTGTTCCCTCCCCGACCAGACACCGGGTGGGGAGCTAACGCCACACGTGTCCTGTGAAGTTTCAACCTCAGACATGCTCCAGGCAATTTAACAAGGCTTCACAAATACCCAGTCCTGACAGCATGGAACATTCGAAAACATGAAGTAACATCGTTGCTGACACTGCCTGATTTATGGGTGGGACTCTGGGTTATGTTGCGTGACAGAGTATTGCATTTGAGCCCTCTAGGCGGGGTATCAAAAGGCACCATTCAGAAGGATGCAGGTCTTTCCCACCGGTGTGGAGAATGTCACATGACCCACGTTTCACAGGACAATGAGTAGAGAGCATCCCACGCTGACTGACAGACTCCTCTCCACAGCTCAGTGGGTGCTGAGGTTCCAGTTCATTTGTTTAAAAGGTTTAACTCCCCCAAAAAGGCAGCTTGTTGCAAGTGAAGGACTCAAGGATAATTAAAATTTGTACTCTGAACAGTCAGAGACATAAGTTCTTTGACCAACCTGATTCCTGTTTACTCTAATTTGTGACACTCACTCCCAGGACTACACCCACCTCTTCTCTTAAGAGCTCATAAAAGGACCTCACATTTCATACACAAGTTATGCACCACCATTTGCCTAGAATGTGTGGGATCTCCTGCCCTTCCCTCCGTCTCCCCCAACTCTTTTCCTCCCTCCAGGCTCCCATTATCCTTCAGTACCCCACAAGCCAGCCTTCTCTTCCATCCCTGCAGCCCTGAAACACAGTTACTGTTACGTGTGGGAAGAAAGAGAGTTTTTCCAAAGAACTTTAGCTTTAAGTCCTGAAGGGCATAATGGAGGACTCACTGGGATTTCCTAAGCTTCCTTCCTTTAATCTGTAGTAGGCACTGAATTAACAACACAAAATAATAGATGATTTGTTCCTGTCAAAAACAGTTGGAAAAAAAAAAAAAAACCCTCATAGACACAGAGAACAGACTGGTGGTTGCCAGAGGCAAGGGTCAAAAGGTACAAACTTTCAGTTACAAAATAAATAAGTTTTGGGGATGTGATGTACAGCATGGTGACTATAGTTGATAATACTGTACTGTATATTTGAAATTTGCTAAGAAAGACCTTAAAAAGTCTCACCACAACAATAAAATGTTTTACTGTGAGGTGATGGATGTTAACTAGACTTGTTGTGGTGATCACATTGTAATATATATAAATACTGAATCACTATGTTGTACACCTGAAACTAGTAGTATCATGTGTCAATTTTATCTCATTAAAAACAAAACAAAACAGTGGGGAAACCTCAATTTACTGGCTAGCTGCAACGACTGGTTTCAGTTACATAAGGCTATTTGATCTTGGGTAAATCTGACTGGATTATGTACATTAAAAATGTAGACTTTTGGAATAAGGAAGTAATAAGAGTTTGAGAGACAAAACCTCCTACAAAACACAATCCAATTTTTGGTCTGCCCGCTTTCCTCCCATCCTATTATACATTTTATATACTCACTCTCTTCCGATGTGGACTAATTTCCAGCTTCATCACTGCACATTTGTTTAAAGTATTTAGACGCCTACAGGGCAAAGAAAGAATGTTAGCAAAGATAGGAAGCCAAGGAGCGGTAAATTTTTTTTCCAGACAGGTGACATGTTTAATGAATTTCTTTATTCTATAAAATTATTCTATAATTCAGAACAGTGTTACAAACTTCTTTACAAGGTGAAAAGTTTAAAAATACCTTGACGTTTCTTAAACTTCTTCATTTAGATTGAGTATTACTATTTTATAGGAAAAGGACATCTTGCTATGGTACTATCAGGGGCTTCTTATTCTTCACAGAAAAAACAAGTCTCAACGGGGAAATTTATTCTTCCAAGAGTCCCTTGGTTGAGCCATTAGATAGTGCCACACAGTGCCAAGAATTAAGAGCCAGTGATGTCTCCTTTCACAGAAACAGGAACAGCAACAAGGAACCAAACAGTGTTTTTGGTAAATAAAAATAAATGGCATATTCTACCTCAAAGCAAAATTCAAACAGAAAAATAAGCCAATTTTTAGACATAACAATCTTGGACACTCTGTTCAAAAATTTAGTGAGTTCTTACACGGTAAGGAAATTGGTGCCTCTTTGATATCCCAATTCTTTTTACAACTTCCTGTATGGGACAGGATAATGTTTGGGACAATCATAGCAATAGTGTAAATGATTACTGAAAAAATTTTTATACAGCAGCTTCAAGGGTTACAACAGAGTTCATGAATCAGCACTTGAATCAGATTCTTTTTGGAACAAGAGTGATATTTTTACTTTGAATACTTTTTTACCCCTGCCAAAGAGTAGTGTCAATTTATAATTAGGGAAACAATTTCATTTGTTGAAAATGAAATACTAGGAAAAAAAAAAAGAAATAAAAGAAACAACAACAACAGAAAACAAATCCCAAAACAAAAATCCTCATCAGGAAATAATGACATAGCTGAAAAGAGAAGGCCTTTCCATACACAGCAATACATGGTATTGTAGAAGTGTAAATGACAGCCCTAACAGCTTCCAGATGACCAGCACTCGGTCTTCCTCAAATAAACCTTCAGCATTATCTGTTGTCTTCCACGCTCAGCTACCCAGTTTTCCCCATAATTGCAATTCTACCTTTTTCATAGGATAAGAGCATTTAATTCACACAAATTCAAACTGACCAGGAGACTGTTTCTAGGTTTTATCTTTGGGATTCTGTTCTTGCAACTGGTCTAACAGCTTGATGCACAAGGACAGAAAGTATTTTTGCCTGCTGATAAGACTGTCTTTGATTTCATACATTACGTGGTAGCCTGTTTACAGAATAAACAAAGATAGCTCAGAACGCCTCTGTTGCCTGTGTTCAGAAAAATTCTCTCTGTTGATGGGGAGGGAAAGAAAACAAATAACTTAAGAAAAAACCCTAACTTTGAAATGAGTGGATATAAGGTCCCTCCCTAAAGGGGCATGCATTACTTAAATGACTTAGACCCACAGTGTTTGAGTACTCAAATGTTTTCAAGATTTAAAGAATCCGGAATGGTTATAGTTAGTCTTAGGTCTGGGTTTCATTAATCAAACCTGTAATCAAATACCTACTCGCCTTCATTTGGGCTTTAATGGTTGAGTGGTGTTTATAACCAGGTTTACTAGGCATGGAAGCCTCCGGCAGTGGGGGAGGGGCTCACTTCACAAATTCTAGATTTGAGTCAAACAAAAAAGACCCTGGAGGCCAGTTATATGACGGACAACATTATCTTTTTTATGTTGGTAGCACCAAACTAATGGCACTTTGATTTTGAAGCCTAGAAGTTATTTCTTGGGGCTTCTGTAAGATTCATTTGTTCCCAGGACCTCCAAAGAATGCCCACTGGTGAGACCTTAGCTACTCGGAGAGGGACCACACTGAAACGAAACAGAGATAGACGAAAGAGGGCTCGCTCCGGCTCAGGCGCCGAGTTATTTCATTCACAACCCTACGGCACAGATACTACTGTTCTCCTTCCTTTTATAGGTGAGGACATGGGGGTTTGGAGAGGTCATGAATCTTGTCCAAGGCCACAAGAGTAAAACATGGCAGCTCTGACATTCAAAAACAGTACAGCTTGCATTTTTTCCCAAAGTTAATCTCTAGTTGATGCTAACACACAGAGCAGCTTATACCCTAAGTATGATTTCCCCAAATGAGTGGCAACTAGTATGACGCACCATCTGTCCGGAAGGCGTGGTGCTTCCAACCCCGGGGCCCTCACAGGGGCCCAGCTCCAGAGGAATGTGTCAGTCTTATCTGCTGGGCAACTTGTACCCTGCTCTGAAGGGGGAGGGAGTACAAGGTGGGCCATCAAAGGCTCCTGAGTTATACTGCGGGAAGCTGCAGGCACTCTGATAAAAGCAAAGCAGGCGGGTATTTGGGCCTCGTATGCAAAATGAAAACAGGGACAAGTACAAGAGACATGCGAGAAAAGAGAAAGGAACAATTTTCCAAGTAAGACCTGACAAATAAGAATTGTTCTAATTCTTAAAAGATACTTTCTTGGAATTAGCGCAATTGCTTTAAAAATTTACTTCCTTTTAATAGAACAGAAATAGTAACAAAGTTGAAATCCACTATGCGGCAGGCTGTTTGACATTGGTTAGGCATTCAAGGGCTGTTTTACAACAAAGTGCAGACTGAAGATGATAGCTGGGATATGTACTTATCGCTGTATGATTATCGCCTTATTTACGTAATTCTTTGGTGTGTTGATAGGAGGAGTCAGTTGTTACCTCCAAAGGAAAACAGTGATATGGAACATCTTTCAGAAGCTAGAGAGACAAGATCATCTCCGTGATCTATACACCCAACGCGGGGCTTGAACTCATGACCCGAAGATCAAGAGTTGCAAACTTTCCTGACTGAGCCAGCCAGGTGCTCGGAGATCATTTCAGAAGAGGTGTTCCAACAGTAGTTTGCATTATTATCTGTATATGCTTGAAGGCAAACAAACCACTCCCCCAGTATTAATATTGATGTGACCCCCTCATGATGTTGGCCTTATCACTGGGGTTGGATTATACAGCATAACTAACAAGACTGGGACAAAGCCAATCTCTCAAAAGAAACAAATACAAAAATCCCTTACAAGGGTAAGTACAAGAAACTTGGTGAGCAATCCAAATCCCCAAAACTCAGAAGTTTCATAGCTGTAACTTTTGGTCACTACTAAACTTTGTATTAAGATAATATCATCATGAGGGACACCTGGGTGGCTCAGTCGGTCGAGTGCCTGCCTTCAGCTCAGGTCATGATCTCAGGGTCGTGGGACTGAGCCCCACATTGGTCTCCCGCTCAGTAGGGAGTATGCTTCTCCCTCTTTCTTTGCCCCTACCGCTGGCTTGTGTGCTCTCTCAAATTAAAAAATATATATATATTTAAAATAGTATTATTGTAATTCTCAAGAAAACATTAAGTTGGGGGCGCCTTGGTGGCACAGTTGGCTAAGCGTCAAACTCTTGGTTTTGGCTCAGGCTGTGATCTCAGGGTCATGAGACTGAGCCTGATGTCGGGCTCTGTACTCAGTGCCAAGTCGGCTTGAGAGTCTCTCTCCCTCTCCCTCTGCCCTAACTGCTCATGTGCTCTCTCGCTCTCTAAAGTAAATAAATCTTAAAAAATAAAGAAAGAAAGAAAAAGAAAAAAAGTGTGTGTCTTCTGCCCTAAGTAGACTGCTGAGAGATCAGCAATTATTATCCATATAAGAATATAATTATTATTATCCATATAAGAATATAATAAGTTTTGGGGGCGCCTGGGTGGCTCAGAGGGTTAAAGCCTCTGCCTTCGGCTCGGGTCATTGAGCCTCGCATTGGGCTCTCTGACCAGCGGGGAGCCTGCTTCCCTTCCTCTCTCTCTGCCTGCCTCTCTGCCTGCTTGTGATCTCTGTCAAATAAATAAATAAAATCTTAAAAAAAAAAAAAAAAAGAGAGCCCCGCATTGGGCTCTCTGCACAGCGGGAAGCCTGCTTCCCTTCCTCTCTCTCTGCCTGCCTCTCTGCCTACTTGT